>NC_090252.1:668953-763721 GCF_037325665.1 Littorina saxatilis | reverse complement strand
AGAGAGAGAGTATAAGAGAGCAGACAGACAGACATACACATCAGTGTGCGATATAGCAACTAACTATATAAGTAGTGCCATATCACACACACACACACACCCACACACACACACGCATAAACACTGACACACACACACACACACACACACACACTGACTGGCACCCACACACACGCATAAACACTGATACACACACACACACACACACACACTCACGTACCGCTGACACTGACTGGCACACACACACACATGCACACACAAACACACGTGACACACACACACACCCACACATTCACACACACACACACACTCACACTGACTGGCACACACACATATGGTCCACGACACACACACACACACACACACACACACCGTATATATATATATATATATATATATATATATATATATATATATATATATATATACCCACGCTCATCTCATTTAAACCTTCCAGACGTTTACCTTTTGGAATAACTGAAGGTCCACTTCTACAAAAACGCCCGAGGTTATTGCAGAGCTGAAGGATTTGAATACAGCCAATATGGAAGGTCTAGATTGGGCGAGTATGGGTTACCGCTTAATGTAAAACCACCTGATGTTGAGTCTGTCCCTGAATTTGGATTTTTTTTCTAGAGCACAAAAATTAGACTATCAGACTTTTAAATGGGAAATTTTGTGATGTAATCATGCATAAGCTAAATTCAGATTCAGTTGAACCCCCATTTTAAGACCCCCCAATTTAAGACTAATTCCTCCCTTTTGAGACCTTAGTTTTTTGGATTTCCAACTCATATCCGACGAAGATTATCCTCTTTAAATTTATCCCCATTTTAAAGGACCCCAACAGGCTATTTTTGGTGTCAAAAACGCGTTTATTTGTGTTTTGGCGTGACTTAGGTTAACCAGACATATGCATGCCATAGGAAATTGTTTTCTCACCTTCCCTCACAGGGTTTAGTTTATTTCGGAATCGTTTAGGCCATAATCCGACGAATTTCGTTGCTGAAGCGAAGCGTTTTCGCGTTCCGATCTGGCGGCCATTGTATCTCAAACGTCCGCGAGAGTACGGAAGTGGTGAATTCTGGGTAAATTGTGTGTGTGTGTGTGTGTGTGTATGTGTGTGTTTGTTTGTGTGTGTGCGTGTGCAGATGTGTGTGTGAGTGTGTGTGTGTGTGTGTGTGTGTGTTCGAACCCCTCTGTGTGTCTGACAAGCTGCTTGCCTTCCGTGCATCCCTTTGTTGTTGTCTTCATTTGATGCAAATCATCATCAGTACGTTCTTTTGTGGTTTAATTGTGTCCATGTGGTCACGGAAATGATCTTCCGTGCGCCCCGTTGTCTTGAAATGATCTTCACAAAACTATTTTCAGTTGATGGTGAGGCATGCAATCAATATTATGGTGCGGTGCCAAATGGAGCCTGCGCGCCCTGGCTGCGTTGTGACGCCGCCACGCAAACCTAGCTGTCGCCTAAATCTCCGGCCAGCTAGGCCATTACATATCAAGGCATAATCAACTCACCTGTAATGTGACGATGCCATCGGTATGAGAATGTCACTTATGGTGCATAGCGCAACAATAAATAACATACACACTGTGTGTGTGTGTGTGTGTGTGTGTATGTTTGTGTGTGTGTGAGTGTGTGTGTGTGACGGTGTGTGTGTGTGTGTAGGGGTGTGTGTGTATGTGTGTGTGTGTATGTTTGTGTGTGTATGTTTGTGTGTGTGTGTGTGTGTGTATGTTTGTGTGTGTGTGAGTGTGTGTGTGTGTATGTTTGTGTGTGTGTGAGTGTGTGTGTGTGTGTGTATGTTTGTGTGTGTGTGTGTATGTTTGTGTGTGTGAGTGTGTGTGTGTGTGTGTGTGTGTATGTTTGTGTGTGTGTGAGTGTGTGTGTGTGTATGTTTGTGTGTGTGTGAGTGTGTGTGTGTGTGTGCACGTGCGTTCATGCGTGCGTTTGTGTCTGTCTGTCCATTTGTGTCTGTCCCTGTTTAGTTGTTAGAGAGTGAGTGAGGTAGTGTCACACACACACACACACACACACACACACACACACACACACACACACACACACACACACACACACACACACACACACACACACACACACACACACACAATCATTTGGACCAACAGAGAGAGTTATAGAAGATTTTTTTTTCTTTCTTGTTGTCAAAATATCAAACTTTACATGAACAAACATTCTTGTAGTGTCAAAACATCAAACGTTCCATGAACAAACATTCTTGTAGTACGTTAAAATATCAAACGTTCCATGAACAAACTTCACCTCATCTCGACTTATACAGTACTCACAATCTTCTAATGTACATTTCATTTTCCAATATACTATTCAAATCGTTGTCTATCACCATACTTATATTTACTAATACACATTTTTGCAATCAAAATAATGTGATTAATTACCTTATTATTTTGGCATATATTACTAGGTTGATAACCAAACAAGACATCGTGTTCTGAAAGGTGCACATTTAATCCTGTATTTCTAAAAATATAATGGACAACAGTTATAGAAGATTAAGAAGAAAAAGTCGAGAATGTATTCTGTGACTATACATAAAAAGCCTGCATGCATGCATAACATTTTTACATTTAGTCAAGTTTTGACTAAATGTTTTAACGTAGAGGGGGGAATCGAGACGAGGGTCGTGGTGTATGTGTGTGTGTGTGTAGAGCGTTTCAGAGAAAACTACTGGACCGATCTTCATGAAACCTGACATGAGAGATCCTGAGTATGGTATCTCCAGACGTTTTTTTCATTTTTTTGATAAATGTCTTTGATGACGTCATATCCGGCTTTTCGTGAAAGTTGAGGCGGCACTGTCACGCTCTCTGGTTACAGAAATGTTTTAACAGACTATTGCAGAATGCGGACAACAACGTGAGACAGAGAGAATGATCTTATCTGGAGATTACGTGGGTCTATGTAGAACAACCACTCCCACACATTTAAATCAGGACAGAAAAAACAACATCGAAAAAGTGCAAAGTTCACCAATACTGGGCAAAACCCCCCCCCCCCCCCCCCCTTAATTGTTAAGACCCCCTCAATGTAAGACTCCCTCCCTTTTAAGACCTTATGTTTTCAGGCTTTCTGTTCATAACCTCTGTAAATATAGGCCTACCCCCGTTTTAAGACTCCCTCCTTTTTAAGATTTTCCAAGGGAGTTCCACTGTAGTCAAACTTAAATGTGTGCAAGGCGGCACATTTGGTGGCTCATACCTTACTGACATTATTTTTGTCCATATGGAATGTACAAGAACCTTGTTTTTTTATTTGCTCTAACCGTAGCTCAAAGTGTACGTTCAATTGTCTGCTGTTTAGCTCAAAGTGTACGTTCAATTGTCTGCTGTTTTGCTCAAAGTGTACGTTCAATTGTCTGCTGTTTAGCTCAAAGAGTACGATCAATTGTCTGCTGTTTAGCTCAAAGTGTACGTTCAATTGTCTGCTGTTTAGCTCAAAGTGTACGATCAATTGTCTGCTGTTTAGCTCAAAGAGTACGATCAATTGTCTGCTGTTTAGCTCAAAGTGTACGATCAATTGTCTGCTGTTTAGCTCAAAGTGTACGATCAATTGTCTGCTGTTTAGCTCAAAGAGTACGATCAATTGTCTGCTGTTTAGCTCAAAGAGTACGATCAATTGTCTGCTGTTTAGCTCAAAGAGTACGATCAATTGTCTGCTGTTTAGCTCAAAGAGTACGATCAATTGTCTGCTGTTTAGCTCAAAGAGTACGATCAAATGTCTGCTGTTTAGCTCAAAGAGTACGATCAATTGTCTGCTGTTTAGCTCAAAGAGTACGATCAATTGTCTGCTGTTTAGCTCAAAGAGTACGATCAATTGTCTGCTGTTTAGCTCAAAGAGTACGATCAATTGTCTGCTGTTTAGCTCAAAGAGTACGATCAATTGTCTGCTGTTTAGCTCAAAGAGTACGATCAATTGTCTGCTGTTTAGCTCAAAGAGTACGATCAATTGTCTGCTGTACTTTATTCTGAATGTTGGGTTGTTGGCAGTCTTTTTGTTTTTGGATGAATATTGTGTGCTAGACTGTTGTCGCTGTGCTAGACTATTGTCGCTGTGCTAGCTGACTGTTGTCGCTGTGCTAGCTGACTGATGTCGCTGTGCTAGCTGACTGTTGTCGCTGTGCTAGACTGTTGTCACTGTGCTAGACTGTTGTCGCTGTGCTAGACTGTTGTCGCTGTGCTAGCTGACTGTTGTCGCTGTGCTAGCTGACTGTTGTCGCTGTGCTAGACTGTTGTCGCTGTGCTAGCTGACTGTTGTCGCTGTGCTAGACTGTTGTCGCTGTGCTAGCTGACTGTTGTCGCTGTGCTAGACTGTTGTCGCTGTGCTAGCTGACTGTTGTCGCTGTGCTAGACTGTTGTCGCTGTGCTAGCTGACTGTTGTCGCTGTGCTAGCTGACTGATGTCGCTGTGCTAGCTGACTGTTGTCGCTGTGCTAGACTGTTGTCGCTGTGCTAGCTGACTGTTGTCGCTGTGCTAGACTGTTGTCGCTGTGCTAGACTGTTGTCGCTGTGCTAGCTGACTGTTGTCGCTGTGCTAGCTGACTGTTGTCGCTGTGCTAGCTGACTGTTGTCGCTGTGCTAGACTGTTGTCGCTGTGCTAGCTGACTGTTGTCGCTGTGCTAGACTGTTGTCGCTGTGCTAGCTGACTGTTGTCGCTGTGCTAGCTGACTGTTGTCGCTGTGCTAGACTGTTGTCGCTGTGCTTAGCTGACTGTTGTCGCTGTGCTAGCTGACTGTTGTCGCTGTGCTAGACTGTTGTCGCTGTGCTAGACTGTTGTCGCTGTGCTAGCTGACTGTTGTCGCTGTGCTAGCTGACTGTTGTCGCTGTGCTAGCCGACTGTTGTCGCTGTGCTAGCCGACTGTTGTCGCTGTGCTAGACTGTTGTCGCTGTGCTAGCTGACTGTTGTCGCTGTGCTAGCTGACTGTTGTCGCTGTGCTAGACTGTTGTCGCTGTGCTAGCTGACTGTTGTCGCTGTGCTAGACTGTTGTCGCTGTGCTAGCTGACTGTTGTCGCTGTGCTAGACTGTTGTCGCTGTGCTAGACTGTTGTCGCTGTGTTTTCCATAAAGAATTCAGTGGGTAGCTATTCGGTCTAAAGTCTGTTTATTTGAGAAATGGCTATTTGTATCGCCATGTCAACACTTTTTGTGTGTGCTTTGTTTGTGTTTGGAAACTGTTAATACAAAAAAGAGTATGATTTTATCATACATTTATTTATGTTGTAAATATTTTTTTGAGAAAGACCAGAGCACAGCTTATTGAAACAGACACTCCCAAGCCACTCGCAATACACAATTCAAATGCACAACTTACACGCATCTTGCACACACCTTGTTCTCATCACATGTTCAAAACACATTCATAACACCTAAACATTGATGTTTCTGTCGCTGAAGTTTAGTTTCCGCGACAACTGATTTTGATAGAGCAAAAGCTCTACAACAGTAAAATCATAACCAAAGAACATATACATATAACAAGGTGTAAGTTGTAGTGTACGGGTTGACTAGATTTCAAAATGGACATATCAGGCACTAATTTATCATTCCCGTTGTCACGAACTCAAACCTCTGCTGAACAATCCTTCTCATTGCGGTCAATGCGCATGCGCCAATCTTGGACTTACAAAATGCGACCCTTTAACTGAACGAACCATGGCAGGCATGAAAACTGAAAAAAAAAAAATACTGAAAACAAAATTCGAAGGCGCTACGCGCCTAGTTTCGCAGGCGCAAAGCGCCAAGACTTCTAGGGGGGTCCGGGGGCATGGCCCCCCCGGAAAAAAATTTTCAAGGGTGCAATTTGGTGCAATCTGGGGCTATCTGAGCCTTAAAATTGGATTCAAACATGGCCCCAAAACTATTTTACTATAACTATGACTAGGAAAAACAAAAAAAACAAAAAAAAAAAAAACGGAAAAATACGGAAAAAAAAAAAAAAAAACGTTTATTTTTTTCAAACATATGGAAAATACGGAGAATTTTCATGCCTGCATGGGTTAGGGTTAGGATTAGGGTAAGGGTTAGGTTGTTCACGACCTGATTAATCTTCCTCCCTAAGTTAGTGCATGCGCATTGACCGCAATGAGAAGGATTGTTCAGGCAGAGTTTTCAGTTTGTGACACCGTCACTAAAACACCAAAATACAAAGAAAACTGTACATTGAGACCACAACATTGGCAGCCGTGGATGTTATCCATACATTTGTCAAGAGACAATATTCAAGAACACAAAAAAAAGAAGCATAAAAATGACTCAAACGCCGCGGTAAAACGCCACAAACCAGCCGACAATACAATTGTTGGCTGGTTCCGCGGCACACCCAGGGAAAAGAAATATCACTCTGTTTTGGAATCTGGTCAAAAATCAGGACAACAATTCTTTGTGCAGCCGTTCAGTACATGTGACACTGTTTGGGAAGGGTGGTTGCACAGAGCACACTGTTTGGGGTACTGATTTGGGTAATACAGTGCTAGTAGGCTGATGCATTGCAGGAGTTGTAGTCTGCCTCGGATGATGAAGCTGATAATTTTATCATTCAACTTTAAGTTGCCAAGAAAACACCAGTTTATGGTCAGCCTGTGTTGCTTCACGTACGATGCGGCCCTGTAAATCTTTATCCTTCCAATCGTCAACAAACTGGGTGAGAATCTTCTGCTTGCACAGAGAGTAAGTGGCTTTACTGTCAGTAGTTGACACTTTCACTTCCTCGTCTGCTGTGAAGACAAACGCATAGCTGTCGTCAAACCACCGTTTTTCCACCTGTACCTGCTCGCGCACACACAGTTCGTTCAAGTGCAACCAATCAGATCGGGGCCACTTGACCTTTGACTGCTTTTGTAGTTCACCGGTTGCAGTTCTGTTGAACCCTGCAAAACATTGGGTGTCATTATATATCTTCTGCCTCTTCAACTTTCCGTTTCTGCTTGTGGTGGGACAGTGTTGGTATAGTGTCTATTAGTGTCGGCAATGACAGTTTTTTGGTGTTAATCTGTTCCTTTACGCGACTTGTTTATCTTTGCCTTCAAGACTTTTGTCTTTTGACCTCCAGGTACACAATGAATCGATGGGGTTGCTGGAACAAGGTTGTTGGGTCGCCTGTCAGGCCTCCAGGTACACAATGAATCGATGGGGTTGCTGGAACAAGGTTGTTGGGTCGCCTGTCAGGCCGCCTGAGGTACACAATGAATCGATGGGGTTGCTGGAACAGGGTTTTTGGGTAGCCTGGCGGGTCACGCCGCTTGATCTCCTCCAGTCCGAAGAAGAGTGGAGTGGCAGCAGGCATCACCATCTGGGTCAACAGCCAAGTTTCGCTGAAGATATTGCAAAGCTTCTTCAGCATTCCTCATGATCTCCTGCAAATAAACAAGAAAAGCAAATGCTTGCACACGACTCTCCTTCGTTACCCCTGCCCCTCCCTGAACCACGCTGCCAAATTTTGGTCATGTCTGCTGATTACCGATTATCAACTCCTACAATTGTGTAAATATTTGAGGCTTTTGCTTTCAAAATAACTGAGAAAATATCAAAATGTTTTTGCGAACATGACCCCGCTGTGACCCCAAAATGTTTGTTTGTTTGTTTATTTGTTGCTTAACGTCCAGCCGACTACGCAGAGCCATATCAGGACGAGGAAGGGGGGGATGAAGGGGGCCACTTGTCAAGCGATTCCTGTTTACAAATGCACTAACCCATTACTTGTGTCCCAGCAGGCTTTAGTAAAACTAAATTAATACCTACTGGAAGATTACCAGTTTCCAGTATGTTAAAATAGGCTTAACCTATCTACTGCTGGACTTACATCAGAACACTAACAGATTAAACTATACATGAATCGCGAGACAAGCGGCAAGAGAAGAGATTTTTGGAAAAAATACAGGTGAATGAGCAAGAAGGCAGAAAAAAGAAAAGAATTCATGAAGAAAAAGAGAGCATGACAGGAAAGAGGAACCAAAAATCTACCTAACAGCAAACTAGAAAGCTCCTGCGGTTCCAAAAACAGGAGGGGCCTTTAATTTCATAACCGCAGTGCCCCACTGCGGGACCCCAAAATGTGACGGGGGTAAACCAAACTAGAAACAGATTATCAAACCCTTGAATTGTTCAAAGTTTCAAAGCTCTAGCTTAGAAAACACCTGAAATAACGTCATGTTAAGTTTTTATGAATCGAACATGACCCCCTCTGACCCCAAAACTTGACGAGGGTCAATTTGGGATAATATTAAACCCTAAAAGTGTGCAAGGATTCAAAGCTCTAGCTTCAAAAACATGCGAGATAACATCAATGTTAAGTTTTTACAAAACAAACATGACCCCGCTGTGACCCCAACATTTGATGAGGGTCAAACAAACTAGGATGACTTTGTAAGATCATCAAACCCTAATTGTGTGCAAAATTTCAGAGGTCTATCTTGAAAAACATCCGAGATAACCTCAACGTTAAGTTTTTTGTCCACAGACTGCCGGCCGTCCACATCTCCATACAGACGGAGACATATGAATCCTAATACTCACTAATTACTCAGGTGAGTCAAAAATCAAAACACACAATGAACAACATGCAATAGAAATATGCAGCAGCACATGCACAGCATAAACAAAGAGGCAGCTCCATCTTTTTCATTCATGGAATGAAACTCCCACATAACTAGCAATTTTCACCCACCAGACTCCGCTCGGATTTGAACACTCAACCCATGGATTTGGAGACAAGGCATCTTATACCAGGCCATTGAGCCCGCCAAGAGGCAACTAACATTATTTAAAAACACATACAGGTAAATGTTAGTCTAAAACTCTCAAGAAAGTACAAAAACCTTTCCGCTGAGCACTGCTCTCCTGATGGCCGACTTCACAATGCCGCCAACGCCATGACAAGGATCCTTCCCGGGCACTGCTAAGTCCTCCGCAGAGCATGACAGGTCAGTAAAGGGCTGACACTGTACTTTCCATCAGGAGTTCACCACAGGTGCACCTGCAAAAGTTAAATACATTAAAATATCACATAGGGTAAGGGACAGGAGAGGGGGGGAGGTAAATTGAACAAGGCGAATATTTCAAGAGTTAGTGTAATTGTATTTTTACGTTACTGATGATTGTGAATGACGTTTGTATAAGACAAAATGGTGCAACGACTAACAACCGTGGAAGGTGAGAACTTTTAGAACAATTTTGCGGAATGTCGCTGAATATCTAACTTTTGGAGTATTGATATTAGAAAATCGCAATATCTTTACTCTTTGGTCTTTCAGCATGGAAAATGGTCGTAAGAAGATATGCAGAAAGCTCTGGCAAAAATGAAAGATAGTCGGCTTGGGTTAAATACCTATGCAAATGAATTCAGCTAATTTGAACTTTGCCCTGTTTGCCAAAAAAATTGAACTTTTCACTTATTTAAAGAAACAAGTCTGAGTGTTGACAAAACACATAAGATCCTTTATTTCACTTGCCTATCTGTAGGTCTAACCTGACCATCTTTGCTTTCCGACTTATATGAGCCAGCAACAGCGTATAGTTCTTAGGGTGTTCAAATTACCCCCCTAATGCAAAAATCAACAGCCATTATAATGTTACATTCTAAAAACATAATTAAATTTTTTTTTTAAATAACATGATTTATGTTTAAAAAAAAAACAACCACACACACACACACACACACTGAAAATGCCTTTTCCTACAAGGAAAGCAATTCACATGGTTTTTGTTCAATCAATTTATCAACACACACACATGACACACACACACACACAAACAATCGCACACACACTGAAAATACCAGCTTAGAAGTGCACACACAAATACATTTACAAAGTATCAAGGCTCACAAATCAACAGACACACTATTAAATTTTCAAAACCTTACCCTGAAAGGAAACAATGTCAATAGTACATGAACTTTGCTCAATCACACACACAATCACACACACTGAAAATACCAGCTTCGATGTGCACACACAAATGTACAAAGTATCAAGGCTCACAAATCAACAAATAAAATATTACACTTTTTTTTAAACATTACCCTGCAAGGAAACAAATTCAATATTACATGATTTTCGTTTAATCAACCACAGACAAACAATTACACCCACCCACTATATTACATAAAGTTTGTTCAATCACACACACAAAAAGCAAAATCACACACGTACACACACACAAACAATCACATACACTGAAAATAGCAGCTTTGATGTGCACACACAAATACACAGACACAGTATCAAGTCTCACAAATCAACATACAAAATATTACATTTTTTTTAACATTACCCTGCAAGGAAGCAAATTCAATATCACATGAATTATATTCAATCACACACACACACAACCAAACACACACTAACAACAAGAAGGGCAAAGCCCATACGACTCACATGCTTGACCTTGACCTTTACATGACCTTGACCTTCAGGGTCAAGGTCAAATAACTAAACCTAGCAATGACATCATACACTAAGAACTGCTTTACACATTTTTCCTACCAAAATACATGTGACCTTGACCCCAAGGTCAAGGTCATCCAAGGTCATGCAACACAAAGCTGTTAATTCAAGACATAGGAAGTACAATGGTGCTAATTGGCTCTTTCTACCATGAGATATGGTCACTTTTAGTGGTTCACCACCTTATTTTGGTCACATTTCATAAGGGTCAAAGTGACCTTGACCTTGATCATATGTGACCAAATGTGTCTAATGATGAAAGCATAACATGTGCCCCACATAATTTTTAAGTTTGAAACAGTTATCTTCCATAGTTCAGGGTCAAGGTCACTTCAAAATATGTATACAATCCAACTGACGGACGGACGGACGACTCCGGTGAGTACATAGACTCACTTTTGCTTCGCATGTGAGTCAAAAAGCAGCTTTGATGTGCACATGCACACAAATACACAGACATCACATAGTATCAAGGCTCACAAATCAACAGACAAAATATTACATTTTTTAACATTACCCTGCAAGAAAATAAATTCAATATCACATTATTTTGTTTATTCAAACACACACACAAACACACACACACACACACACATATAACCAGCTTTGATGTGCACGCACAAATACTCACACATATCAAAAAACAAAATATTACATTTTGTAAACATTACCCTGCAAGGAAACAAATTCAATATTACTGTACATCAATTGTGTTCAATCACTCACACGCATAACCAGACACTGAAAATACAAGCTTTGATGTGCACACACAAATACACAGACATATCAAGGCTCACAAATCACCAGAGAAAATATTACATTTTGTAAACATTACCCTGCAAGGAAACAAATTCAATATTACTGTACATCAATTGTGTTCAATCACTCACACGCATAACCAGACACTGAAAATACCAGCTTTGATGTGCACACACAAATACACAGACATATCAAGGCTCACAAATGAACATACAAAATATTACATTTTGTAACATTACACTGCAAGGAAACAAATTCAATATTACATTATTTTTGTTCAATCACTCACACACACGCACATGTCAATCACAATCACACACACACACACACTGAAAATAGCAGCTTTGATAGGCACAAACAAATACACACACAGAATCAAGGTTCACAAATGAATATACACAATATTACATTTTTTAAGCATTACCCTGCAAGGAAACAAATTCAATACATTTGCGAGAAAACAAATTCATTATTACATAAATTTTTTCAATCATGCACTCACACACATAATCACTTACACACACACATGCACAATCACACACATGTGCACAATCACACACACTGAAAATAGCAGCTTTGATGTGCACACATAAATATACACAGGGGGCAAACAAATCAAGGCAAACAAATCAACATACAAAATATTACATTTTGTAACATTACACTGCAAGGAAACAAATTCAATATTACTGTACATCAATTGTGTACATTAATTTTGTTCAATCACACACACACATACAATCACACACACACAATCACACACTGAAAATACCAGCTTAGATGTGCATACACAAATACAGACATAATATCAAGGCTCACAAATTAACAGACAAAATATTACATTTTTTAAGAATTACCCTGCAAGGAAACAAATTCAATATTACATGATTTTTGTTTATTCAAACACACACATACACACACACACACAAGCACACACACAATCACATTATGAAAATACCAGCTTTGATATGCACACAAAAATACAGACATAGTATCAAGGCTAACAAATCAACAGACAAATATATTACATTTTTTAAACATTACAATGCAAGGAAACAATTCAATATGACATTGAGTTTGATCAATCACACACACACAATTACCCCCACACACAATCACACTGAAAATAGCAGCTTTGATTTGCACAAACAAATACGCAGACACAGTATCAAGGCTCACAAATAAAACAAGAAGGGCAAAGCCCATACGACTCACATGCTTGACCTTGACCTTTACATGACAGCAATGACATACACTAAGAACTGCTTTACACATTTTTCCTACCAAAATACATGTGACCTTGACCCAAGGTCATGCAACACAAAGCTGTTAATTCAAGACATAGGAAGTACAATGGTGCTTATTGGCTCTTTCTACCAAGAGATATGGTCACTTTTAGTGGTTCACCACCTTATTTTGGTCACATTTCATAAGGGTCAAAGTGACCTTGACCTTGATCATGTGTGACTTTATTTCTTTCTTTATTTGGTGTTTAACGTCGTTTTCAACCACGAAGGTTATATCGCGACGGGATCATATGTGACCAAATGTGTCTCATGATGAAAGCATAACATGTGCCCCACATAATTTTTAAGTTTGAAACAGTTATCTTCCATAGTTCAGGGTCAAGGTCACTTCAAAATATGTATACAATCCAACTTTGAAGAGCTCCTGTGATCTTGAAGCAAGGTAAACCAAACTGGTATCAAAAGATGGGGCTTAATACTTTGCCCTATATATCATATATAGGTGAGGTACATTTATGGCCCCTGCGACCTTGACCTTGAAACAAGGTCAAGATGCTATGTATGTTTTTTGGGGCCTTGTCATCATACACCATCTTGCCAAATTTGGTACTGATAGACTGAATAGTGTCCAAGAAATATCCAACGTTAAAGTTTTCCGGACGGACGGACGGACGACTCGGGTGAGTACATAGACTCACTTTTGCTTCGCATGTGAGTCAAAAAGCAGCTTTGGTGTGCACACAGAAATACAGACATTATATCAAGGTTCACAAATCAACAGACAAAATATTACATTTTGTAAACATTACACTGCAAGAAAACAATTCAATATTACATTAAGTTTGATCAATCACACACACACACACACACACACACACACACACACACACACACACACACACACACACACACACACACAAACACACTGAAAATAGCAGCTTTGATGTGCACAAACAAATATAGAGACACAGTATCAAGGCTCACTAATCAACATACAAAATATTACATTTTTTAAACATTACCCTGCAAGGAAACAAATTCAATATTACATTAATTTTGTTTATTCAAACACACACAATCACAAACACACTAAAAATACCAGCTTAGAAGTACACATTCAAATAAACAGACATACTATCAAGTCTCACAAATCAACAGAGAAAATATTACATTTTCCAAATATTACTGTGCGAGGAAACAAATTGAATATTACATGAATTTTGTTCAATCACTCACACACACACACACGCACACACACACACAATCACTTACACACACACATGCACAATCACACACATGTCCACAATCACACACTGAAAATAGCAGCTTTGATGTGCACACACAAATATACACACGGGGCAAACAAATCAAGGCAAACAAATCAACATACAAAATATTACATTTTTTAAACATTACCCTGCAAGGAAACAAATTGAATGGTACATTAATTTTGTTCAATCACACACACACATACAATCTGCACACACACACAATCACACACTGAAAATACCAGCTTAGATGTGCACACACAAATACAGACATAGTATCAAGGCTCACAAATTAACAGACAAAATATTACCTTTTTTAAGCATTACCCTGCAAGAAAACAAATTCAATATTACATGATTTTTGTTTATTCAAACACAGACACAGACACAGACACTGACACACACACACAAAAGCACACACACAATCACAGTATGAAAATAGCAGCTTTGATGTGCACACAAAAATACAGACATAGTATCAAGGCTCACAAATCAACAGACAAAAATATTACATTTTTTAAACATTACACTGCAAGGAAACAATTCAATATGACATTAAGTTTGATCAATCACACACACACACGCACAATCACACTGAAAATAGCAGCTTTGATTTGCACAAACAAATACATAGACACAGTATCAAGGCTCACAAATTAAAATAAAATTTTTTTTTAAACATTACCCTGCAAGGAAACAAATTCAATATTACATGATTTTTGTTTATTCACAAACACAATCACACACACCCTGAAAATACCAGCTTAGAAGTGTACATTCAAATACACAGCCATACTATCAAAGCTTACAAATCAACAGACAAAATAAAACATTTTTTAACAATTACCCTGCAATGAAACAAATTCAATATTACATGATTTTTGTTTGATTAAACACACACACACACACACAATCATACACACACATGCACCATTACACACACACTTAAAATACGAGCTTAGAAGTACACACACAATATAATGACATAGTATCAAGGCTCACAAATCAACAGAGAAAATATTACATTTTTTAAACATTACCCTGCAAGGAAACAAATTGAATGGTACATGAATTTTGTTCAATCACTCACACACACACACATAATCACTTACACGCACATGCACAATCACACGCACAATCACACACACTGATACTAGCTTTGATGTGCACACATAAAAACACACACATATCAAGGCTCACAAATCAACAGAAAAAATAATAAAATATGTAACATTACCCTGCAACTGTAAACAAATTGAATGGTACATGAATTTTGTTCAATGACACACACGAACACATACAATCACAAACACACACACACACAATGACACACACACACTGAAAACAGCAGCTTTGATGTGCACACACAAATACACAGACATTAAAGTATCAAGGCTCAAAAATTAACATCCAAAATATTACATTTTTTAAACATTACCCTGCAAGGAAACACATTTAATATTACATTATTTTTGTTTATTTAAACACACACACACATGCACAATCAGACACACACTGAAAATACCAGCTTAGAAGTGCACATTCAAATACACAAACATACTAAAAATCAACAGAGAAAATAATAATACATTTTTCAAACATTGCCCTGCAAGGAAACAAATTCAATATATTACATCAATCACTCACACACACACAATCACACACACTGAAAATACCAGCTTTGATGTGCACACACAAAAACTCACATCATATCAAGGCTCACAAATCCACAGACAAATAATAAATTTTTAACATTACCCCGCAAGCAAGCAAATTCAATGTTACATGACTTTTGTTTTATTAAACACACACACACACACACACACACACACACACACACACACACACACACACACACACACTTAAAATATCAGCTTAGACGTGCACACACAATACACAGACATAGTATCAAGGCTCACAAATCAACAGACACAATATTACCTTTTCTAAACATTACCCTGCAAGGAAACAAATTGAATGGTACATGAATTTTGTTCAATCCGCCACACACACACACACACACACACAATCACACTGAAAATACCAGCTTTGATGTGCACACACAAATACACAGACATAGTATCAATTAGGCTCACAAATCAATAGACAAAATAATACATTTTTTAACATTACTCTGCAAGGAAAGAAATTTAATATTACATGCTTTTTGTTAAAATCAAACACACACACACTCACTGAATATACCAGCTTAGAAGTGCACACACAAATACACAGACATAGTATCAAGGCTCACATATCATTCTTTCTTTCTTTATTTGGTGTTTAACGTCGTTTTCAACCATTCAAGGTTATATCACGACGGGGAAAGGGGGGAGATGGGATAGGGGAAAGGGGGGAGATGGGATAGAGCCACTTGTTAATTGTTTCTTGTTCACAAAAGCACTAATCAAAAAATTGCTCCGGGTCTTGAAACGTAGTACAATATATGACCTTACTGGGAGAATGCAAGTTTCCAGTACAAAGGACTTAACATTTCTTACATACTGCTTGACTAAAATCTTTACAAACATTGACTATATTCTATACAAGAAACACTTAACAAGGGTAAAAGGAGAAACAGAACCGTTAGTCGCCTCTTACAACATGCTGGGTAGCAACGGGTAAATTCTTTCTCGTCCCAACCAATATGGGACTCCCCCTAACCCACGGGGGGTCTCACATATCAAGAAACAAAAGATATATATATATTTTTTTTAAAGGAGATCAGACTTTTTTGTGTCCCCTCAGCGGGTACTATTTCGGAAGGTTTTTTTGATTGTGATTGTCGCCTCTGTAAACTTATAACCCTTTTACTCGCTCTCTTTCTTTCTTGATAACTTTTTTTCTCTTCAGTCTGCATGTTTG
Organism: Littorina saxatilis; assembly: GCF_037325665.1. Classification (NCBI taxonomy): domain Eukaryota; kingdom Metazoa; phylum Mollusca; class Gastropoda; order Littorinimorpha; family Littorinidae; genus Littorina; species Littorina saxatilis. The sequence continues at coordinate 747,099 of NC_090252.1, read as the reverse complement.
TTTGGAATTTGTAATACAATATGTATTTTGAGTTACACGCAAAATGGACATTGGTTTTTATACTATAAAACGCGCAAAGAGCATAATTGTAAAGTTATGATGTTGCGCTATATAAATGCTCATTTATTATTATTATTATTATTATTATTATTATTATTATTATCATTATTATACTGGACATTTAGTTACTTCTTCTTTCTCTCTCCCCTCTGTCTCTTCCATTTCGCACCTTCCCCTCTCTATTCCTTCCCTCCCCTCCTCCATATCTCCCCCTTTCTCTCTCCCTCAGTCTCCTCTTGCTCACCCTCTCTCTTTAGGGGCAGGGGGCTACAGGGGTTCTGGACCCCCCCCCCAAAAAAAAAAAATCAATACTCACTTTAAAAGAAATAATGAGTGGCTGCTGACACCAGTTGATCATGTTTAAAATCAAGGAAAAGCCACAAATTGTTCTTAAAATAGCTAAAACTTTTTAGCTTCAGACCCTCCAACGGGGCCTTGCCCCTGTACCCCACAAGGGGTCTACCCCAGGTTGTACCACCCCCCCCCCCCGGCTTAACTGCTCCGCCCCTGCCCTCCATACCCCCCCCCCCCCCCCCATCTCTATTTCCCCCTCCTCTCACTCTTTCTAAAGTGTACTGCACCGTTATTGGAAAATAGTCGTTCACTCGCAGATTGACGTTTGTTTGGCGTTTACAGTTACTCCTTTTGCTTACTGACACTCTCATACCTACACGCTCATAGCTTACTCACATCCATTTACACACACAAACCAACACACATATTTAATCGCATCCGGCCCATACACTCACACACACACTTTTCTCATGTTATTTTTTTTCATTTCTTTCTCTCTCTCTCAGTTATTGATATAAATGTTTACTTGGCTCATTCACTTTGTTATTGTTCCTTCCGTCATCATGTCTCCTTTTTTTTTTAAGGAGGGGAGGGGGTGAATAACTGGGGTTTTATTTCATTTTGAATCAACTGTTAAACATTTTTTCTTTTACATTTCAGGTTACATTTTCATTAAGTTACTTTTTTATTCAACAAAAATCTAACTAAAGACAATGAAATTACCGGAAAAATATTACACTTTTTAAAGAATACCCTGCAAACAAATTCAATATTACATGAATTTTGTTCAATCACTTAAACACACACACACGCACATGCACAATCACACACACACTGAAAATACCAGCTTGGGTGTGCGTCCACAAATATAGAGACTAAGTATCAAGGCTCACAAATCAACAGAAAAAATATTACATTTTCTAAACCTTACCCTGCAAGGTCGATATTACATAAATTTCGTTCAATCACTCACACACACACGCACAATGACACACACACACACACACTGAAAAAACCAGCTTTGATGTGAACACACAAAAACACACACATATCAAGGCTCACAAAACAGAGAAAATATTACATTTTTTAAACATTACTCTGCAAGAAAAAAAATCAATAGTACATGAACTTTGCTCAATCACACAACGACACCCACACAATCACACTGAAAATAGCACTGCTTTGATGTGCACACATAAATATACACAGGGGGCAAACAAATCAAGGCAAACAAATCAACATACAAAATATTAAATTTTTTAAACATTACCCTGCAAGGAAACAAATTGAATGGTACATTAATTTTGTTCAATCACACACACACATACAATCACACACACACAATCACACACTGAAAATACCAGCTTAGATGTGCACACACAAATACAGACATAGCATCAAGGCTCACAAAGTAACAGACAAAATATTACATTTTTTAAGCATTACCCTGCAAGGAAACAAATTCAATATTACATGAATTTTGTTTATTCAAACACACACATACACACACACACACAAGCACACACATAATCACATTATGAAAATAGCAGCTTTGATATGCACACAAAAATACAGACATAGTATCAAGGCTCACAAATCAACAGACAAAAATATTACATTTTTTAAACATTACACTTTTTTGTTTGTTTGTTTGTTTGCTTAACGCCCAGCTGACCACGAAGGGCGATATCAAGGCGGTAACATTACACTGCAAGGAAAAAATTCAATATGACATTATCAATCAATCAATGAGTCTTATATCGCGCATATTCCGTGGGTACAGTTCCAGGCGCTCTGCAGTGATGCCGTGTGAGATGAAATTTTATACGTTTGATCAATCACACACACACACGCACAATTACACACACACACACACACACAATCACACTGAAAATAGCAGCTTCGATTTGCACAAACAAATACACAGACACAGTATCAAGGCTCACAAATCAAAATCAAAAAGATTACATTTGTTAAACATTACCTTGCAAGGATTACAAATTCAATATTACATGATTTTTGTTTATTCACAAACACAATCCCACACACACCATGAAATAACCAGCTTAGAAGTGTACATTCAAATACACAGCCATACTATTAAGTCTCACAAATCAACAGAGAAAATACATTTTTGAAATACTACCCTGCAAGGAAACAAATAGAATATTACATAAATTTTGTTCAATCACTCACACACACGCACATGTCAATCACAATCACACACACACACACACACACACTGAAAATACCAGCTTTGATGTGCACACACAAATACACAGACATATCAAGGCTCACAAATCAACATACAAAATATTACATTTTGTGACATTACATTTTGTAACATTACCCTGCAAGGAAACAAATTCAATATTACATTATTTTTGTTCAATCACTCACACACTGAAAATAGCAGCTTTGATAGGCACAAACAAATGCACACACAGAATCTTAGGTTCACAAATGAATATACAAAATATTACATTTTTTTAGCATTACCCTGCAAGGAAACAAATTCAATACATGTATTACATTATTTTTGTTTATTCACACACACACACACACACACACACACACACACACACACACACACACACACACACACACACTCACAATCACACTGAAAAAAGCAGCTTTGGTGTGCACACAGAAATACAGACATTATATCAAGGTTCACAAATCAACAGACAAAATATTACATTTTGTAAACATTACACTGCAAGAAAACAATTCAATATTACATTAAGTTTGATCAATCACACACACACACACACACACACACACACACACACACACACACACACACACACACACACACACACACACACACACACACAATCACACTGAAAATAGCAGCTTTGATGTGCACAAAGAAATGCACAGACACAGTATCAAGGCTCTCTAATCAACATACAAAATATTACATTTTTTAAACATTACCCTGCAAGGAAACAAATTCAATATTACATACATTTTGTTTATTCAAACACACACACACACACAATCACAAACACACTAAAAAATACCAGCTTAGAAGTACACATTCAAATAAAAAGACATACTATCACGTCCCACAAATCAACAGAGAAAATTTTACATTTTCCAAATATTACTGTGCAAGGAAACAAACTGAATATTACATAAATTTTGTTCAATCACTCACACACACACATGCGCACACACACACAATCCACACACACATGCACAATCACACACATGTGCACAATCACACACACTGAAAATAGCAGCTTTGATGTGCACACAAAAATACAGACATAGTATCAAGGCTCACAAATTAACAGACAAAATATTACATTTTATAAGCATTACCCTGCAAGGAAACAAATTCAATATTACATGATTTTTGCTTATTCACACACACACACACACGTACACACACACACACACACACACACACACACACACACACACACACACACACACACACACACTCACACTGAAAATGGCAGCTTTGATTTGCACAAACAAATACACAGACACAGTATCAAGGCTCACAAATCAAAATAAAAAAATTACATTTTTTAAACATTACCCTGCAAGGAAACAAATTCAATATTACATGATTTTTGTTTATTTACAAACACAATCTCACACACCCTGAAAAAACCAGCTTAGAAGTGTACATTCAAATACACAGCCATTATACTATCAAGTCTCACAAATCGTCAGAGACAATACATTTTTTTAATATTACCCAGCAAGGAAAGAAATAGAATATTACATGAATTTTTTTCAATCACTCACACACACAGACACACACACAATCACTTACACACACACTCGCACACCATCACACACATGCACAATCACACACACACACACACGCACAATCACACACACTGAAAATACCAGCTTTGATGTGCACACACAAAAACACATACATCATATAAAAACTTACAAATCAACAGACAAAAAAATACAGTTTTTAACATTGACCCTGCAAGGAAACAAATTCAATATTACATGACTTTTGTTTTATTAAACACACACACACACAATCATACACACTCATGCACCATCACACACACACACATGCACCATCACACACACACTTAAAATACCAGCTTAGACGTGCACACACAATATAATGACATAGAATCAAGGCTCACAAATCAACAGACAAAATATTACATTTTTTAAACATTACCCTGCAAGGAAACAAATCGAATGGTACATGAATTTTGTACAATCACTCACACACACACACACACACACACACACACACACACACACACACACACACACACAATCCCACATGCTCAATCTGAAAATACTAGCTTTGATGTGAAAAACACAAAAACACACACATCATATCAAGGCTTACAAATCAACAGACAAAATAATACATTTTCTAATATTAGCCTGCAAGTAAACAAATTGAATGGTACATGAATTTTGTTCAATGACACACACAAACACATACAATGACACACACATACACAATGACACACACACTGAAAATACCAGCTTTGATGTACACACACAAATACACAGACATAGTATCAAGGCTCACAAACCAACAAAAAAAAAGATTACATTTTTTAAACATTACCCTGCAAGGAAACAAATTGAATGGTACATAAATTTTGTTCAATCACACACACGCATACAATCACAAACACACGCATACAATCACACACAGACACACACACACATTTAAAATGCCAGCTTTGATGTGCACACACAAGTACACAGGCCTAGAAAGAAGGCACACAAATTAACAGACAAAATATTACATTTTTTAAGCATTACCCTGCAAGAAAACAAATTGAATATTACATGAATTTTGTTCAATCACTCACACACACACACACAATCACTAACACACACACACACGCACAATCACACACATGTACACAATCACACACATGTACACAATCACACACACTGAAAATAGCAGGCCTTTGATGTGCACACATAAAAATACACACATCATATCAAGGCAAACAAATCAACATACAAAATATTACATTTTTTAAACAGAACCCTGCAAGGAAACAAATTGAATGGAACATGAATTTTTTCAATCACACACACACACACATACAATCACACACACACAATCACACACTGAAAATACCAGCTTAAATGTGCACACACAAATGGGACTTTTTGAAAAAATGCACAGATTTCAGATGGACAAAACGGAAATATCCAACATCAAAAATTTTAAAATTGTATCAGGCAAAGTTATTAAACATCCTTTTGTCTATCTTGTGCCAACATTTGCGAGCTTAATAACAACTGCAAATGTATCTAAAAATAAAAAAAATATCCACTACATTTATAAAAATGGCTGTGCAGTTACCATGAACAAGTTTTATTTTTCCAACATAATTGTTTTCCAAAAGGCAAGTTTTCATATAGCAAATGCTATGCAAACCCACCCCCACAGAAATCAGCACAAATTAGGTATACCAAACATGAGCTGAAAATGTACTGAATTTGTACCTCCTGCCCAAAAATGTACTTCAAATGTACTTCAAATGTGCTGCAAAGAAAATTCAGTACATTTTAGGTACACTGAAAATGTACTGCAGTTTTGAACCAAGTTAGGTGGTATACTGAAAACATACCTCTATTGTACTGAAAACATACCTCGTTTAGACTTAACCACTTTTTGATGTACTGAAAATGTGCTTTTGTTGGACTTTGAAAATATTTTGTATGCTGAAAAAGTACTTCAATATGACTTAGAAAACATTTTGTGTACTGAAAATGTGCTTCTTTTGGACTTAGAAAATATTATGTATACTGAAAACATACCAAAATAACTTAGCCATTTTTTGCCTGTACTGCAAATGTACTGCTTCGACTTTGTTACTTTTCATACTGCGAGTGCCAGTTGGACTTAGAAACATTTTGTGTACTGAAAATGTACGACAAACACTACGCCATTAAATCTTTCATCGAGCCATTTTCTCTAGCTGTCATCGATAGTGTAAATCAAATGCATATATATATATATATATATATTTGACCATATGTTTCAGTTAACTTGAAGCAAGACATTACAATTTGCGTTAAACAAACAAACAAAAAATTCAGATCTATCACTGTAAAAGAAGGTTCTAAAAATTAATCACTATCACTTCTGGTACTTACAATCTTATAAAAAAAATCTTGATCTCTTTTAAAAAGTTAAAAATCTTGTTCGGGGGAACATCCCGGATCTGAAGCAGACAGAGATGCATTCATATTAATTAATTGCACAAGTGGTATTCTGCTGGTAAAGTTAAAGAAAAGACTTCAAGTACAGAGGTTTGGATGGATATTAATATTTTTCTTGCAGGCTTTAATTTGAATTATAATTTTGTCTGAACCTGCTGAATATATCATTTCAGCTTACACCGTGGCAAGCAATGAGGGCAGCTCGTCGGCGAGGATTAGGACGGTGCTGCGGAGCAAGCTGTCAGCAGCCATTTGTAAAGCTAAGAATTCGAAGTAACTTTTACGTTCTGATGTAATATATTATTGTGCCATGTGCCAGGACCTATGGTTGTTTGGATGTATGGACAGACTTTATTTTCTTTTAGATCTGTTTTCTTTTTTTCTCTGTGGTATATTTTTATCTAGTCACGTTCTGTTGTATGTACATCAAATTGTTTCTCTCCTAAAATTGGTTTGTGATTTCTAGTCATGCGTTTATCTAGTCACGTTCTGTTGTATGTACATCAAATTGTTTCTCTCCTATTATTGGTATGAGAGTTCTAGTCATATTTTGTCTGTGGTGTCTTTATGTGATCTCCACCCATGTTCTATGGTATGGAAACTTTGATGAGGGTTATTTTTTGTGTACTGACATATATTTTTTCCTTTCTATCCCCCCCCCCCCACCCCCCTTCCCCCACCCCCTTCCCCCCTCCCTCCCTCCCCCCCTCTCTCCCCCACCCCCTCTCCCTCCCCCCCACCCCCTTTTTTCTGTGGCTATTTTTATAAACCTCTGGGGAAGTATATTATTGGTATACTTTTAGTACATTTTTGGTATACCTCTGCAGCAGTACATAATCAGTATACTAATGGTACATTCTTTTTTCTGTGCCAATTTTTCTTAAACCTCTGGGGAAGTATATTATTGGTATACTTTTAGTACATTTTTGGTATACCTCTGCAGCAGTACATAATCAGTATACTAATCAGATGGTACATTCTTTTTTCTGTGGCAATTTTTCTTAAACCTCTGGGGAAGTATATTATTGGTATACTTTTAGTACATTTTTGGTATACCTCTGCAGCAGTACATAATCAGTATACTTATAGTACATTCTTTTTTCTGTGGCAATTTTTCTTAAACCTCTAGAGAAGTATATTATTAGTATACTTTTAGTATACTTCTGCAGCAGTACATAATCAGTATACTTATGGTATATTCTTTAACTTCTATGGCAGTATATTATTAGTATGCTTTCAGTATCTGTGAGGTATGTCTCCAAAGCAGCAATTAATCAGTACAGTTGCAGTATATTTGTGGTACATTTGCAGTATGGTTGTGGTATGCTTGCATGCAGGTGTAAAAGTTAATACATATTTTTCTGTAAAGTTGAACACTATTTGTTTTAAATTTGCATTGTGTGTGTGCATATATAGATATAGATATATATATACACATGGATTCATGTGAATGCATTGTTATTTTTCGGATATTAAAAGCTGAAGATTGCCACTGCAAATTGTTTTGACTTTTCTCAGTTTTTCTTATTTATAAATGCTAGCATTTGCCCTAAAACTTTCATGGTGTGCATGTTAACAGCACATATTCAGTATATTTTCAGTACATGTTGATACTTTGAAAAGGGAAGTACGTTTTCAGTACTTGGAGGTATATTTTTGGTATCTTTTCAGCATAGTTTCAGCACGGTTCCAATTTGGTACATTTTCAGTACGTACCTTAAATGTGCTGCAAACGTACCAAAATTGTACCTCCTGCAGTACAAAATAAGTATACTGCATTTGGGTAAGGGCAGTGCTAAAGAATGGATACCAAAATGTATGATTATTAATGCAATTATTTAATCCAAATTAAAACAAAATTGTAATAGTGCAAAATTGTCATTATCAAATGCATGTAAATGAAGTAATGTCCAAACTGATCTGTTTGCTGCCAAAATATACATATGATCACTTGAAAGTTGTTGAAACCTTTCAACTTATACCACAATTGACTGAATTTGATAAATTATTTTAAATATAGCTTTACTTTTATGCTTGGTAACAACAGGGACATTCGGTAACTGCACGGACCCTTTGTTTTTGCATCAACCCCATTCAAGCAAAAACCACAGACATACGTTTAAAACTATCATTTTATATGTCTTAACTATATTTGTTGCTGTTTTCAAAGCACTGTATAATGTTTTGTGGTCTTGACTTAACAGATTGTTCTTTAAATTGCATTTTCTTCAATCATAGGTAACTGCATGGACATCTGGTAACAGCACAGACATTTTCTAGTAAAAGACACTGTGTTACTAGAAAACAAAGGGTTATTTTTGTTATGGAAATGAATTTTATATATCAGTAAAATGTTTTCGATAATTGGCCTGGTATGTAAAACGATTTTTGTATATTGTTGTGCTTGTGTGAAACAGAACCAATAGCATACCATATATTATGCATAATTTCTTCCACATGAAGATAAACATACGAGTCAACAGTTAACGCTCAATCGACAAGATTTTATTGAACCAAATTGGAGTTGAGGAGAACGGTGGTGGCAGGGAGGGGAGGGGAAGGCTGTGGCAGGATAATGGGGAAACAGAACAAAAAAGTATAGGCTCTTTCTTTGGCCCATTTTGTCTAGCGTATTTAATTAACTGAGTCAGTTGTAAAAAAAACATGAAATGGAACAACTGATTCTTTAACATAAAATCAATTGTCTTTTCACTTAGAACATAAAATAATTCACCACTCTATTTAGAAACCTTCATTGGAACATAAAATGAGTCATCACTGTCTTTGAAAATCTTCATTGCCACTGTCTTTGTAAAACCTTTATTGAAAAATATGATTCACCACTGTCTTTTCACTTGGAACATCACCACCATAATAATGTGGCACCGTATCCTTACAACAACAAGGGTGTATTTTTTGTCACTTGAAAAAAAAAGTAAAATAAATAAATAACATATTTTGACAAATTCTCTGCAGTTACTAAAATAGATCTGTACAGTTACCTGACTCGTCAGTGCAGTTACCAGGAAACTTGTAGCAGTTCCTGAGTAAAGTAAATTACTTTATTTTGAATAAGACTCTATATAATACCTATATTTATGCTGGTTGGTTTTCCGTCCCTTTTGTATAATTGGCTGTCCATAATACAGAATATAGAATAAAAATGGTATGCAATCTACAAGCATTTCAGTGCAGTTACCATGATGTCTCAGTGCAGTTTGTTTGTTTGTTTGTTTATTTGTTGCTTAACGTCCAGCCGACTACGCAGAGCCATATCAGGACGAGGAAGGGGGGGATGAAGGGGGCCACTTGTCAAGCGATTCCTGTTTACAAATGCACTAACCCATTACTTGTGTCCCAGCAGACTTTAGTAAAACTAAATTAATACCTACTGGAAGATTACCAGTTTCCAGTATGTTAAAATAGGCTTAACCTATCTACTGCTGGACTTACATCAGAACACTAACAGATTAAACTATACATGAATCGCGAGACAAGCGGCAAGAGAAGAGATTTTTGGAAAAAATACAGGTGAATGAGCAAGAAGGCAGAAAAAAGAAAAGAATTCATGAAGAAAAAGAGAGCATGACAGGAAAGAGGAACCAAAAATCTACCTAACAGCAAACTAGAAAGCTCCTGCGGTTCCAAAAACAGGAGGGGCCTTTAATTTCATAACCGCAGTGCCCCACTGCGGGACTCAGTGCAGTTACTAAATAGGTCCATGCAGTTACGTCTCTGGCAGGTAACTGCACAGAAAGTAACTGCACAGACGAATTCGTTATTTTCAAATAATAATCACTCCCTGTCATCAAAAAAAAAACATGGCGTCAAGCCTATGGGCGATTAAAATGCAAATTATTCAAAATGTTTTTGTTAATTAGTGTAATGGAAAACCCCAGTAACTGCACAGAACTGTTAAGCTAAACATCCTTCACCTTGACCTGATGAAAATCATATTTCATTGCCTAAAAGTGATCCAATGTACACACCTGATTGCACACAGCTTTCCGCGTCTTGGAACTCTTTTGTAAAGAAAACCACATTTGAAAAGCAGGGAGCATTCCGTTTTTATTGCGTATTTTGGTTCCTGGTAACTGCAAGGACCAAAACCTCTTGGACATGCAATTTTTACTTTTCAAAAATTGGGAGAACAAAACTACTGATTGTATGATATTTTGTTTTTGTTATCTTGAGATAATGACGGGATAAACATAAACCAACAAACAAAATGATAAAAAAAAATTGTCTGTGCGTTTTACAGGTGTGAAATTTTGCTAATGTCGAAGGGACATGCATTTTGACCCCCCCTTACACATGATAACTTACTATAATTAACAGAAAAATACAATAAAACGGGCAAATGAGTATACTTTAAGGTCCGGAGGACATTGAACTTAAGCACTTCCAATTTTCAGATAAGTAGGATGAACATTTTTGAATTTATAAAATTTTAAAGTCAAAAGACAGGTTTTTAAAGCATTTTTTGAAAAAGTCCCAAATACACAGAATCAAGGCTCACAAATTAACAGACAAAATGTTAAATTTTTTAAGCATTACCCTGCAAGGAAACAAATTCAATATTACATGATTTTTGTCTATTCAAACACACACATACACACACATACACACACACACACACACACAAAATCACACTGAAAATACCAGCTTTGATGTGCACACAAAAATACAGACATAGTATCAAGGCTCACAAATCAACATAAAAAATATTACATTTTTTAAACATTACCCTGCAAGGAAACAAATTCAATATTACTTGATTTTGTTTATTCAAACACACACAAACACATGCACAATCACACACACACCCTGTAAATACCAGCTTAGAAGTGTACATTCAAATACACAGCCATTATACTATCAAGTCTCACAAATCAACAGAGAAAATAATACATTTTTCAAATATTACCCTGCAAGGAAACAAATTGAATATTGCATGAATTTTGTTCAATCACTCACACACACAGACACGCACACACAATAACTTACACACACACTCGCACACCATCTCACACATGCACAATCACACACACACACACGCGCACAATCACACACACTGAAAATACCAGCTTTACGTGCACACACAAAAACACATACATCACAGCAAAGCTTACAAATCAACAGACAAAATAATACATTTTTTAACATTACTCTGCAAGGAAACAAATTCAATATTACATGACTTTTGTTTTATTAAACACACACACACACACACACATGCACCATCACACACACGCAGGCACAATCACACACACTTAAAATGCCAGCTTAGACGTGCACACACAATATAATGAAATAGAATCATAAGGCTCACAAATCAACAGACAAAATATTACATTTTTTAAACATTACCCTGCAAGGAAACAAATCGAATTGTACATGAATTTTGTACAATCACTCACTCACACACACACACACACACACACACACACACACACACACACACACACACACACACACACACACACACACAGACACACACACACACACACACACACTTAAAATACCAGCTTTGATGTGCACACACAAATACACAGGCCTAGTATGAAGGCACACAAATTAACAGACAAAATATTACATTTTTTAAGCATTACCCTGCAAGGAAACAAATTCAATATTACATGCTTTTTGTTTGTTCAAACACACACACCATCACACACTCACTGAAAATACCAGCTTTGGTGTCCACACACAAATACAGACATAGTATCAAGGCTCACAAATCAACATAAAAAATATTACATTTTTTTAACATTACCCTGCAAGGAAACAAATTCAATATAACATGAAGTTTGTTCAATCACACACACACAATAATAGCAGCTTTGATGTGCACAAACAAATACACACACACAATCAAGGCTCACAAATCAACATACAAAATATTACACTTTTTAAACATTACACTGCAAGAAAACAATTCAATATTACATTAAGTTTGATCAATCACACACACGCACAATCACACACACTATCACTCTGAAAATAGCAGCTTTGATGTGCACAAACAAATATACAGACACAGTATCAAGGCTCACTAATCAACATACGAAATATTATATTTTTTAAACATTACCCTGCAAGGAAACAAATTCAATATTACATTAATTTTGTTTATTCAAACACACACACACATGCACAATCACACACACACACACACTAAAAATACCAGCTTAGAAGTACACATTCAAATAAACAGACATACTATCAAGACTCACAAATCAACAGAGAAAAAAAATACATTTTCCAATTATTATAGTGCAAGGAGCGGCCCTATGCTCCACAGGGAGTCTACAGGAATAAGTCAAGTAAGTCATAGTGCAAGGAAACAAATTGAATATTACATGAATTTTGTTCAATCACTCACACACACACACACACACACACACACACACAATCCCTTACACACACACACACGCACAATCACACACATGTACACAATCCCACACAATGAAAATAGCAGGCCTTTGATGTGCACACACAAAAATACACACATCATATCAAGGCAAACAAATTAACAGACAAAATGTTACATTTTTTAAGCATTACCCTGCAAGGAAACAAATTCAATATTACATGATTTTTGTTGATTCAAACACACACACACACACACACACACAATCACACTGAAAATAGCAGCTTTGATGTGCACACAAAAATACAGACATAGTATCAAGGCTCACAAATCAACATAAAAAATATTACATTTTTTAAACATTACCCTGCAAGGAAACAAATTCAATATTACATGAAATTTGTTCAATTACTCACACACACACAATCATTTACACACACACTCGCACACCATCACACACATGCACAATCACACACACACACACCTGCACAATCACACACACTGAAAATACCAGCTTTGATGTGCACACACAAAAACACATACCAAAGCTTACAAATCAACAGACAAAATAATACATTTTTTAACATTAGCCTGCAAGGAAACAAATTCAATATTACATGATTTTTGTTTTATTAAAAAAACACACACACACAATCATACACACACATGCACCATCACACACACGCCCATGCACCATCACACACACACTGAAAATACCAGCTTAGAAGTACACACACAATATAATGACATAGAATCAAGGCTCACAAATCAACAGACAAAATATTACATTTTTTAAATATTACCCTGCAAGGAAACAAATTGAATGGTACATGAATTTTGTTCAATCACACACACACACACACACACACACACACACACACGCACAATCTGAAAATACTAGCTTTGATGTGCACACATAAAAACACACACATCATATCAAGGCTTACAAATCAACAGACAAAATAATACATTTTCTAACATTAGCCTGCAAGTAAACAAATTGAATGGTACATGAATTTTGTTCAATGACACACACAAACACATACAATGACACACACACATACACAATGACACACACACACTGAAAATACCAGCTTTGATGTACACACACAAATACACAGACATAGTATCAAGGCTCACAAATCAACAAAACAAAATATTACATTTTTTAAACATTACCCTGCAAGGAAACAAATTGAATGGTACATGAATTTTGTTCTATCACATACACGCATACAATCACACACACACGCATACAATCCCACACACTTAAAATACCAGCTTTGATGTGCACACACAAATACACAGGCCTAGTATGAAGGCACACAAATTAACAGACAAGATATTACATTTTTTAAGCATTACCCTGCAAGGAAACAAATTCAATATTACATGATTTTTGTTTGTTCAAACACACACACACACACCATCACACACACACTGAAAATACCAGCTTTGATGTACACACACAAATACAGACATAGTATCAAGGCTCACAAATCAACAGACAAAATATTACATTTTTTAAACAGTACCTTGCAAGGAAACAAATTTAATATTACATTATTTTTGTTTATTCAAACACACACAAACACATGCACAATCACACTGAAAATACCAGCTTAGAAGTGCACATTCAAATACTCAGACATACTATCAAGTCTCACAAATCAACAGAGAAAATAATACATTTTTTTTAAATATTACCCTGCAAGGAAACAAATTGAATATTACATGAATTTTGTTGCATCACACTCAGACACACACACACACACGCACAATCACACACACACACACGCACACAATCACACACACTGAAAATTCCAGCTTTGATGTGCACACACAAAAACACACACATCATATCAAGGCTCAAAAATCAACAGACAAAATAATAAATTTTTTAACATTACCCTGCAAGAAAACAAATTTAATATTACATGATTTTTGTTTTATTAAACACACACACACACACACACACACACATGCACCATCACACACACACTTAAAATACCAGCTTAGACGTGCACACAATGCAATGACATAGTATGAAGACTCACAAATCAACAGACAAAATATTATATGTTTTAAACATTACCCTGCAAAGAAACAAATTGAATGGTACATGAATTTTGTTCAATTACACACACAAACACATACAATCACACACACACATACACAATGACACACACACTGAAAATACCAGCTTTGATGTGCACACACAAATACAGACATAGTATCAAGGCTCAGAAATTAACAGACAAAATATTACATTTTTTAACATTACACTGCAAGGAAAAAATTTAATATAAAATAAAGTTTGGTTCAATCACACACACACACACTCACATGCACAATCACACACACAATCACACTGAAAATAGCAGCTTTAATGTGCACAAACAAATACACAGACACAGTATCAAGGCTCACAAATCAACATACAAAATATTACATTTTTTAAACATTACCCTGCAAGAAAACAAATTGAATATTACATGAATTTTGTTCAATAACTCACACACACACACACAATCACTAACACACACACACGCACAATCACACACATGTACAAAATCACACACACTGGAGGTCTTTGATGTGCACACATAAAAATACACACATCATATCAAGGCAAACAAATCAACATACAAAATATTACATTTTTTAAACATAACTCTGCAAGGAAACAAATTGAATGGTACATGAATTTTTTTCAATCACATACACACACACACACATACAATCACACACACACAATCACACACTGAAAATACCAGCTTAGATGTGCACACACAAATACACAGACATAGTATCAAGGCTCACAAATTAACAGACAAAATGTTACATTTTTTAAGCATTACCCTGCAAGGAAACAAATTCAATATTACATGATTTTTGTTTATTCAAACACACACATATACACTCACACACACACACAATCACACTGAAAATACCAGCTTTGATGTGCACACACAAATACACAGACATAGTATCAATTAGGCTCACAAATCAATAGACAAAATAATACATTTTTTAACATTACTCTGCAAGGAAAGAAATTTAGTATTACATGCTTTTTGTTAAAATCAAACACACACACTCACTGAATATACCAGCTTGTAAGTTTGTTTGTTTGTTTATTTGTTGCTTAACGTCCAGCCGACTACGCAGAGCCATATCAGGACGAGGAAGGGGGGGATGAAGGGGGCCACCTGTCAAGCGATTCCTGTTTACAAATGCACTAACCCATTACTTGTGTCCCAGCAGGCTTTAGTAAAACTAAATTAATACCTACTGGAAGATTACCAGTTTCCAGTATGTTAAAATAGGCTTACCTATCTACTGCTGGACTTACATCAGAACACTAACAGATTAAACTATACATGAATCGCAAGACAAGCGGCAAGAGAAGAGATTTTTGGAAAAAATACAGGTGAATGAGCAAGAAGGCAGAAAAAAGAAAAGAATTCATGAAGAAAAAGAGAGCATGACAGGAAAGAGGAACCAAAAATCTACCTAACAGCAAACTAGAAAGCTCCTGCGGTTCCAAAAACAGGAGGGGCCTTTAATTTCATAACCGCAGTGCCCCACTGCGGGACAGCTTGTAATGTGCACACACAAATACACAGACATAGTATCAAGGCTCACATATCATTCTTTCTTTCTTTATTTGGTGTTTAACGTCGTTTTCAACCATTCAAGGTTATATCGCGACGGGGAAAGGGGGGAGATGGGATAGAGCCACTTGTTAATTGTTTCTTGTTCACAAAAGCACTAATCAAAAAATTGCTCCAGGGGCTTGCAACGTAGTACAAATATGACCTTACTGGGAGAATGCAAGTTTCCAGTACAAAGGACTTAACATTTCTTACATACTGCTTGACTAAAATCTTTACAAACATTGACTATATTCTATACAAGAAACACTTAACAAGGGTAAAAGGAGAAACAGAACCGTTAGTCGCCTCTTACAACATGCTGGGTAGCAACGGGTAAATTCTTTCTCGTCCCAACCAATATGGGACTCCCCCTAACCCACGGGGGGTCTCACATATCAAGAAACAAAAGATATATATATTTTTTTTTTAAAGGAGATCAGACTTTTTTGTGTCCCCTCAGCGGGTACTATTTCGGAAGGTTTTTTTGATTGTGATGTCGCCTCTGTAAACTTATAACCCTTTCAATCGCTCTCTTTCTTTCTTGATAACTTTTTTTCTCTTCAGTCTGCATGTTTGTTTGGAATACAATATGTATTTTGAGTTACACGCAAAATGGACATTAGTTTTTATACTATAAAACGCGCAAAGAGCATAATTGTAAAGTTATGATGTTGCACTATATAAATTCTCATTTATTATTATTATTATTATTATTATTATCATTATTATTATTATACTGGACATTTAGTTACTTCTTCTTTCTCTCTCCCCTCTGTCTCTTCCATTTCGCACCTTCCCCTCTCTATTCCTTCCCTCCCCTCCTCCATATCTCCCCCTTTCTCTCTCCCTCAGTCTCCTCTTGCTCACCCTCTCTCTTTAGGGGCAGGGGGCTACAGGGGTTCTGGACCTCCCCCCCCCCCCCGCCTCCGTTCCCCCCCCAAAAATCAATACTAACTTTAAAAGAAATAATGAGTGGCTGCTGACACCAGTAAATCATGTTTAAAATCAAGGAAAAGCCACAAATTGTTCATAAAATAGCTAAAACTCTCGCAGATTGACGTTTGCTTGGCTTTTACAGTTACTCCTTTTGCTTACTGACACTCTCATACCTACACGCTCATAGCTTACTCACATCCATTTACACACACAAACCAACACACATATTTAATCGCATCCGGCCCATACACTTACACACACACTTTTCTCATGTTATTTTTCATTTCTTTCTCTCTCTCTCAGTTATTGATATAAATGTTTACATGGCTCATTCACTTTCTTATTGTTCCTTCCGTCATCATGTCTCCTTTTTTTTTTTTTAAGGAGGGGAGGGGGTGATTAACTGGGGTTTTATTTCATTTTGAATCAACTGTTAAACTTTTTTTCTTTTACATTTCAGGTTACATTTTCATTAAGTTACTTTTTTATTCAACAAAAATCTAACTAAAGACAATGAAATCACCAGAAAAAATATTACACTTTTTAAAGAATACCCTGCAAACAAATTCAATACATTTTTTAAACATTAACCTGCAAGAAAACAAATTCAATATTACATAAATTTTGTTTATTCAAACACACACACACACACACACACACACACACACACACACACACACACACACACACACACACACACACACACACACAATCACAAACACACTAAAAATACCAGCTTAGAAGTACACATTCAAATAAACAGACATACTATCAAGTCTCACAAATCAACAGAGAAAATATTACATTTTCCAAATATTACTGTGCAAGCTGGAAACAAACTGAATATTACATAAATTTTGTTCAATCACTCACACACACACACACGCGCACACACACACAATCCACACACACATGCACAATCACACACATGTGCACAATCACACACACTGAAAATAGCAGCTTTGATGTGCACACAAAAATACAGACATAGTATCAAGGTTCACAAATTAACAGACAAAATATTACATTTTTTAAGCATCACCCTGCAAGGAAACAAATTCAATATTACATGATTTTTGTTTATTCACACCCACACACACACACACACACACATACACACACACACACACACACACACAATCACATTGAAAATAGCAGCTTTGATTTGCACAAACAAATACGCAGACACAGTATCAAGGCTCACAAATCAAATTCAAAAAATTACATTTTTTAAGCATTACCCTGCAAGGAAACAAATTCAATACATATATTACATTATTTTTGTTTATTCACAAACACAATCACACACACCCTGAAAAAACCAGCTTAGAAGTGTACATTCAAATACACAGCCATTATACTATCAAGTCTCACAAATCGTCAGAGACAATACATTTTTTAAATATTACCCTGCAAGGAAACAAATAGAATATTACATGAAATTTGTTCAATCACTCACACACACAGACACAATCACTTACACACACACTCGCACACCATCACACACATGCACAATCACACACACACACACATGCACAACCACACACACTGAAAATTGTAACCAGCTTTGATGTGCACACACAAAAACACATACATCATATAAAAGCTTACAAATCAACAGACAAAATAATACAGTTTTTAACATTGACCCTGCAAGGAAACAAATTCAATATTACATGACTTTTGTTTTATTAAACACACACACACACAATTATACACACACATGCACCATCCCACACATGCACACATGCACCATCACACACACACTTAAAATACCAGCTTAGACGTGCACACACAATATAATGACATAGAATCAAGGCTCACAAATCAACAGACAAAATATTACATTTTTTTAAACATTACCCTGCAAGGAAACAAATCGAATGGTACATGAATTTTGTACAATCACTCTCAAACACACACACACACACACACACACACACACACACACACACACACACACACACACACACACACACACACACACACACACACACACACACACACACACTCCCACATGCTCAATCTTAAAATACTAGCTTTGATGTGCACACACAAAAACACACATCATATCAAGGCTTACAAATCAACAGACAAAATAATACATTTTCTAACATTAGCCTGCAAGTAAACAAATTGAATGGTACATGAATTTTGTTCAATGACACACACAAACACATACAATGACACACACATACACAATGACACACACACTGAAAATACCAGCTTTAATGTACACACACAAATACACAGACAAAGTATCAAGGCTCACAAATCAACAAAACAAAATATTACATTTTTTAAACATTACCCTGCAAGGAAACAAATTGAATGGTACATAAATTTGGTTCAATCACACACACGCATACAATCACAAACACACGCATACAATCACACACAGACACACACACACACACACACATTTAAAATGCACGCTTTGATGTGCACACACAAGTACACAGGCCTAGAATGAAGGCACACAAATTGACAAAATATTACATTTTTTAAGCATTACCCTGCAAGAAAACAAATTGAATATTACATGAATTTTGTTCAATCACTCACACAATCACTAACACACACACACACGCACAATCACACACATGTACACAATCACACACACTGAAAATAGCAGGCCTTTGATGTGCACACATCAAAATACACACATCATATCAAGGCAAACAAATCAACATACAAAATATTAAATTTTTTAAACATAACCCTGCAAGGAAACAAATTGAATGGTACATGAAGTTTTTTCAATCACACACACACACACACATACAATCACACACACACAATCACACACTGAAAATACCAGCTTAGATGTGCACACACAAATACACAGACATAGTATCAAGGCTCACAAATTAACAGACAAAATGTTACATTTTTTAAGCATTACCCTGCAAGGAAACAAATTCAATATAACTTGATTTTTGTTTATCCAAACACACACAAACTCATGCACAATCACACACACACCCTGAAAATACCAGCTTAGAAGTGTACATTCAAATACACAGCCATTATACTATCAAGTCTCACAAATCAACAGAGAAAATAATACATTTTTTAAATATTACCCTGCAAGGAAACAAATTGAATATTGCATGAATTTTGTTCAATCACTCACACACACAGACACGCACACAATCACTTACACACACACTCGCACACCATCTCACACATGCAAAATCACACACACACACACACACACACACACACACACACACACACACACACACACACGTGCACAATCACACACACTGAAAATACCAGCTTTACGTGCACACACAAAAACACATACATCATAGCAAAGCTTACAAATCAACAGACAAAATAATTTTTAACATTACTCTGCAAGGAAACAAATTCAATATTACATGACTTTTGTTTTATTAAACACACACACACACACACACACATGCACCATCACACACACACAGGCACCATCACACACACACTTAAAATACCAGCTTAGACGTGCACACACAATATAATGACATAGAATCAAGGCTCACAAATCAACAGACAAAATATTACATTTTTAAAACATTACCCTGCAAGGAAACAAATCGAATGGTACTTGAATTTTGTACCATCACTCACACACACACACACACACACACACACACACACACACACACACACACACACACACACACACACACACACACACACACACACACACACACTTAAAATGCCAGCTTTGATGTGCACACACCAGCTGTACACAGGCCTAGTATGAAGGCACACAATTTAACAGACAAAATATTACATTTTTTAAGCATTACCCTACAAGGAAACAAATTCAATATTACATGCTTTTTGTTTGTTCAAACACACACACCATCACACACTCACTGAAAATACTAGCTTTGGTGTCCACACACAAATACAGACATAGTATCAAGGCTCACAAATCAACATAAAAAATATTACATTTTTTAACATTACCCTGCAAGGAAACAAATTCAATAAAGTTTGTTCAATCACACACACACACACACACACACACACACAAAATCACAATCACACACACATAAAATCACACACACACAATCACACTGTCACTGAAAATAGCAGCTTTGATGTGCACAAACAAATACACACACACAATCAAGGCTCACAAATCAACATACAAAATAGTATATTTTTTAAACATTACACTGCAAGAAAACAATTCAATATTACATTAAGTTTGATCAATCACACACACGCACAATCACACACACTATCCCTCTGAAAATAGCAGCTTTGATGTGCACAAACAAATATACAGACACAGTATCAAGGCTCACTAATCAACAAACAAAATATTATATTTTTTAAACATTACCCTGCAAGAAAACAAATTCAATATTACATTAATTTTGTTCATTCAAACACACACACACATGCACAATCACACACTCATACACACACTAAAAATACCAGCTTAGAAGTACACATTCAAATAAACAGACATACTATCAAGACTCACAAATCAACAGAGAAAAAAAATACATTTTCCAAATATTACCGTGCAAGGAAACAAATTGAATATTACATGATTTTTGTTTTATTAAACACACACACACACACACACACACACAATCATACACACACATGCACCATCACACACACACACACATACACCATCACACACACACTTAAA
Organism: Littorina saxatilis; assembly: GCF_037325665.1. Taxonomy (NCBI): domain Eukaryota; kingdom Metazoa; phylum Mollusca; class Gastropoda; order Littorinimorpha; family Littorinidae; genus Littorina; species Littorina saxatilis. Next base: position 724,925 of record NC_090252.1, on the reverse strand, counting down.
ATACCAGCTTAGACGTGCACACACAATATAATGACATAGAATCAAGGCTCACAAATCAACAGACATAATATTACATTTTTTATACATTACCCTGCAAGGAAACAAATTGAATGGTACATGAATTTTGTACAATCACTCACACACACACACACACACACACACACACACACACACACACACACACTCACACACACACAATCACACACACACACAATCTGAAAATACTAGCTTTGATGTGCACACATAAAAACACACGTCATAATATCAAGGCTTACAAATAACCAGACAAAATAATACATTTTCTAACATTAGCCTGCAAGTAAACAAATTGAATGGAACATGAATTTTGTTCAATGACACACACAAACACATACAATGACACACACATACACAATGACACACACACTGAAAATACCAGCTTTGATGTACACACACAAATACACAGACATAGTATGAAGGCTCACAAATTAACAAAACAAAATATTACATTTTTTAAACATTACCCTGCAAGGAAACAAATTGAATGGTACATGAATTTTGTTCAATCACACACACGCATACAATCACAAACACACGCATACAATCACACACAGACACACACACACACACACACATTTAAAATGCACGCTTTGATGTGCACACACAAGTACACAGGCCTAGTATGAAGGCACACAAATTGACAAAATATTACATTTTTTAAGCATTACACTGCAAGAAAACAAATTGAATATTACATGAATTTTGTTCAATCACTCACACAATCACTAACACACACACACACGCACAATCACACACATGTACACAATCACACACACTGAAAATAGCAGGCCTTTGATGTGCACACATCAAAATACACACATCATATCAAGGCAAACAAATCAACATACAAAATATTACATTTTTTAAACATAACCCTGCAAGGAAACAAATTGAATGGTACATGAAGTTTTTTCAATCACACACACACACACACATACAATCACACACACACAATCACACACTGAAAATACCAGCTTAGATGTGCACACACAAATACACAGACATAGTATCAAGGCTCACAAATTAACATACAAAATGTTACATTTTTTAAGCATTACCCTGCAAGGAAACAAATTCAATATTACATGATTTGTGTTTATTCAAACACACACATACACACACATACACACACATACACACACACACACCCACACACACACACACACACATATACAATCACACTGAAAATAGCAGCTTTGATGTGCACACAAAAATACAGACATAGTATCAAGGCTAACAAATCAACAGAGAAAAAAATACATTTTTTAAACATTACCCTGCAAGGAAACAAATTCAATATTACTTGATTTTTGTTTATTCAAACACACACAAACACATGCACAATCACACCCTGAAAATACCAGCTTAGAAGTGTACATTCAAATACACAGCCATTATACTATCAAGTCTCACAAATCAACAGAGAAAATAATACATTTTTTAAATATTACCCTGGAAGGAAACAAATTGAATATTGCATGAATTTTGTTCAATCACTCACACACACAGACACACACACAATCACTTAAACACACACTCGCACAATCACACACACACGTGCACAATCACACACACACACACACACACACACACACACACACACACACACACACACACACACACACACACACACACGTGCACAATCACACACACTGAAAATACCAGCTTTACGTGCACACACAAAAACACATACATCATAGCAAAGCTTACAAATCAACAGACAAAATAATTTTTAACATTACTCTGCAAGGAAACAAATTCAATATTACATGACTTGTTTTATTAAACACACACCACACACACACACATGCACCATCACACACACACAGGCACCATCACACACACACTTAAAATACCAGCTTAGACGTGCACACACAATATAATGACATAGAATCAAGGCTCACAGATCAACAGACAAAATATTACATTTTTAAAACATTACCCTGCAAGGAAACAAATCGAATGGTACATGAATTTTGTACAATCACTCACTCACACACACACACACACACACACACACACACACTTAAAATGCCAGCTTTGATGTGCACACACCAGTACACAGGCCTAGTATGAGGGCACACAATTTAACAGACAAAATATTACATTTTTTAAGCATTACCCTGCAAGGAAACAAATTCAATATTACATGCTTTTTGTTTGTTCAAAAACACACACCATCACACACTCACTGAAAATACCAGCTTTGATGTCCACACACAAATACAGACATAGTATCAAGGCTCACAAATCAACATAAAAAATATTACATTTTTTAACATTACCCTGCAAGGAAACAAATTCAATATAACATGAAGTTTGTTCAATCACACACACACACACACACACACACACACACACACACACACACACACACACACAAAATCACAATCACACACACATAAAATCACACACACACAATCACACTGTCACTGAAAATAGCAGCTTTGATGTGCACAAACAAATACACACAATCAAGGCTCACAAATCAACATACAAAATATTACATTTTTTAAACATTACACTGCAAGAAAACAATTCAATATTACATTAAGTTTGATCAATCACACACACGCACAATCACACACACATCACTCTGAAAATAGCAGCTTTGATCACTGCACAAACAAATATACAGACACAGTATCAAGGCTCACTAATCAACATACAAAATATTATATTTTTTAAACATTACCCTGCAAGAAAACAAATTCAATATTACATTAATTTTGTTTATTCAAACACACACACACATGCACAATCACACACACTCATACACACACTAAAAATACCAGCTTAGAAGTACACATTCAAATAAACAGACATACTATCAAGACTCACAAATCAACAGAGAAAAAAATACATTTTCCAAATATTACCGTGCAAGGAAACAAAATTAATTGAATATTACATGATTTTTGTTTTATTAAACACACACACACACACACACACACACACACAATCATACACACACATGCACCATCACACACACACACACACATACACCATCACACACACACTTAAAATACCAGCTTAGACGTGCACACACAATATAATGACATAGAATTAAGGCTCACAAATCAACAGACATAATATTACATTTTTCATACATTACCCTGCAAGGAAACAAATTGAATGGTACATGAATTTTGTACAATCACTCACACACACACACACACACACACACACACACACACACACACACACACACACACACACACACACACACACACACACACACACACACAATCTGAAAATACTAGCTTTGATGTGCACACATAAAAACACACACATCATATCAAGGCTTACAAATCAACAGACAAAATAATACATTTTCTAACATTAGCCTGCAAGTAAACAAATTGAATGGAACATGAATTTTGTTCAATGACACACACAAACACATACAATGACACACACATGCACAATGACACACACACTGAAAATACCAGCTTTGATGTACACACACAAATACACAGACATAGTATGAAGGCTCACAAATTAACAAAACAAAATATTACATTTTTTAAACATTACCCTGCAAGGAAACAAATTGAATGGTACATGAATTTTGTTCTATCACATACACGCATACAATCACACACACACGCATACAAAAGTACAATCACAATCACACACACACTGAAAATACCAGCTTAGAAGTGCACATTCAAATACTCAGACATACTATCAAGTCTCACAAATCTACAGAGAAAATAATACATTTTTTTTAAATATTACCCTGCAAGGAAACAAATTGAATATTACATGAATTTTGTTGCATCACACTCAGACACACACACACACACGCACAATCACACACACACACACACGTGCACAATCACACACACTAAAAATAGCAGCTTTGATGTGCACACACAAAAACACACATCATATCAAGGCTCACAAATCAACAGACAAAATAATAATTTTTTTAACATTACCCTGCAAGGAAACAATTTTAATATTACATGATTTTTGTTTTATTAAACACACACACACACACACACACACATGCACCATCACACACACACTTAAAATACCAGCTTAGATGTGCACACACAATGCAATGACATAGTATGAAGGCTCACAAATCAACAGACAAAATATTACAATTTTTAAACATTACCCTGCAAGGAAATAAATTGAATGGTACATTAATTTTGTTTAATCACACACACAAACACATACAATCACACACACACACATACACTGACACACACACTGAAAATACCAGCTTTGATGTACACACACAAATACAGACATAGTATCAAGGCTCAGAAATTAACAGACAAAATATTACATTTTTTAACATTACACTGCAAGGAAACAATTTAATATGAAATGAAGTTTGTTCAATCACACACACACACTCACATGCACAATCACACACACAATCACACACACAATCACACTGAAAATAGCAGCTTTGATGTGCACAAACAAATACACAGACACAGTATCAAGGCTCACAAATCAACATACAAAATATTACATTTTTTAAACATTACCCTGCAAGGAAACAAATTCAATATTACATTATTTTTGTTTATTCAAACACACACACACACATGCACAATCACACACACACTGAAAATACCAGCTTAGAAGTGCACATTCAAATACTCAGACATACTATCAAGTCTCACAAATCAACAGAGAAAATAATACATTTTTTTTAAATATTCCCTGCAAGGAAACAAATTGAATATTACATGAATTTTGTTGCATCACACTCAGACACACACACACACACGCACAATCACGCACACACACGTGCACAATCACACACACTAAAAATAGCAGCTTTGATGTGCACACACAAAAACACACATCATATCAAGGCTCACAAATCAACAGACAAAATAATAATTTTTGTAACATTACCCTGCAAGGAAACAATTTTAATATTACATGATTTTTGTTTTATTAAACACACACACACACACACACATGCACCATCACACACACGCTTAAAATACCAGCTTAGACGTGCACACAATGCAATGACATAGTATGAAGACTCACAAATCAACAGACAAAATATTATATGTTTTAAACATTACCCTGCAAAGAAACAAATTGAATGGTACATGAATTTTGTTCAATCACACACACAAACACATACAATCACACACACACACATACACAATGACACACACACTGAAAATACCAGCTTTGATGTGCACACACAAATACAAACATAGTATCAAGGCTCAGAAATTAACAGACAAAATATTACATTTTTTAACATTACATTGCAAGGAAACAATTCAATATGAAATGAAGTTTGTTCAATCACACACACACACTCACACGCACAATCACACACACAATCACACTGAAAATTACAGCTTTGATGTGCACAAACAAATACACAGACACAGTATCAAGGCTCACAAATCAACATACAAAATATTACATTTTTTAAACATTACCCTGCAAGGAAACAAATTCAATATTACATTATTTTTGTTGATTCAAACACACCCACGCATGCAAAATCACACACACACTGAAAATAGCAGCTTAGAAGTGCACATTCAAATACACAGACATACTATCAAGTCTCACAAATCAACACAGAAAATAATAATTTTTTTAAATATTAACCTGCAAGGAAACATGAATGGTACATGAATTTTGTTCAATCACTTACACACACACATGCACAATCACACACACTGAAAATAGCAGATTTGGTGTGCACACACAAAAACACACACATCATAGGCTCACAAATCCACACACAAAATAATACATTTTTTAACATTACCTTGCAAGGAAACAAATTCAATATTACATGATTTCTGTTATATTAAACACACACACACACACACACACATACACACACACACACACACACACACACACACACACACACACACACACACACACACACATACACAATGACACACACACTGATGGTTTATCTTCAATAAAATGCACACAGTGTGACACACACACTAAAAATGCTAGCTTAAACCTGCACACACAAATACACAGACATAAGCCTCATATCAATGCTTACGCACAAAAAAACATAAGCCTAAAAATAAAAGTCAATATTACAGGGTTTCTGTGCAAGCAGCTTCCATCTCCAAGCCCTGTCAAGTTTGTTCTTATTATTTAAGATAACTAATATATCTATCAGAGTATTTGTGCAAGCAGCCTCCACTCCAAGCCCTGTCAGATTTATTCTAATTATTTATAAGATAACTAATATATCTATCAGAGTATATATGCATGCAGCCTCCACCCCAAGCCCTGTCAAGTTTATTCTTATTATTTATACAACTAATAAACATGTTAAAGTTTACCTGTATGCAGCCTCCACCCCCCAGCCCTGTCAAGTATATTATGAGTAATAATTTTTCTATCAATATTACATGGTTTATGTTCAATCAATCGCACACACACACACTGAAAATGCCAGCTTAAACATGCACACACAATAACACAGCTATACCTATCAATGCTCACGCACAAATCAACAGACAAAATGTTAAAAATGTTAAACCTAAGCCTAAAAAGAGCCATATTCAACATTACATGGTTGATGTCCAATCAAAGGCACTCACACACACTGAAAATTTCAGCTTAGACGTGCACAAACCAATACAAAGTCAAAGGTATCAATGCTCACACACACATCAACAGACAAAATATTACATTTTTAAAACCGAAGACAAATTCAATATTACATGGTTTATCTTCAATCAAACGCACACTAAAAATGCCAGCTTAAACATGCCCACACAAATACACAAACATACGCCTCATATAAATGGTTACGCACAAATCAACAGACAAAATGTTACATTTTCAAAACCTAAGCCTCAAAGGAGACAAATTCAATATTACATGTTTTTTTCAATCAAACGCACACACACACACTAAAAATGCCAGCTTAAACATGCCCACACAAATACAGACATACGCCTCATATAAATGCTTACGCACAAATCAACAGACAAAATGTTACATTTTCAAAACCTAAGCCTCAAAGGAGACAAATTCAATATTACATGGTTTTTTCAATCAAACGCACACACACACACACACTAAAAATGCCAGCTTAAACGTGCACACACAAATACACAGACATACGCCTCATATAAATGCTTATGCACAAATCAACAGACAAAATGTTACATTTTCAAAACCTAAGCCTCAAAGGAGACAAACTCAATATTACATGGTTTATCTTCAATCAAACGCACACACACACACTGAAAAAGTCAGCTTAGACGTGCACACACCAATACAAAGTCAAAGGTATCAATGCTCACCCACAAATCAACAGGCAAAATGTTACATTTTTCTTCTTCTTTTTTCACTCGGATGGAAACGCCGGTTCTCCCCGCAAATGTTGCCGTGCGCTGTAGGTCGTCCAGACTTCCATAGAGCTTCCCTTGCACCGTGGTCGCCTCCGCCCAAATCTGGCTCCTGAGGCCATCGTGTAGTGGGCAAGTCTGCAGCAGGTATTCCGTTGTCATGCTGCCTGTTTGACAAGGGCACTGGTCTGACTGGCCAATTCTGAACTTGGTGAAAAGGTGGTGGTTCATTCGGTTGTGGCCTGTCCACAGCCTGAATATGAGGACCTGCTCAGACCTTGTGAGCAGGTGAAAGGCGTCGTTTTTGTAGTAGTGTGGGTGCTGCTGCAACCACTTCTTGTGTTGCTTGGCCTTGATGATGGTCTTGGCTTCTTTGAAGGTGGTTGATGTTACATTTTTAAAACCAAAGCCTCAAAAGAGACAAAATCAATATTACATGGTTTATCTTCAATCAAACGCACACATACACTAAAAATGCCAGCATACACGTGCACAACTAAGGCAGAGAGACAGGCAGAGAGACAGGCAGAGAGACAGGCAGAGAGACAGGCAGAGAGACAGGCAGAGAGACAGGCAGAACAGACAGGCAGAGAGACAGGCAGAACAGACAAAGCACAAAAAAAGCAAAGAACAAAATACAGACAAAACGTTAATTTTTATCTTACTTACTGGTCCGGTAACCCACCGGGGTTGTAGGGGCACTGTACTGATGAGCGCTGCACTAGCTGGTTCCACCTCTGCCGGTTGTTAAGACCTAAGCATACAAGTAGCCATATTCAATATTACATGGTTTATGTTAAATGAAACGCACGCACACCGTTATACACTGGGGAGGGGTGTGTGTGTGTGTGTGTGTGTGTCCCATATACCTTTTCACAACAGCTGAACCTATGCATGGTGTGTCACTGGGGGGGGACTTTAATGCCAATCTTTACTGACAGCGACACCACCCTTATCATTCCACATCAATCCAACCAGAGTATGGTACATGTACTGCACTTGGCTGAGTATCACTTTAAAAATTCTAAATTGATAAATTCTCTCTCTCCCCAAAACCTTTATTCTTCTGTAGTTTCTCCCTCACTCTCTCTCACTTGCTAGCTCTCTCTATGGTTCTCTCACTCTCTCTCTCTTTGCAAAAAAAACCTTTACCCTTCTGTAATATTAATAAACTTCAGTTTCACACTTTCTCTGTCACTTGCTAGCTCTCTCTCTCTCTCTCTCTCTCTCTCTCTCTCTCTCTCTCTCTCTCTCTCTCTCTCTCTCTCTCTCTCTCTCTCTCTCTCTCTCTCTCTCTCTCTCTCTCTCTCTCTCTCTCTCTCTCTCTCTCTCTCTCTCTCTCTCTCTCTCTCTCTCTCTCTCTCTCTCTCTCTCTCTCTCTCTCTCTCTCTCTCTGTGCCTAAAACCTATAATACAGTTCAGTTTATTTTTTTGGCCATGCACTTTTACTTTAAAGTTACCTCAGGTATGTCTCCACAGTTGGAGATCTTAAAGGTATAAAAACACTTGTTTTCTCTTCTGCACCCCCCCCCCCCCCCCCCCCCTCTCCTCTTTCTGGCCAAGGGTATTTTGTCTTTAAGTTTACCTCTGGTTTGTCTCCACGGTGGGTGATCTTACAGGTGTAGAGACACTAATTGTCCTGTGGCTGTGTCAGGCTGGCGTACACACCCGTGCTGCAAAACCCAGCTGGGTAGATGCACTCATGGGTGTTGAAGCTACTCCGGTCAGGTACGATCTGAAACAATGGCAGGTACATTCTGAAATAAGGCCAGGTGTGACACAGAATAAGATTACTACATTACACGATGTGTCAATTGATTCCGTTCGTACACGTACACCGGATGTTTCCGTTCGTACGCTGGATGTTTCTATTTATACAGCGTCATTTTCGGCACTTGGTCGAGGGGAAAAAAAGGCGGTAAATCGTGTGGGCAGCGCACATTTGTGATATTGCAAGGATTAGGTAGCAAATTGATTGGGCTTCATGTACAATAAATACCAAAGTGCCAGTCAACCTCATGATTGCACCCATGGTCAAACGTGGCAGCATTGCATGATTTTCAGACATTTTTTTGTTTTTCTTGCTCTGTTATCAAAACTGACCCCTGATTTGCACATGAGCACCAAACCCTTTGCCTCTTACAACATTTCGCTAAAACAGAAGTTTATAGAAACTAATTGCTTTTGTACAATCACTTGTTTTTTGAAAACATTCGTGATTTTGGTTGAAAGCTTAAGAAATTACCATTTTAATTCCCCATAACACAAACAAACCAGGTAGATGGTTAGGAAGGAGTGTGCTTCTAACTTTGTCTTTTATTTGGAGGGTTCTTCAACAACAACAAAAGGCGACCAGAAACGAGACCTAGCTACATTGCCGGCATGACCATGACAACTTCATTCAACGTCTGACTTTTGCGCTGGTTACTTCCTGTTTGCTCTCTCGGGGCTGAGCATACTTTATTTTCACGAGGGATTGAGGGGGACAAAATAAACGCCTCGACAGAGACACAAACTCGCAACTTCCAGATTTTGGGTGTCAAGATGTCAAGGGAATGCAGGTAGTGTAGGTCGAGTTTTAGGCCGCCTCTGGGTAGAGAAATCTGTACAGGATTTTCAGCCCTACCTTTTCAAACTCCTAGACCAGGATAGTCATAAATAGACAACAGCTTCAAGCACAGATCTAAGCACTCAAATGTTCCTCTCAAGTGCATGCAATCAGTGGCATTGCAATACAGCATCAGGTCAAAACTCACCAGTGGCATTGCAATACAGCATTTAGGTCAAAACTTATCAGTGGCATTGCAATATAGCATGCATCAGGTCATAACTTATTCGTGGCATTGCAATACAGCATCAGGTCAAAACTCATCAGTGGCATTGCAATACAGCATCAGGTCATAACTTATCCGTGGCATTGCAATAGTACAGCACCAGGGCAAAACTCATCAGTGGCATTGCAATACAGCATCAGGTCCACATACATCTGTGCAGCCTTGAGTCTGCGAGTATGTTGTTCATGATTACAGATCGTACCTCACCATAGGTTGTGCGAAGTTGTGATCAAGTAGACCCTCACATTAATTATTAGTTAAAGCTGTGGTCTATTTATGACAATCCGGGGCTACAGGTTTGAAAAGATAGGGCTGAGAATCATGTACAAAATTCTGTTCCACGGACGCAGCCCAAAGCCCCTGGTGACCTATACTGCGTGTTTGACCTTGAGAGCTACAGTCAACGCTTGAATGTTGCCATGGTAACATCCGGTTTGCTCTCTCAGAGCTGAGCATACTTGTCATGAGGAATCGAGCAGAAAAATTAAACGCCTGGGCAGAGATTCAAACTCCAGACCTCCAAACTTCCCCAGTGTTGACAAAGAGAGAAAAATAGATAATTTTGTACCATTCTATGCTTGAATTACCATTCATGCGTTGCAAAAACGTAAAAATTGCTGTTCAAAGTTGCCTTTAATTTGCAAACATTTAAGTCGCCCTGGCAAAGCCGACGGGCAAAACCATACTGTGTTTCAAGTCGCCCCGGGAAAAGCCAACGGACAAAAACCTGAATATGTTTCAAGTCGCAGCGGCAAAGCCGAAGGGCAAAACAATGACTGTGTTTCAAGTCGCCCCGGCAGAGCCGACGGGCAAAACAATGACTGGTTTCAAGTCACACTAACCGAGTCGACAGGCAAAACCATGGCTGTGTTTCAAGTCGCCACGGCAGAGCTAACGGGCAAAACAATGACTGTGTTTCAAGTCGCCGCGGCAAAGCCGACAGACAAAACATTGACTGTGTTTCAAGTCGCCCCGGCATAACCAACGGGCAAAACCATGACTGGTTTGAAGCCGCCCCGGCAGAGCTGACGGGCAAAACCATGATTGTATTTCAAGTCGCCGCGGCAAAGCCAATGGGCAAAACACTGACTGTGTTTCAAGTCGTCCCCAGCAGAGTCGACAGGCAAAACAATGACTTGTGTTTCAAGTCGCCCTGACAAAGCCGACGGGCAAAACTATGACTATGTTTCAAGTCACCCCGGCATAGCCAACGGACAAAACCATGACTGTGGTTCAAGTAGCCGAGGCTGAGCCGACGGGCAAAAACCTGAATGTGTTTCAAGTCACCCCGGGAAAATCTGACGGGCAAAAACCTGAATGTGTTTCAAGTCACCCCAGGAAAAGTCGACGGCCAAAACCATGACTGAGTTTCAAGCAGACATGCCTAACCTCAAAATTACAAGCTGTAATGACCAAGCCAAAAAAAGTAATATGGTGGAAGAAGGTGTAATCAAGATTCCATTCGGCAATCATTTCGCACATTGTCACTTCTGCTCAGACAATTTCTCCCTCCAGTTTTGTCACTGTATCACTCGACTCAGACTTCCTGATAAAGAAACAGGTAATACGACCACTCGACTCAGACTTCCTGATAAAGAAACAGGTAATACGAACATCTTTTGTCTTTTGATTTCCATGAGCTCTCTTTTAACTGCATCCTTGTGATAAATTGTCCCGATGTGCTATGCAGTCATATTTCCCACCGTGTGCACACGAAAAGTCACTGTGGCAAAGGGAACACAAGGCGTGCTTTGGTCCTTTTATTTTAATTAATGTCCTAGGCATGGCCACGATTTCGTTTTGCTGCTTTTGTAATTCTGTTGAATGACTTCTTTTTCACAGCAATCCTTTAACCACCACTGTGACCAGCTTCCTCCTCAGACTCGTCTGTCTCAAGAAGACTCAGATTTTCCACGCGTCGCAAATTCATTGTAATGCAAATGGCGTCGTCTATCTTGCATGTGGCTAAACAGAACGGAAATGACCAGATAAGAGCTTATTGCCCAAACAGTCTCGCGTAGGTGCAATCTAACCGGGCAGTTGGCTAAATCAGGATCACCCGGGGCAAGAATAGTCCCAAGAGGGGGGACTTGAATCACCGGTGGAGCTTGGCCTGGCTTCTGATTTTTAGCCAGGAAGCCAGGCCGAAAATGCAGTGACACCGAACCATCACGTTCAAAAATAATATCCTCTGGCAACCCCGAAAGGGCATGAATTTCACTTCCCCTACGAGTAGTGGCCAGAAGAAGAAGGAACAAAGTCTTGCGCGTTAAATTCGTCAAGCTGGCGACGAACGCAAGAAATCCAAAACCAAAAACAAGTCCCAAGCAGGGACAGGGGTCCTTCTCTTCACCTCTTGGAGAGCGGCCCCTTAAATCACACTGGCGATCACCCCATTGACATTAATAGATCTGCCTATCTGCTTCAAAGTAGCAGATATCGCTGACTGCCTGACTCTCAAAGAAGAGGCGGAGCTGCCCTGAGCGGACAAGAAAGAGAGGTGATTCGCAACCTGGAGAGAGCGAGGAGCCAAGGCGTTGACCCCAGACTCTCTACACCACTTGGCCCAGGAAGACCAATGCGAGGCATAGACCGAGGAAGTGGAGGACCTATGCACTTTATGGAAAGCGTGGTGGCGTAGTTTGGGTTGACAATCGTAGTAAATTACGCCCAAATCATGAAGGCAGGCAGGTCTGTTCAAGCCACCCCAGCTAAAACCGATAGGCACAACCATGACCGAGTTTCAAGTCACCCCGGGTAAAGCCGACAGGCAAAAACCTGAATGTGTTTCAAGTCGACCCGGGAAAAGCCGACGGGCAAAACAATGACTGTGTTTCAAGTCGCCACGGGAAAAGCCGACAGGCAAAACAATGACTGGTTTAAGTCGCCCCGGCAGAGCCGACGGGCAAAACAATGACTGGTTTTAAGTCACACTAGCCGAGTCGACAGGCAAAACAATGACTGTGTTTTAAGTCGCCCTGGCAAAGCCGACTTGCAAAACCAAGACTGTGTTTGAAGTCGCCCCGGGAAAAGCCGACGGGCATAACAATGACTGTGTTTCGAGTCGCCATGGGAAAAACCATGACTGTGTTTCAAGTCGCCCCAGGAAAAGCCGACGGGCATAACAATTACTGTGTTTTTCGAGTCGCCAAAATGAGAAAAACTGTGGCTGTGTTTTAAGCCAGAGAACAATTGTGGCTGTGTTTCAAGCGGAACAACAAAAACAAACAATTGTGGCAGTGTTTTAAGCAATACTGAGTACAACTGTGGCTGTGTTTCAATCAATACTGAGAACATCTGTGGCCATGGGTTTTACGAATACGAATACGAATACTTTATTATCTCATACAGAGAAATTTCAGTGTAGTGCACATTAAAAGACAAAACAAATAATAAGACAACAGATAAAAATACCATACGAAGCATACTACACTCGCGCACGCATATGTACACTAACAGGAATAGTAACATGATTCCAAATAGGTTAATTGCCGTCAGCTTTAGCTAAAAGTTTAACGCTAAAAACTATCATTATCACAGGACTAGATGCAATACTGAGAACATCTGTGGCTGTGTTTTAAGCAATACATGTACTGAGAACATCTGTGGCTGGGTTTTAAGCAATACTGAGAACTGTGGCTGTGTTTTAAACGGAACAACAAAAAACAAACAATTGTGGCTGCGTTTCGAGCCAGAGAAAAAATATTGGCTGTATCATAGGTGTCAACCTATACGGTTTGGCCGTATTGCTGTACGGGAAAAATGCATTTTTTACCCAATACGGTGTATAGGAAAATCTATACGGGCAAAAGAAGAATATACGGCGAAAAGAAAAAATTACAGCAAAGTTAAAATGAATGATAACAATGGAGATTGAGAGACAACGATCGACGCTTTCATGCAGACGACTCTCAAACGTTGTCATTGCGCATACTCAGACTCTTTTTCCACTTGACTTCCTATAAATCACTTCCGGTTTCCGGTACATTCTATCAAGCGTCGATCAACAAGCATGGCATCGCAAAGTTATCCTCCAGCTAAAAAGCTGAAAACTACATCGCAAAGTGGATCCGGACGACATCTTAAAGAGTGGGAGAGCCCAATTTTTAACAACGGTGCATACGCTGGATGGATTAAATCTTCATCAGAAGGCCCAGACTACTCGTTTTGTGTCCCATGCAGGAAACATGTGAAAGTGCGTGCCTCTGGATTTTACGACCTGAAGAGCCATTTTTCAACACGTGGGCACAATCGAAAATTTTTAAGTAAATTTTCATTTCATTAATATACTTACCCGAATCACATAAAAGCATTGACGCAGTCTTACATGCAAAAGGTCTGAAAAGGCTACCCGTCTTAAACAATTTTAAAGGGGAGCAACCCAACACAAAAAGTGTAAACAGGCAAGGTAGTGACCATCTACCCAGGGAGTTACCTCCCATCTAGGGTTATGTGACGTCACTTCCCCCTGTAAACACCACATGCTTCATACGACTTAATAGACTAAAAATCATATGCGGGGTTGGCGGGAGCGCATACACTATGTGATTCGGGTAAGTATATTAATGAAATGAAAATTTACTTAAAAATTTTCGATTAAATTACATATTCTTACTCCGAATCACATAAAAGCAGATAGCTTCAACAAGGCGGTGGGAAAGAAAAATCCAACTCACTCTAAAAACCTTGCCAAAACCCTGGCCTGCTGCCAAAAGGTCAGGAAAAGGGCCCAGTGAGAAAGAAAAACTAACTCACTCTAACCCTTGCCAGGAACTGGCCCACTGCCAAAAGCAGAAAAGGACCTGAGAACCATCCTGATTGACAGTCGTGATGTCTCTCAGGCAAAAGTTGCGAAAGACAACATCAGAGAGCCAGAAATGTGTGCCCAGCACTTCTTCAAATCTCCTGGACCAAGCGACCCAGAAAGAGAACCCAGCCTTGGATTAAGCCGAGCCGAGTAGAGAGGGAAAGACAAGCTGCCCCCCCCCCCCCCCTTTCGGATGGAAGGAAATGCACATGCACCGAAAAAACGATCTATGCATAAGGTAGTCCGATCAGTGAGGTGAGGGACAAACCTCGCGGCGACCATAAGACGATCACGCCGAAGTAATCAAACTTAGGAATGGCGTGAAGCCCAAGTCGGTGAACCTCTTACTTCCGGCCGAAACTGGAAGCAGCTGTCGCGGACGACTGCTGACGTAAGTCGAAGCTCGAACCGGGCGTGACAGTAGCCTGTGCACTAGCTGGTGAACCTCTTACTTCCGGCCGAAGCTGGAAGCAGCTGTCGCGGACGACTGCTGACGTAAGTCGAAGCTCGAACCGGACGTGACAGTAGCCTGTGCACTAGCTGGTGAACCTCTTACTTCCGGCCGAAGCTGGAAGCAGCTGTCGCGGACGACTGCTGACGTAAGTCGAAGCTCGAACCGGACGTGACAGTAGCCTGTGCACTAGCCAGTGAACCTCTTACTTCCGGCCGAAACTGGAAGCAGCTGTCGCGGACGACTGCTGACGTAAGTCGAAGCTCGAACCGGACGTGACAGTAGCCTGTGCACTAGCCAGTGAACCTCTTACTTCCGGCCGAAACTGGAAGCAGCTGTCGCGGACGACTGCTGCTGAAGTGACCGGTGACCCAAAACAAAATGACTAAAAGCCAGAGTGTTACAGAACAGTCTGCTTGAAGGTAAATGAAAGAAATTCAACAACCCCAAGTAAACTTCGTAGCCAAAAACCTGAGAGAGGAGATAAGCCACAAAGAATGACTCCTCCAACATGCATTGCCAAAGACAATGTCCCCTCAGGAAAATCTGAATGTTACTTCCGAGGCCAACTCAAGCGCAACTTAAGTTTGGACGAAACACCAGAACACGTCTGATCGCTAGAGAAAGACGGAGTCAGACTCTGCGAAAGACGCCCAGGACCAAGTCCAGCAGCTTGTGGCAAACTGAGAAGAACGGGGAAGCCCGAAAACGGGAGCCCCACTCAAACGGCAATCGTCCTATCTCATCTCCTGCCTAAGATGAAATAAAGGAAAGAAAGTCGAAGTCCGAAGCCACAAGAACAGGGAAAACAACAACCATCCCGCCCACAGGTGGAATGGCTGTTGCACCAGCCGAGGCTAAAAAACCCTGGATGCCCTAAGGTCAGCCGCTGTTCCGAAACTCAGACGTACCTAGAAGCGTCTGTGAAAGAAACAACCTCTCCGGTAAACCGGAAGTGCCACTGCAGCAGCCCGTGGCTGAACTGCTGTTACACAACTGAGGACTGAAGCTGTAAAAACCGAAGGACAGCGCTAGCACCGACCAGAAGAGACCTCAGCGGGTGCTCGAGCTGATGGGCCTAGACACCGTGAAAGGATCGGCTGACGCATAAATAAATATGCACTCATTAGATCAATGGGAGTCCCCCGACCTCACCACTCCCACAAACTATTGGCTGTGTACAGAGACCATCCAATGAAAACTTGCAAGGAGAAGACCCGCCCCGCCATCACCAAAGTGGAGGGCGGAGGGGGGGGGAGGGGTGAGACCGGGGGCACTTCCTTGGGGAGAGAGGCTAGCCTAGGGCTGCCCTTCTCCCTGCCCAAAGGTGATCTAATTCTCGAGAATCAGACAGAGACTGCCCATTGGCCGCCTGCTGAAAACATCCCGAGGCCCGAGCCTGCTTCCCGTGAGGAGGCTAGCTCTGCTTTAACCCTTGTAGAGAGAAGTCAGAGATCCGCTGATCTCTAACCCACGGGATCTACTTTGCTTTCTGGTAAAAACACCGAAGTTCAAAAAGCAGATCCCTCTACTCCGATCAAAGCCCAGATGTCCCTCCTAGCCTGCTCAGAGACCTGAGCATGCGAGAGAAACAAGTCCTCCCTACACCCGACTGTAAAGCGAGGTGAAGGGAGGACAGCCTCTTTGTTCCTCGTTCGCCTTAGCCAGGCTGAACGAGTGGAGATGCCATCAGTGTCCTGACACACACTAAGCGTGAAATGTTTAGTGACTCCAGGAAAGAGCGCGAGAGCGCTCTGACGATCATCTCCGAAAAAGAGGCAAATTCCAAAAACTGACGTCCAAATTCCTCTAAGTTCCTGCGTTCCCATTAAGGTGTACGCGGAAGAGCAAGACGCCAGCAAAATCCGACCCAGCTTCAGCCAAGAGAACTTCCTATGACAGGAAGAAACAAAAGACGAAGCATGAGTAGCCGAAGACAGCCGAGGCTGCGCGTGTTCCGGAACTGACCCGTGAAAACCGAGCAGCAGAACCGGAACCCGTGGATACCACTTCCGGTAGGAGATGGCCAGCCAAAACCTGCGGAAGATGGTACCCACATTGAAGGTGACTATCAAACCGGAAGTAGGAAAAACTCCTCCTTCGCGGAACGGAAGTCCGACATCGCTGAATGCAACCAAAGAGGAAGCCAATGTCCCTCCATAAAAAATCTGGAAGTAATCTCCATCGAGGCCTCGAGAGAAGCCGAGAGATTCGACAGAACGTGTCTGGTCTCTGGCTAAAGGCTGTATAACAGAATAGCCCAGAGACCTGACACTGACCGAAGTCACAGTTGCAAGTGGAAAGCTACTGAACAGGATAACCGGAAAACCGGAAACCCGTTCAACCGGAAACCGTCCTGTCTCACCCCTCCCATAAGAGGGTAAGACAAAGAGGAGGTAACATCCGAAGCCACCAGAACTGAATAGACAGTAGACGCAACACCCGACCAGTGAAGTGACTACCGTCCCGGCCGAGGCTGAAAGCCTGCATGCCCATAGGCCAGCCGACGTTCCTCACTTCGCTAACAGTGATAGGAAGGAGAACGATGCATCCGGACAAAGCCGGAAACGCAACAGACAAAACCGCACAATGCGGAAGCAAATGTTGCGTGGACTGAGGACAGAAGACCAAACGCCCGTAGGCTAGTCCGCGGTCAACTCCAGTAGAGACACACAGTGTAATCGCAAAGGAGGACCTATGCTCCCGGTAAACCGGAATGACGACTGTCCGGATGTCCGTAGGACGTATCCTGTTCCTCACTCACTGACCTCCGTATAGGCGCAGCAGGGGGAGGAACGGCAACTCCGGGCTGAGCCGGAAAAGCAACGGACGAAGCCGCATAAACGGAACCGCCTGTTGCGATGACTAAGGCCGAGGCCAGAACGCCCAAGGCCAGTCAACGGTCAACCCCAGCCATGACCTCTGTGAGTGCACGGGATGGAGGACCTTCGTTTTCGGGAAAACCCGGAAGCGCGACTCCCGAAAAGGGAAGCCGCCCTTGCCTATTCACAGCCGTGCACGCAATGCAAACAGGCTTAGAAAGAGCAGAAGATTAAGCAACGGACGAAGCCGCATACAGCGGCAGCGTCTGCTGCGAGGACTGGGGCCGGAAGCCCGGTTGCCCGAAGGCCAGTCCACAGTCGACACCAGCAGGGACCTTCGTGGGTGTGCCAGATTGACCTTCGCTTCCGGGAAAACCCGGAAACGCGACTCCCGCAAGCGGAAGCCGCCCTTGCTCAGTCACGGCCGTACACGCTGTGCGATCAGGCCTAGAAAGAGCAGCATATCCTGACTAGCAGGAAGTTTTGCAGTCGACACCAGCAGGGACCTTCGTGGGTGTGCCAGATTGACCTTCGCCTCCGGGTAAACCCGGAAACGCGACTACCGCAAGCGGAAGCCGCCATTGCTCAGTCACGGCCGTACACGCTGTGCGATCAGGCCTAGAAAGAGCAGCATATCCTGACTAGCAGGAAGTTTGCAGTCGACACCAGCAGGGACCTTCGTGGGTGTGCCAGATTGACCTTCGCCTCCGGGTAAACCCGGAAACGCGACTCCCGCAAGCGGAAGCCGCCATTGCTCAGTCATAGCCCTCTCGCTATACGATCGGAACTAAGACGAGCAGCATATCCTGACGGGCAGGAAGTTTGCAGGTAGTGAGCCTGCGACCAAGAACTGTTGCTCAAAAGAGAGCGTCCGGTGGCTTCACGAGAGCCAGTGGAGCAGTTCGACTTACCGTCCATGCCCCCCAAAGGGGCAGCAGACGCAGCTGAAGGCCCGCGGCCGGGAGCCGTGGCCGACAGGAAGCCAAAGAGTGGCCGTCACCCGCCGCCGGCGGAAGTACAACGCTGGAGACGGCGTGTGAAGCTGCACTCTTCCCTCCCAAACTGCGAAACTCTGGAAAAAGAGAGCAAAACAGTATAGACACCAGAGCGCCGCGCTCCGATGCCGAGAGGGAAAGCAAGAAGCAAGACACGTCACAGACGTGCTAAACTGCCCCCCAAATTCATTTGGGGCAGAATAAGTAACGGACAAAGCGGTTATACATGCTTAGTACGAAACAACAACAAATGCCAATGGTCTGAAAGACCAATGACACACACCTAGCCATGTTATCTCACCGTCAGACACGCTGACGCAGACAACAGGCGGCAAACAAAGAGTTACTGAAAATTAACAAGTCCAAAACGGACGGAAAATTTAGCAACTACAACAACCTTCCTGTCAAACTAATGACTAAAAAAGGAAGCGCTTACCAACTAACAAAGCAGAAGGCAAGTAAAGAGGTAAAATAAGGTTTACCTATCCAAAATATAGGCCGTGCCACATTCGCCGTCAGCTAAGCTGACAAGCAAACGTGGAGCCCCAAAATGCGTTACTGAAAAAATTTTACAAGTCCGCAAAAACGGACGAAAAGTCAGCAACTACAACAACATTCTTGTCAAAATAATGACCAAAATGGAAAGAGCTCACCAAACACGTAAAGGCAAGCCGTTAAGACGGGTTAGGCGGCCGGTGGGTGTCCTTACAAACACCAGCACTCAGCCACACACGGAGCCAAAAAATTCGACGACCTCTCTGCTGTAGGCTGAAATGTCGTATGAAGCATGTGGTGTTTACAGGGGGAAGTGACGTCACATAACCCTAGATGGGAGGTAACTCCCTGGGTAGATGGTCACTACCTTGCCTGTTTACACTTTTTGTGTTGGGTTGCTCCCCTTTAAAATTGTTTAAGACGGGTAGCCTTTTCAGACCTTTTGCATGTAAGACTGCGTCAATGCTTTTATGTGATTCGGAGTAAGAATATGTAATTTAATACAATTTTATAAGGTCTTGAGCTGTCTAATACGGTTTTGGAAGGCCTCATATAAGGGCAACACCAATGATAGGTTGACACCTATGCTGTATTTCAAGCGAATTTAACAACTTTTGCTGCGTTTCAAGCCGGAGAAAACTTTTGGCTAAGTTTCAAGCTGAATAAGAACATTGGCTGGGTTTTTTTAAGCTGCGTAAAACCACAAGTCTGGAGGCCAGCCACCTGTAAGACAAATTGCAAATTAGTGGCGGAATTGTAAGCCTCCCTCGAGAAAAACTCTGGCAGTATACCAGGAACAAGTCCCTGATTTGGCACTGGAATGTGTGATTGCCAGACCCCCTTGGCTAAATGTGCTGAGACCTGCAATAATAACACTAGTGCAGGGGGATGACCTACAGGTGAAAACCTTATCACTGTTAGCAGACATAATTACCCTTAGTGCTAATGTGTGTAGGTTGGGTATTGCTTTATTCTGCCACAAGCCTCTACATCATATGAATGATGTCAACTAAAGTACTTTCATCAGATTGCAAATGCATCATATTCATAACATGAAAAAGATTTCATGTCAGATAACGCTTTAACCACAGTCACCATTCAGCGTCCTCCCCCCTGCAACGCAACACATAGGACCAGGTGCAGACCTGGCTAAAAATAGCTGCCACGCGTATGTGTACGCTGTACACCCACAGAGTGACCCTCCACCGTAAACCTGTCTAAAAAGTAGGTCGCTGGTCACGAAGCCATGCTAAACGTAGCAATAGCAGCGCTGGAGACTGCCAGCCTCCCCTCGGCCGCAAACAAGGCCCTTTTCATAAGCCCGCGATCCTCTGTAAACAGCGGTTGGCATGAAGCGAGGCAGAATGCCACAAACCACAATTTGTTCAACTTTGTAAGCACCATGAAGAAGGCCGGTGAATGCCAGCATCGTCAAGGCAAACTCCTCACCATCCATAGCTTCTGTAAGTTTGAAATAATTTCCACCAAATTGTAAATTCACAACGTCAGGTCTAGTACGAAAATTCTTCTGCAAGTAGTCGGTTCCAGCGCCATCTTTCCCCAACAATTGTTGGGGGTGTAAGCCTCCCCTGCCAACAATTTTCACATACATTTGGCTATCAAGTTTGCAAATGGAAAGGAAACGAAGAGACAGGGGCCTGCACGCTCCTAAGCCTCTCCCCCAACTGTTATATCTACACACTGGCACCAATTAAAACCTCAAACTGAGCACACACACACAATCTCGACGTTTTGCTCATCCCCTTACATTCCCGTATCAAAAGGACGCGCGTTACCATCCCACTATCCGTGGTCAAAGTGCACTTGTCACTATACGGCTCTCTCCCAAATCATGGGCAGACACTCCAAAACACAACTCTGCATCCAAAGGAGGAAACAAACTAGACTTTCTAATGAGAAAGCAAAAAAGATCAACGACAACCTAACACGAGCCAAACAATTCGTGATCAACTTGTCCAATGTAAAACTCTCGGACGGACAATACCTGGGCTTAGCAAAAGGCCTGAAATTCGGTTTGATATTGCAAACGCTCACCACCCACTACTGAAATTCACATACAACATCTCTGACTCAGAGGCTACATTTCTTGACACCACCATATATAAGGGCAATAGATTCCTGTCCAATAAAATACTGGACCTGAAAACACACAGAAAATCTACAGAAACATTCCAATATCTCCACCAGGAATCTGACCCCCCCCCCCCCCCCACCCCCCAGCGTCTTCAAAGGCCTTGTGAAAGGGGAATTGACCAGATACATCCGCACCAACAATAACATAACCACACAGAACAAGGAAACTGAATTATTCCTATCAAAACTCATGGAAAGAGAATATATACCAGATGAACTGAACACTTGTATTTTGTAATCAAACGGGAGGTCTTGAACACACCAAGAAACACACTCTTGAAACACAAGAGCAACCATCCCACCAAAAACAAGACTCCACGACGCCTCATGGTCTCAACTTACAACCCGAGAATAAGACATCTTAAAAAAAAACTCAGTAAACACTGGAACCTGATTCAAAAGGACAAAGAATGTTCAGAGCTGTTCCCAAACCCCCCCCCCCCCCCCCCCTTGTGGCCTATGCAAGACACAGGAACTTGAAAGAACTGCTTGTTAAAACATGTTAACAGATCAAGTGATAAACCAGGCAACAAAAGCAATATAACACAGGGAACTTTTCTTCATTGAATTGACGTGTTACACTAAAATACAACAATCACTGAAAATACGGTGAGATTAAGTACAACCACGAAACAAAAACAACAGTTTTTGCACTGATAAACAGTGTCTAATCCTACACTGATTATCAGTGCTAAGTACACGGAAGAATTGACACGTAACACTGTCACCCAACCACAACGGACAGGGAGGGACGCAGTTTCGCGCCCAACAATCACCCCCACAATAACTCCGCCCACCAAGCCTAAGGGATGTTGAGTGACACACACTTATCCCCTGATTACAAGAACCAGCCAACCCACGGGCGGGAATTGGTAACCGCCAATAAGAACTCAGATCAACTCTGACGAAACTATCTACTTAAACACGCAGAGTCAATTACTTGCCAGTGGGAACGCTCAGCCTCTACTATCACAGCTACTGTGATCATAACCCTCAGAATTTGTGAGGTACACATACAACGAAAACCTCAATCACTGAGAGGTACTTCAACTCAATCTGCCTCACATTAAGAGAGCAACAGCCCAACCAAGGGCAATATTTACGATCTTCTCATCACCGACGGGCTAAACAGCCTTGACTACCGATCTCTACAATACGTTCACCTTCAGTGGGAACGCGCAGCCTCTACTATCAAAGCTACTGTGATCATAACCCCCAGAATTTGTGAAGTACACATACAACAAAATCCTCAATCACTGAGAGATACTTCAACTTAATCTGCCTCACATTAGGAGAGCAACAGCCCAACCAAGGGCAATATATACGATCTTCTCACCACCGACGGGCAAAATAGCCTTCACTACCAATCTCTACAATACGTTTACCCTCATTGGAAACGCTCAGCCTCTACTATCAAAGCTACTGTGATCATAACACTCAGATCTTGTGAGGTACACTACAAATCATACATAAATGATTATTTGTTTGTGGAGAAACAAAATAACGTCATAAAACGCGTCCAAACGGAAACAATTTGATGAAAGTGGTACGAACAGACACCTGTTTTCATTACAATCAGTATGAACAGAAACAAAACTGTCTGATGCAAATTCAATGCGTCTTATGGTTCACATAGGTCCAATAACATTCGTAGGCGTACTCTGTGCTATATGACGACCATTGGAACACACATAACTTGTAGTTGGGGCCAGTTTCTCATTGATCAAACAAATGTGTATGAATGGAAACGCTTTTCGTATGAACAGTATTTTGTACGAACTGAATCATGGCGTACAAACAGAATCGGCATGTTTTTAAAAAAACAACTGATTGTACAAATTTGTTTCTGTTAACTTCTGTTCAACTTCAAGCGAAATGTCGTAACAGGCAATAGGTTTGGTGCTCATGTGAAAATCAGGGGTCAGTTTTGATAAATTAACAGAGCGAGAAAAACAAGTAAATGTCTGAAACGAAGTCATGCAATGCTGCCACGTTTGACCTGCGTGTGCAATCATGAGGTCGATTAACACTTTGGTATTTATTCAAATTATTGTACACACAGCCCAATCAATTTGCTACCTAATCCTTGCGATATCACAAACGTGCGCTGCCCACATGATTTACCGGCATATTAAATTTTTCCCTCGACCAAGTGCCAAAAATGATGCTGTATGAACGGAAACATCCGGAGTACTAACGGAATCAGTTGACACACCATGCATTAATTTACAACCCCCTTCTTAAGACCCACCAATTTAAAGACCCTTATAGTGATATACCCTTCAACAACAGCTTTAACCAATGCTTGGTTTGACACTGGGGGGGGGGGGGGGGGGGCATCTTCACCACCCTTATCATTCCACACCAAGTGACCAATGCAACCAGAGTATGGTACATCATAACATGTACTGCACTGGGCTGAGTATCACTTTAAAAATGTTAAATTGATGAATTCTCTCTCATGCCTTAAACAATTATCCTTCTGTAATAAACTTTAGTTTAAATTTCTTTCTCTCACATTTGCTAGCTCTCTCTCTCTCTATGATTCTCTCTCGCTCCATAAAACCTTTACTCTTCTGTTATAAACTTTAGTTTCATACTCTCTCTGTCTTGTTCTCTTTCTCTCTTTGCCTAAAACCTTTATCATTCCATAATACAGTTCAGTTTCCATTTCTTTTTTTGGCCATGCACTTTTACTTTAAAGTTACCTCTGGTATGTCTCCACAGTATGACATCTTACAGGTGTAGAGACACTTGTTCTGTGGCTGTGTCAGGCTGGCGTACACACGCGTGCTGCAAAACCCAGCTAGGTAGATGCACTCATGGGTGTTGTAGCTACTCCGGTCAGGTACAATCTGAAACAATGGCAGGTACGTTCTGAAATAAGGCCAGGTGTGACACAAAATAATATCACTACATTACTCTTTTAACAAGAGCTAGCTTACTCAATGCATGGTTTGACACTAATGGGGGGAGGAGTGTGTGTGTGTGTGTGTGTGCAGCATCAGTTTTGTGTGGGTTTTGTGTGTCTGTGTGTACTTTGATACATGTACTTTGAGTATGAACCGAAAGTGCTTTCCTTCTCAAAACATTGCAGGGGCTCACATCCACATGGGTGCAACCTGGAAAATTCCCCAAACCTGCAAAAGTTGGGGTCCAGGGGCCGGCCTGGCGGGGTACAGGGGCAGCGCCCCATTGGGGGGGTCTGGGGGAGCTTTGTCCCCCAGAAGCTGAAGCTTTTTTAGTATTTAAAATGCCAAAAAAACCCTCTCCTGGAACAAAAACTTACAAAGTAAACCATACTATTCATCCTAAAATTTGTGCTCTCTTACTAGTCTTATGCTCGTCAACTTTTCAAAAACCGGCACTGCCGGCAGCCGATGAAACCAAAAACCGGCTGCCGGCATGTAGCCGGCAGAGTTGCACCCATGCATCCACGTCGGACATTGACGGATATTTGTTTCCAAATGTCCTATACATTTTTCATGCAATTGCAAGAGGACATAAATTATGTACTACTACTAGTCCGATTATGCTTTCATTTGATCCGGACATAATTGTCACTCAGTACTTTCCAATTTACAGTAGTTTGCTATTTTATCGATGTTTTGCGAAGCCATGTGTCTCTCCAAGCAGACGAAACTTGGGGAGACTTTATGTGCTTTTTATAGAGAAGAGCTTCCAAGGGTCGCAACTCTGAATGCCCCAAGCCGATTAACAGTTACCTCCCTTCGCGGTTTTTTTCTTCTGAAATAATGCCGAAACAAAAATTGGTGCCAGAAACGTTTGCAATGTACTTCAAATCTCTGCACTCATCAGCGGCTAGTACCACTGAAACTGAGCTCCCTCCGGCCTCTGAGCAGCCAGAGCCAGATGAAACCATCGCTCTAGAATTTAAAAAGTGAAACTTTGGCGCCCAAGTCAGAAACACGTTACCCCCTCCCCCACCCCCGCGCGTGGCGTCGTTTCCAGCTAGCTGGCCGACTTCATTCCCGTGTTTATTACTTTATTTGTTCTGTTACCTTTGTGACAAGAAACTAGTCAAGTATAATTAAATTTACAAGTCCTATTGATTTATTTTTGTTCAGGACAATTGTCCTATCACTTTTGCATTGTCCAGGGCATTTGTCCTATCATGACCTATGCCACCTCTCATGGATGTGAGCCCCTGACATTGATAATTTTGTGTTGAATGAAACTCGAGTGTTGATGCCGTTGTCACTCTGGTCTTCTATACTTGTACACTCCAAGAATGTTATCTACATTACAGTAAAGCCAGTGCAGTACCAGATTGTTTTCTCTGATAATCAACTACTCTGCATTTCTATTGCAAAGTGGAGTCAAATGGCAAATTCGCTTTGCGACCAGAAGTTTATGTCGGAGTGTAGACAGGGGGCAGAGTCTTGCATACAATCAGAGTGTGTATAGCCAATGCGTACATTTTAACACTCTGACCATCACAGAATACACACAAACAGTGAGAGTTAAAGAGCACTGCGGCTGTTGTAGTGCGTTCAGATTTCTCCTGCGTTCAGCTTTCTCATTCAGCCTCGTTAATCTTATTTAAACTCCACACCCCCTCCCTTCCATGGTACTGATGATTTGTTTGTTTGTTTGTTTGTTTGCTTAACGCCCAGCCGACCACGAAGGGCCATATCAGGGTGGTGCTGCTTTGACATATAACGTGCGCCACACACAAGACAGAAGTCGCAGAACAGGCTTCATGTCTCACCCAGTCACATTATTCTGACACCGGACCAACCAGTCCTAGCTCTAACCCCATAATGCCAGACGCCAGGCGGAGCAGCCACTAGATTGCCAATTTTAAAGTCTTAGGTATGACCCGGCCGGGGTTCGAACCCACGACCTCCCGATCACGGGGCGGATGCCTTACCACTAGGCCAACCGTGCCGGTGGTACTGATGATCAAGCTTAGGTATTATAGTTTTTACATTCATGGAGTCAAATTCTTTCAACCAATTTTTTTTATTTAAACATCGAAATTTGCTTCATTAATCATTTTAAAAATCCGTCCCTAAGTTTCATTCAATTTTGAGGGACATAACCACTCGGTGTACATTTGAGACAATGACAAAAGGTGACGTTTTCATGTCAGTATGTCCCAAATGACATCACCAGTACATTTTTCATTCTATCTAATCTGTTTTCGTTCTGTTTTTTCTAATAACATGCGTTAACAATTGATTGCCAACTGGAATGGAAGAGCACAAAAAGTGTAACTTGATATGTAGTTTCTCTAGAGGGAAAAACATCTTCCACTTTCATGTCAGTGTGTCCCATGCAACATACATTTGCCAAACAGCTATGTGTAAGTAGATTATTTGTTAGTGGTATAGAAAATACAGATCAACAATCAAAGTCAGTTTTCACATTCATTTTCTACCTATTTCTTATTTGTTTATTCTTTTGGCAATGGTGAAATGTCAGCAATCGTGTGTCATTCGGGACAGTAGACATGACACCTGACCTTTTGTCACTGTCTCATTTACAAAGAAATTGAATGTTTGGGTGAAGATCTATTAGATTTCACAACCAATTTCCTTCAATAGCAAGAAAATGACAAACCTTTCTTCCATAAGTGTACTTCTTTAATTTGACCATAAAACAACATTCGGTAATGGTAATAATTTTCTTCAAAAACCTCCGAAAACCCCAGAAAACCAACAACAACAAAAAATCATTAGAAATTAAAAACTTCTTCTTTCTTCTTTCTTTAGACTGCCGCCTTCATCAAAGTGAAGATTTGTTTCGTTCTTAGATCCTGTTTTATTGACATGTTTGATTGAAATCATAACTTCTTTCTTCAATTTGCAACTTTCACCGTTCATGGCTTTGTTTTCGTGTGAGTGGTGTTCGGAGAAAATAAGGACCCACAACTGACAACAATTGAGTCCCGAGCAAATTAATATCGAATAAGAAAGCTGAACGCAGGGAAAATCTGAATGTATTGTCATACCAGGGTAAACCCAGCCGCCCTGCTCCGACTACAATGCGTAGTACATAATGCTAAGTTCCCACGGAGAACTGAGAATCATGGCCCATGAACGGACTCACCCATTGCTGGCTGGTGTCTCTCTGTGTGGCTGAGCTTTCAACTTTTGCTATTAACCGGCACTGCGCGCATTATTACTTCCGGATCACGGGCAGTGGAATATGGGAGTCGCCTCCCTTAGTCGACACACATGTAAACAAGCCCATAAATAAACGACATGTATTGCAAACAAGACACACACACACACACAAACTACTGTCAATGCGTCCGTGTTCTCTAGTGAACAGATGTAAACGTCCATTTGTTTTAACAAAGGTCCCACATAAAGGTTCACTTTCCAAAACACTTTCAGAGCAACCCATGTTTAGCTTCGACAAGGCAAGAACACGCTTCGTTGATTTGCTGGTAAGAAAGTCATGTGGCAGTTCTATTTATAGACACACGCGCGACTGTGGAACGTGGTAAGCTTAGAATTTTCGTCTGCTAACTTACATGATACTGATAGCATTACATGCCATATTATGTTCGGCTCGGTAGATGGTTTGATGTCGAAGTGGAGGGGCTGTTGGAATCAGGGCCAGCACGACGTATCCGTTCAAGGTCCTAGAGAGAGAGAGAGAGAGACTGAGAGAGAGAGAGAGATCAAATCAAATCAAATCAAATCAAATCAAATCAAATTGTATTTTTCGAGGGTTGTGGCATAAGCAATACAACGAGCTTTTTTTCAATCAGCCCTCGCCCAGAGAGGGGACTAATCTAATCACATATTTACACGGATATTAATGTAGAAACAAGTCGCGTAAGGCGAAAATATAACATTTAGTCAAGTAGCTGTCGAACTCACAGAATGAAACTGAACGCAATGCAACGCAGCAAGACCGTATACTCGTAGCATCGTCAGTCCACCGCGCACGGCAAAGGCAGTGAAATTGACAAGAAGAGCGGGGTAGTACTTGCGCTGAGAAGGATAGCACGCTTTTCTGTACCTCTCTTTGTTTGAACTTTCTGAGCGTGTTTTTAATCCAAACATATCATATCTATATGTTTTTGGAATCAGGAACCGACAAGGAATAAGATGAAAGTGTTTTTAAATTGATTTCGACAATTTAATTTTGATAATAATTTTTATATATTTAATTTTCAGAGCTTGTTTTTCATCCAAATATAACATATTTATATGTTTTTGGAATCAGCAAATGATGGAGAATAAGATGAATGTAAATTTGGATCGTTTTATAGAAAAATTTTTTTTTTACAATTTTCAGTTTTTTAATGACTAAAGTCATTAATTAATTTTTAAGCCACCAAGCTGAAATGCAATACCGAAGTCCGGGCTTTGTCGAACATTACTTGACAAAAATTTCAACCAATTTGGTTGAAAAATGAGGGCGTGACAGTGCCGCCTCAACTTTCACGAAAAGCCGGATATGACGTCATCAAAGACATTTATCAAAAAAATGAAAAAAACATATGGGGATTTCATACCCAGGAATTCTCATGTCAAATATCATAAAGATCGGTCCATTAGTTTAGTCTGAATCGCTCTACACACACACACAGACACACGCACATACACCACGACCCTCGTCTCGATTCCCCCCTCTACGTTAAAACATTTAGTCAAAACTTGACTAAATGTAATAAAGGTAGAGAAAAACAACAACATATGAATATTTACACATTACATATTATACACAAGTATAAAGCGTCGTATATGTAACGTAGTGAAAACAATGCTGAATACACATGCATGAGTAAATGTGTTATTAAAGCTTTGAGTGTGGATTTAATGAACACTGATGCTTTGGACAAATGAAAATATAACTAAACGAAGTCTTCCATCACTGTGATTTTTCGTAATTTAACATTAAATACAGTGAAAGGTGTTTTTATATTTAGTCAAGTTTTGACTAAATGTTTTAAAGTAGAGGGGGGAATCGAGACAAGGGTCGTGGTGTATGTGCGTGTGTGTGTGTGTGTGTGTCTTCCATATG
The DNA here is from genome assembly GCF_037325665.1 of Littorina saxatilis. Classification (NCBI taxonomy): domain Eukaryota; kingdom Metazoa; phylum Mollusca; class Gastropoda; order Littorinimorpha; family Littorinidae; genus Littorina; species Littorina saxatilis. Next base: position 694,984 of record NC_090252.1, on the reverse strand, counting down.
TGTCTGTGTGTGTGTGTGTGTGTGTAGAGCGATTCAGACTAAACTACTGGACCGATCTTTATGAAATTTGACATGAGAGTTCCTGGGTATGAAATCCCCATGTGTTTTTTTCATTTTTTTGATAAATGTCTTTGATGACGTCATATCCGGCTTTTCGTGAAAGTTGAGGCGGCACTGTCACGCCCTCATTTTTCAACCAAATTGCAGGGCCGGACTACCGGGGGGGTTATGGGGGTTGCGCAACCCCCCTCCCCCCCCTAGCCTAAACATGTACCTTACTTATTTAATTTTTTTTTATTATTGCTTATTTTATGCCGTTTCATGCAAGGAGCGACCATTTTCCTATCTCAGAATATGACCTACCCTGACCCCCACAACGAGGGGGGGTGGGTGGGTTCTAGGGTTTCCGGACCCCCCCCCCCCCCCCCAGCCAAAAAATAAAAATATTGAATGAGGTATGCATTTCTTTATTTTACATTGAGTTTAAATTTTTGGGGTATTAATCAGTGACAAAATCTGCTGCCTGAAACTGGTAATGATCATTCTCAGAATGCACCAGATTGCACCATTTTGCATCCTTTTTTTCAAAATTTTCCGGGGGGGCATGCCCCCGGACCCCTCTAGCAAGCTAGGCGCTTTGCGCCGTCGGCTCGGCGCTTCGCGCCTTCACACCCATATCTTCACAATATACTTTTGAAAAAAAGCAGTCATAAAATGAACTGATCCGCCCCTGCCGCCAGGGGGGACATCCCCCTGGGCCACCACTGGCAACCCCCCCCCCCCCTCCTCTTCGCCTAGTCCGGCCCTGAAATTGGTTGAAATTTTTGTCAAGTAATGTTCGACGAAGCCCGGACTTCGGTATTGCATTTCAGCTTGGTGGCTTAAAAATTAATTAATGACTTTGGTCATTAAAAAACTGAAAATTGTAAAAAAAATATTTTTTTTATAAAACGATCCAAATTTACATTCATCTTATTCTCCATCATTTGCTGATTCCAAAAACATATAAATATGTTATATTTGGATGAAAAACAAGCTCTGAAAATTAAATATATAAAAATTAATATGAAAATTAAATTGTCGAAATCAATTTAAAAACACTTTCATCTTATTCCTTGTCGGTTCCTGATTCCAAAAACATATAGATATGATATTTTTGGATTAAAAACACGCTCAGAAAGTTAAAACAAAGAGAGGTACAGAAAAGCGTGCTATCCTTCTCAGCGCAAGTAGGCCTACTACCCCGCGCTTCTTGTCAATTTCACTGCCTTTGCCGTGCGCGGTGGACTGACGATGCTACGAGTATACGGTCTTGCTGCGTTGCATTGCGTTCAGTTTCATTCTGTGAGTTCGACAGCTACTTGACTAAATGTTATATTTTCGCCTTACGCGACTTGTTTGAAAGTATTGAGACTCATTGGGACTCTCACAAATTCCGGGAGAGAATTCCACAGGACGCTACCAGAATAGGCGAGAGAGAGAGAGAGAGAGAGAGAGAGAGAGAGAGAGAGAGAGAGAGAGAGAGAGAGAGAGAGACGGAGAGACGGAGAGAGACTGAGAGACAGAGACAGAGACAGAGACAGAGACAGAGACAGAGAGCCCGCTCACTGCACACTAAGGTGAATGTTGACCTATGCAGAACAACAACTCACCCTCAGCAAGTTTGAAACCTTATGACTTTTCTTTCGCATGGCGTTTTCGCCCATATGTTTCGCAGCCGTGAGCGATGGTCAGTTGGAATGGAAGTACTGATGTGTAGGCTACACTCGTTTAAATACATTGCCGGCTGTGTAATTACAGGAAATATCTGTTAAAAAGTGGGACAAGGTAAAGCACATCATTTAACATCTACCTTCGGACAGCAATGTTCGTCGCTTAACCCCTTAGTATAGCTGTTGGGGTCTATGTCGACCAAAAGAATGGGATTCACTGTAGGTGGAGTTCCTGTAGGTGGATTCCCTGTATATAGAGAATACCACAGGGTATAGTTCCTGTAGCGTTTCGCTAATATCAATGAAAGTCACGTGATGCTTAGCGACATCGTTAGAATTTGATGTTTTTCGATCTTTTTTGATATTTCTTAGAAATTCGAGTATGGTTTGCAAGTTTTATTGAAAAACTGCACCCTGTGGGATTCCCTGTATACTGACAGGGAATCCACCTACAGGAACTCGACCTACAGGGAATCCCACTCTTTTGTTCGACATAGACCCCATCAGCCTTAGTATAGCAATGCAGAATAACCTGTAGCACGCGAAACAACTAAGAGGTCTGACGTTTCCACTGGCAGGAACATTACAGGCGCACCAACCAACTTGAGGATAGTTGCCCTTTATTATTTGAAGAAGAGAAGCATTCCCCTGGGCATATTGTCTCGCTTCTTGTAGTACTGAGCATAGTTTGAGTACACCCCCCCTCCCCCTGTCACACAAGACACTCCCACCTTATGTTTTAAGGGGCAGAATTCCCCTGAGCATTGTCTTACTTCTCATGTCTGTGACCCCCCAAAATGCCACCCTCCAAAATGCCAATTCTTCTTCTGCGTTCGACGGTTCGACCTAGACACAATCATTTGTCGTAGTAAGCGTAGACATCCGGTCTGCTCCCCGCCTAATGGCCGATGTCTTCCGTCTTCGGGGGACTACGTGGGTTTAAATTTGGAGTGGTCCTTCTCCTAGAGGAGTTTCCTTGCAGGGATAGTGAGCCTCCTTTGCCCTCGTTTTAATTTTGGAGTGATCTTCTCCTAGGACAGCTGCCTTCCAGAGTTGACGAGCCTGTCCTGCCCGGCTATTTAACCCATAGTTGGGGGTTGGTTCGTGGGCACCAGGGCGTATCCACACGCCGGTGGGCCTGCATGCCACACGTCTAGGGGCCAACCTCCTCCGAGTCCTTGTAGTTCAGCCTGGGGCCTTTCGGTACCCAGTTCACGCCTGTCGCCACGATGGAGGCACTACAAAGGGCTTGCTGTGGAGAGGTTATGTACTGGCAGGAGAGACTGACGCAAGCTGCTCTCTTTTCGCGTTGTCCAAAATGACAATAACTTCTACATCTGTGGACAGAATAACTCTATGTTTGGTATACGTTAACTTCAGCTTATGCATGGCCTTTCCACAAAGTGGAAATATTGTAGATTAAATGGTCTGATTTTTGTACTAATTCAAAAAAGAATTCCAATTTCGGGGATCGACTCAACAGTACAAGGTTTGAAATTGAGCGGTGGCCAAACTTACCCGATTTACGACCGTAATATTGTTACCTCTGGGGTTATTCGAAGAACCTAGTATGCCATAACCAGCATTAGATAGTCAGTGACCTTAAAACAGCAATTACAGACAGGATCGGGGCATTTTCCGTCCCGGATGAACGCGTTCATGTCATTGATGATCGCTTAATTGCGAAAGTGTAACTTTACAATGACTGAAGGGGGTCATTTTCCAGTCATTTGGGTTTATCAAATATATTCATAGTTGTTGAGCAAGAACTTTCAGTTTGTTCACGACCGTTCCACAAAGTTACCAGTCTGTAGGTCAACGGGTCCGACTTTTTCTGTCTCTCCAAAATGTGTTCACTATTACACTTCCAAAATTGTAAAGGACACCAAGGACACCAAGGACACCAAGGACACCAACGCTTTCGTGTCCGGGGATTGTCCTGAACTAGTTGTAACTGCTTTCTTTTCATTATCAATAATCTGGCGGATGAAGGGGAAGTATGGGTATACTGAGACATTCAAACAATTAAAAAGGTCAATGTCTGAAGGGTTTAAATTGCGTAAGTATGGCTACCGCTCAATGTTGAACATGCTTCTGTTGAGTTGGCCCCCTAATTTGGAAATCTTTTCGAATTTTCACGAAAGTCAAACCATGTCATGTACATGTAGAGTATTGCCACTGGGTGGTGAGGCCGTGCCTCGGCTGAAGTTAATGTATACCAAATAATTATGAAGTCTGTAGTCCACTGATGTAGAAAGTATTAGCGTTTTAGAGCGAGGGGGGGGGGGGGGCATTTGTTTGGGTCACCCTGCAGTGCGTACTGAGTATGGTTGTCTCAGCACCCCCACTCCCCCCCCCCTCCCGCCGCCCCAAGGTCAAACCAAATACAAGACACGCCCACCTAACAATTATACTGGCAGCAATTTATTGTTTTTTTAATATTTTTTTAAGGTTGTTGTCATATGTTGTTTTGTTTGTTTTAAGAGTAGATGAACCACGCTTTTTCATCTATTGTAATTAATTGTATGGACAATAAATGATCTTATATGTTGCGTGTTCGACCCTGGGTCAGGCCGCAATTTTCTCCCCCCTTTCCTAACCTAGGTGGTGGGTTCAAGTGCTAGTCTTTCGGATGAGACGAAAAACCGAGGTCCCTTTGTGTACACTACATTGGGGTGTGCACGTTAAAGATCCCACGATTGACAAAAGGGTCTTTCCTGGCAAAATTGTATAGGCATAGATAAAAATGTCCACCAAATACCCGTTTGACTTGGAATAAAGGCCGTGAAAGGTGAATGCTCGCCTAATAGGCTACTGAGCTTTACTGGCCGATGTGAATGCGTTATATATTGTGTGTAAAAAATGTCTGTTTGTCTGTCTGTCTGTAAAAAATTCCATTTCAAACGGCAGAAATTAATATGTAAGCGCCTATGGCTATATCTAGATTAGGCGCATAAAAATGATCACAATAATAATAATAATAATAATATGTCTTATGTCTTATGTCTTTTGTCTTATCTTATGTCTTATGTCTTTTTGCCCGGAGCAGCGTCTTTCTTCTCGTAGTACTGACATCTGGACTGTGTGAATTCCTTGTATAGACTGGGAAGGGGTCTGGAAGAATAGTCTAGGACCGGAAGAAAAAAATAATTCTGTGCACAAAATTTGACCGTGAAATTTAATTGTTTCAGGGTATCAGTATACTGACAGATCAAGAGAGAAAACACTCAAACACTATATGCTGTCTGTGTGAGAGACGACTGAAGGTGCTGAAAATGAATTTCCGGTTGAACTGGACGTCGCCTGGCTTTACTGTTTGGTGGCTGTATGGATTCGTGTGCAGTATTTGGATTACGTTTCTACACTGGTCGAAGAGTGGGCTATTGCAAGAGGCAGGTACAAGACCAACGCTTTTCAGTATTATTGCTGATAAACATACTAACCACGTGTACCATATTCAAACTTTATTAAAAGTTATGTTCATGATGTATTGATCTTTCTGCAATGCACATAGTTTTTTTTCTTTTTTTTCTCTATTTCTCCCTAAAATATTACTTGAGTTGCAATGTGCTTTTTCATTTGACCAAAAAAACACCAAAGAAGAAGAAAGACAACAGGCGAAAGGAAAAACTAACGTGGGTAAAAGAAAAAAATCCTCATTGAAAAAAGTGGCTATATTGCTTCCACTCCGAAACGAACTGTACATAACGTCCATCTATTATGCGTTGATATTTTTCTGCCTCAAACCAATTTTTCACATAATTTATAAAGGCTGTGACGGTAGATGCTAAAACAATAATGTATTTAGCAATCAAAATCATTGAATCCAAAATTCTGTCTGAATACCAATTAATCTTTACACCACATATAATTAGCTCCAACGAGAACTGCACTCCATGACAGTGGGCAAAATTTGTAGTTAACCATGTAAGTAAATCAGACCAATAATCCTGAATCTTTACACACTGCCATAACATGTGGGATATTGTTTCTTCTGCTTGATTACATAGCGGACATAATGGCGTATCAACTAATTTCCGCAAAAACAGGAAACGTCCTGTTGGTAAAATTCTGTACAAAAGTTTGTATTGGAACCAGCGGAGCTTCTGGTCAGTTGTACTTTTTTTTAAATTTTTTTGAAAAACCATGGCCTTATCCATATTAATCTGTAACTCGCGTTCCCACTTCTCCAGGGCTGTTACTGGTGATAGGTCTTTAATAATAAAAATAATAAATCTGATTTACCCTGCTATTACTCAAAAAAGACCAAACGCAAGTCTCCCTTACATCATATTTTTCATCTAATGTCAATTTCAATTTCCTCTGATATGCCTTTACTGAGGCAAGTAAGCCTTCATATAACACAAAATCAACATAAACATTTGGATATAGTTGCTTAAAATCATCATAACTTAAATATCCATTGTCGCTTAACAAGTGTCCCACCGAAACAATTCCATTTTCTATCCAATCTAACATACATATACATTTACCAGCTCTACATATACTTCTGTTATTATGTAATGGTTCTGAAATGAACTGTTCTAATGTAAGGGGCACACTTTTGTCATACAACATCTTGTAATGTCTAAAGACGTCAGCCCAAAAAGGATTTTTCACCCTCAACATCAAAACATTTGCATACTCTCCACCATATTGCTTAACTTTTCTTACCAAAGGACATATTGCATACAAAATTTGAGTTACTTTTCCATCATTACACAATATACGCTTTAGCCAGCTAATTTTCAAACTTGCGAGGAATGACTTCACATCAATCATTTTCAAACCGCCATCTTCATACAACTGACATACTGTTAAACGTTTTATCTTATCGTTTTTTCCATTCCAAAGAAAACTGTACAACATGGCATTCAAGTCTTTTAAAAACTTTTCATCCGGGTCCGGCAGGTTTGTTAACAAGTGGGTTATTTTGGACATTGCAAGTGTTTTTATCACAACAATCTTTCCAAATGGTGATATATTCCTTCTTGACCAAATTTGAAGTATTTTTCTTATTTCATTTAACTTCATATCAAAATTCAATTCAATAATATTTTTCGAGTCACATGTAAAAAGAACACCAAGAACCTTGAAAGTAGCAGGATTCCAATTTAATTTCATTTCTGGTTTATATTTCACATTATTTTGAAAAACACCGGGCTCCTATCCACACAACTACCGTTTAATCAAAATTTATATTAAGGCCAGAGACAGATGCAAATAACTGCAGCGTTTCAACACAAGCGTCAAAACAATCTTTATTACCATCAAGGAAAAAAGTTGTGTCGTCAGCAAACTGAGAAAGTAGAATTCTTCATTCCTTATCTTAATACCTTTTATCTTTACATTTTGATATATCATAAGTGCAAGCACCTCCGCACAGAGAAGGTACAGATAACAAGATAGGGGATCCCCTTGTCTGGTAAACCCCTTTTTACCTAAAACCATTCTGAATATTGACCATTCACAGACATACATGATTTTATTTTATTATAAAAAGTTGCAACCCATCCTTGTACATCTTCTCCAATTTGAAAAGCTTTTAAAACCTTGCGCATAAAGGTGTCGAAGGCCTTCTCAAAATCAACCAACAAGAGAAGACCAGGCACTTTATGCTCATTTGCATATGCTATTGTATCATACAACAACCTAATATTATCACCAATGGACCTTCCCTTCAAGAAACCAGTCTGATCTTTACTAATCAACTTGGGAATAACTGCCTTTAATCTGTTGGCAATACATGAAGAAGCAATTTTGTAGGCAATATTAAGGAGAATTATTGGCCTCCAATTGTTTAGAAACTGCTTATCTTTTCCTTCCTTGGGGATACAAATTATGACCCCCTCTTTCTGCGTGGCAGACAGTTCTCCTGACTGAAAACCATAGTTCAGTGAACGTACAAGAAAAACTCCCAAATCTTTGAAAAAGAATTTATAAAATTCTGTGGTAAAACCATCAGAACCAGGACTTTTATCATTTTTCATTTTTTTCAATGCAAACAACGCTTCTTGTAATGTAATACAACCTTCAATTTTTTTCACTATCCTCTTTTGACAATACCGTTGGTGTTATCAAATCACTTAAGTTAAACTGCATCAGGTCATCCCGTGACATATATATACAACCGCTCATAAAAACTCTTCGTTTCTTTTATTATCAAATCGCTATCGTGTAATAATTCACCAGAGTCATTCTGCAAAAAGTTCATGGATTAGTGCACAAAATTTCTCTTTTCCAAACTACAAAAATATTTTGTGCTCTTCTCTCCTTCGTATATCCACTTCGCCCTTGACCTAACAATCATCCCATTTAACTTTTCCCTCTCAATGCTCTGAGCTCCTCTTTTTTGTGTTCCAAAATATGCACATCATCTTGACACAAACTTTCCTCCAAAAACTTAATGCTGGACATAAGTTTTGCTTCCAATTTATGCTCTTCTTTTTTCTTAAAACATGCGTAAGAAATACATTTGCCTCTAATCTTCAAAAGCAACATTTCGAAAAAAAGCTGATCATCAATGACAAACTGCAATTCATTATCATCAATTAAGTGTAAACTGTCTGGGTGATAAACCGGAACAACATACTCACGTTTAACTTCCAAAATTACTTCCTTTACAAGGTTCATAAACACTTTATCTCGGAGCAAGGAATTATTAAATTTCCAGAGGGAACGTTGTCTTTTTCTATTTTTAGTTTTAAAGGCAACCGATACAAGAGAATGGTCAGAACAATAACCAGGCAATATACTTGTACTCACTACATCAAGGCAAAGTTCCTCAGAAACAAGAAAAAAGTCCAATCTGCTTCTTTGTATACTGTTAAAGCGACGCCAGGTAAATTTTCTTAATTCAGGATGCATGGTTCTAAACACATCTACAAGATCGTACTTATTCATAAACTCCAAAATTGTTTCTCTATTTTTACAACGGTACACATTTTTGGGCTGGTTTGAGTCAATTCTTGGATTCAGTGCAACATTCCAATCTCCACCAATAACCATCAATTCATTATCCATGTACACAATCTTCTCAAACAAGCTTTGAAAAAATTCCGGGTGATCGCCTGCACTAGGCGCATATACATTCACAAGAGTCATGCGCTTACCCATCATTTCAATATCCAGAATAATGAAGCGACCATTCTCGTCTCGAACAACATCATGAACACAAAATTCAAAGTTGTTGCGAAACAACACTGCAACACCTTGACTTTCAGAGTCGCATCCTGCTACAAAACACTCAAAGCCCCACTGTGATCTTACAGTATTCTCCTGATCATATTTCAAATGTGTCTCCTGCAACAAAAATATGTTACCGCTTTGCTCTCTCAAAAAGGCAAATACATCCTTCCTCTTTTTAAAATCTGCAAGGCCATTTGCATTTTCAGTTCCTCTAAAGGTGAACCCATCATGTTAATACCCAAATATATTTTAGAATCATAATAACATGTTTAAATAGATGTACAGTCTTTGGTAGTTTGTTGAAATGCTTGGTGCCATTTGGTTTTATAGTGAAGTAGACAAACCGTGAAAAAAAAAACACCAGACTGACTGACACTGACGCAATGCACATAGTTAGCTCCGGGACAAGTCTCTTCTTTTTTCTTTTCTCTACTTTAATGCCTGCTGTGACTAACTCTGCTGTCTAAAGCCAAGCCAATTTTTTTATCAAAAGAAAGAAAATGTTATTTTCTTAAAATATATTTTCATGCAGTATAATTCGTTTCAGTCCTTGCTTGATAATTTGTTTAAACAAGAACACCTAATTTCTAGGTCTGGTCAGGCATGGGGAGGGGGGGGGGGGGGTATGTAGTGTTCTCTGGCCATGTCAGGTCAGGCAGGGGGGGGGGGTATGAAACAGAGAGAGAGAGAGAGAGAGAGAGAGAGAGAGAGAGAGAGAGAGAGAGAGAGAGAGAGAGAGAAACAGAGAAACAGTCAGAGAGAGAGAGAGACAGTCAGAGAGAGAGAGAGAGAGACAGAGACAGAGAGAGAGACATAGAGAGAGAGACAGAGAGAGAGACATAGAGAGAGAGAGAGACAGACAGACAGACAGACAGACAGAGAGACAGAGGCAGAGACAGAGAGAGATACGATACGATACGATACGAAAGTTTAATTGCTTATAGTCCTTATAGGCCGTCGGCTCCTTGCAATGGGGAGGTTACAGAATTCATGCGCGGCAAAAGTACGGTACAAAAAAGGGTGGAAACCAACCCCTTCAATTATTTTCCACTTGGTCACATCCAAGTCGAAATCAAGTTGTCTTTAGTCTGTGACCAATGTCAATGTGTTCGATCGCGTTGCCGGATAACGACGCTGCTATTTAGTCGACACAAAGGCAGCCAGTCTCGAGGAATGTTCGTATGATACGCACATAGTCATGTAAATCCGTGGTTAGGTGCTCAGTTTCTTCTTTGAAGCGGACCCAGTTCACCTGCTTTCCTCTCCGTAGGGAGAGCATGTCCCGTCGCATGACCTCCGAAGCTGTTTCTGCTCCATCTGGTATCACGGCATACGTTCTGGTAACACCCATTTCACAATCATACACCAGCAAACAATCGTCACTTTCAGCCAGCAGCGTTTTCTTGCCACCTTTGGACTGACACACCATTTTCTTCAACCTTATGTTCCTGAATGGAAAATTTCCTAAATAAATTATCATTTAATTAATATACTTACCCGAATCACATTAGCATTGAGTCACCTGAGATGCTTATCACTGAAAAACGCTTACCCGGCTAAAGAATTTAAAGGGAAGCAACCCCATCACCAAAACGAAAGTGAAAGTAGCTTTGGTAATGGGCCAGTACACCGGGAGTTACCTCCCATACGGGTGTATGCCACGTCACTTCCTCTAGGAACACGTGCCTATTATCATACGGCTTTAAAAAATCTTAAAACCATAAGCGGGGCAGGTGGGAGGGAATACAGTATGTGATTCGGGTAAGTATATTAATTAAATGATAATTTATTTAGGAAATTTTCCATTTAATATCATATTCTTACTCCGAATCACATTAGCAGATAACATCAACAAGGCGGTGGGCTAGAAATGAATCAAAACTCACCATCAAGTTCTGGACAGGAACTGGCCTGCTGCTATGAGCGCTGGAAGGCCTCTGGAGCCATCCTGTCGAAGAGCTGTGACGTCCCGAAGATAAAAGTTTATGAAAACATCTTCGGAACGCCAATACGCAGTTGTCAGCACCTCCTCTAGACGTCTGGAGCGCAGAACTGCCAGAGAGGATGCCCACGCCCTCGTCTCATGGGCTCGGGCCGAGTCAAGTGGCAAGGAGGGCATAACCCCCCCCCCTCTTTGTGCGCCTCCACTCATAAGCCTGCTTGATGAGCGAGGACACCCACCGGGCCAACGTTACCTTCGACAAATCTTTCTCGCGCCTAGTAAGGAGAGAGATAAACAACAACTTCTGAGAACTAGACCGAATCGGCTGAGTCCGGGCTAAGTACAGACGAAGTGCCCTCACAGGGCAATTGACCGAATCGGGGTCACCCGGGGCCAACGCGCTGGTCAGAGCCTTAACTCTAACCAGCGGAGAGGCCTGCCCCGGAGACTGATTCTTGGCCAGGAAATCAGGCCGGAAACGCAAAGATGCGGAACCGTCCGGCTCAAAGGAGATATCTCCAGGCTGACCCGACAGGGCGTGGACCTCGCTACCCCGTCGGGCCGTAGCCAACAAAAGGAGAAACAGCGCTTTGCGAGTGACATTGAACAGACTGGCCTCGCTTAAAGGCTCAAAATCCGCAGAACGAAAGAATTCCAGGATTAAAAACAAGTCCCACTTGGGAGCGGGCAAACGAGCTTTAGCTTCCTTAAGAGCAGCCCCTTTAATGACTGCAGCTATAACGCCCCCGACTCGAACAGAACGACCAATCTGCTGAAGAGTCGCCGAGATAGCGGAGCGCCGGACCCTCAACGAGGAGACTGAGGCGCCCTGTGAAGACATGAAAGAGAGGTGGTTAGCGACCTGAATAGAGCGCGGAGCCACCGAACTCACCCCTCTAGCTGAACACCAGGCAGTCCATGCCTTCCAGTGGGAAGCATAAACTGAAGAGGTGGACGCTCTATGCGAGCGAGCCACCAAGTCCAGAGTCAAAGACGACGCCCCAGAGCGCTTCAGCGAGTCCCGAACAACTTCCACACGTGAAGCTTCAGAAGACTGGGCTCCTCGTGTGGAATGCCTGTTCGGGGCTGCACTAGTTCCCCTCGCACGAGTGCGAGAGGAATGGGGGGCCCTTGGGCAAGCCGAAGAAGATCTGGAAACCAGACCTGCGACGGCCACAGAGGAGCGACCAGAAGAAGAAGGGCCGGCTCCTCCATCTCCGCTTTCCGGATTACTCGGCTGAGTAACGGAAAGGGAGGAGTCTGAAGATCTGTATGTGCCCCCCAACCCTCCCTGGACGCATCTGTAAAGAGGTCCAGGTCGGGGAGGGGCACGACGATCGGAACACCTCTGCAGACCCACTCCGTGTGCAACCACGGAAGGGTCGCAGACTGGAACCATCCCTGCAAAGGGATGAGGGCGTCCCAGTCCACCAGAGGAGAGTCCACAAACGGCTTCAGCGCGAACTGAAGCGGACATTTGTGGACCCGGCCCAGTGAAACCAGAAGAGCCATAGACTCCATCTGCCCCAAGATGGAGGCGAGCGAGCGGATGGAAGCCATCAGGAGAGGTAAAGTGGAGCGAATCTGAGCTTGGAGCTTGTCCACCCTTCTCTGAGAAGGCTGGACAGTCCAAGAGACCGTGTCGAAAGACATCCCCAGATAAGTGAATGTCTGTGACGGGGTCAGCTCCGACTTTACCCGGTTGATCGAGAACCCCAACCAGTTGGATTCTCGAAGAACCGTCAGGGTATCCTGCGAACAGCCGCTCTGGGACTGGTTCATGATGAGCCAGTCGTCCAGATAAGCCCGCAGACGGATACCCTGGGACCTCACCAGTGCACAGACCTGTCTCACCACCATGGTAAAAATCCACAGTGCGAGAGACAGCCCGAAAGGGAGTGCGCGAAACTGGTAGATCTGATCTCCCCACCGGAAATGAAGCCATTTCTGGTCGGTCGGATGCATAAGAATGTGAAAGTATGCGTCCGTGAGATCGATCGAGGTCACCCAGTCTCCTGGGCGGAGAGAGTCTCGGACAGAGGCTGGCGTCTCCATCTTGAATTTTATCTCCCTCAAGAAAGTATTGAGGAGAGATAAATCCAACACGGGACGCCATCCTCCTGATGCTTTGGGAACAGCGACCAGACGCCCGTAAAATCCCAGGGAGCTGTGGACCCGAACTCTCTCCACCGCGCCCTTCTGCTCCAGGGAGGCAATTTCCGACTGCAAGACGGAACGTGCTTCCTGCGAGAAGGGGGGCTTGAACCGCGGAGGCACTCGGGTAAGAGGCGCCTTTTCCTCCCGCCAGAGTAGACGGAAGCCCGAACTCACCACTCCCACAATCCATTGGCTGTCTACTACCGACATCCAACGAGAAAGTGCCCGGGAGGGGCCTCCCGCCATCACCAAGGTGGAGGGCGGGAGGGAGGTGAGATCGGGAGCGCTTCATTGGGGGTGTGGCTTACTTCCAGAGCCGCCACGCCCCCTCCCCGATGCCGTCCTCTTCTTCCCACCACGAGCGGCCGGCGAAGCCTGCCGCTTCTGAGCTGGCTTGGGGTTAGACGATGTCTGAGCCTGCTTCTGTTTAGAAGGCTGAGACTGTTTCACCCCCTTCAGAGTGTAGTCAAGGAACTGACTGTCCTTGTTTGACTGAATCTCCTTCTGTCTGGCATCCAGTGCCAGCGGACAGAAGAGAGACTCCTCTGAGACCGGGGAGACTCTCAAGGTCTCCCTAGTAGCCAGCTCCGTGAATTGGGACTGCGAGAGGAAGAGATCCCTCCTGCAGAGTACCGCTTGGGTGTACTGCAGGGAGGAAAGACGCAATTGTTCCTCATTGACCTTGGCCAATGCGGTCAAAAGCGCAGAGACATCGTCCGCATTCTGTTCTTCACTGAGAGTGAAAGGAACTAGCGAATCGGTCAATGCCCGAGACAGAGCCCGAACGAGAGTCTCCGCAATGGAGGACAGTTCGATCTGCCGACGTCCAACCTCCTCAGCAGAGAGGAGGGAAGCCTCGGAAACCGGCAAAACCGAATCACGCTTGATCGGTTTAGTCAGAAGAGGCAGCAATTCCCGGGAAACCGGAAGGGTAGCCCTAGGGAGTGCAAAAGACGCCAGCCAATTCTGGCTCTGATTGGGCATGCCAAGCTTCCTATTGGCCGTAGGCACGAAGGAAGAGGCTTGGGCAGCTGAAGCCACCCACTGCTGAGCTGATTCCGGAACTGGACCAAAAGGAAGCAGTAACGGAACAGGCACTGGCCGAATACCACTCCCCGCATGTGCTGGACGAACCAGTGAATGCGAAAGTTGGTAAGCCACTGACGGAGACTCGGCGAACCGGAAGGAAGAAACATCCTCCTGTGCCGGCCGGAAGTCCGCCATGGCAGAAGGAACGAATGATGCGGAAGAGTCCGCAGCCACCACCCCTTCAGGAAAATAACGAGACGTTACTTCCGCCGCGACGTCAAGAACAGACTTGAGCTTCGACGGAAACACGCCCCGCGACTCCTCGCTGACCACTGATGGAGCATCAGAATAGTCACACGTGGAACCATGACCGAAGTCACCAGTTCCGGAAGCAGAAGCATGCCCTGGCAAACCGGAAACCGGAAAAGCCTGAGCACTAACGTCATCCTGCCGCCCAAAACCCTGTGAAGGTAAAGGGTAAGCAGGACGACCATCCGCAAAAACCGGAGCTGGATGAGCTGACGTCACTCCCCCGACTGAGTGGAGTGATGCCTGCTCAAGCCTAGGCGCTTGAAAGCCGGAAGGCGCACGCTGTAATCCACTATCTGGTATCCGGAAGGAACCACCAGAAGAGGAAGAAGCGTTTCCGGCCGAAACCGGAAGTGTAGTCAACGGAACCGCAAAATGCGGAAGTGAAGACTGCACTGGTTGACTTCGCGATCCGGAAGGACCGGAAGTCAGTGAATACTCCATCCTGCCGCGACCGCCGTAGCGTGCCGGAGCGGACGGATCATCACTTCCGGCAAGTGCCGGAAATGCGGCAGTCGAAACCGACTGCCGCCGCTGTTCGAACAAGTCCGGGGCCTCGTAGGTTATCGCCGGAAATGAAAGATCAGCAAGGTATCGGTCGTGACCCGATGCGAAAGAGCTGTCCCCCGAAGGAGAACGTCCAGGCGCCTCACGAGGGCTATCGGACCAGCTCTGCTTACCAACCGACGCTGAAGAGGGAGGACGCTGCTCCAAGCCGGAAGTGGAGGACAAAGACACGGAAGCCAATGCCCGGACGTCACTGCCAGATGCCGGAAACGCCGAACTGCTGGCGACGGAACGCTGAAATTCTGCCTGCACCAAGCTGCGGATTTCTGGAACCAGTGACTTTAACAGAGAGGAAACCAACGCACCTTGTCCAGGTGCTAACAAAGAAGACGAAGTCTCCGATGTAGAGACAGGTGCAGAAGTAACAGTAGCGCTAGGCGCCGCAAAAGAAGCAGAAGTAGTAACAGCGCTAGGCGCCGAAATTGGTACAGCCAACAAAGTGTTACGCTCTTGGTCTGTAACAAGTAACGTTGCTTTGGAAGAGGAAGACTTAGCCTTAATTTTCCCCTTGGGGTCCGACTTGCCACGGCGCTTGTCTGAATCAGACATGTTGACAACAACACGTGGCAACGCGAAAAAATTTACTGAAACATAAGTCTAAACGACTGGAAAATTCAGTAAACACACGCACTAATGCGTTAACAAAATACTATAGCTAAACTTGCCCCACAAGCAGAGGCACGGAGAGCTACAAACAAAGTCACACGAGCTAGAAAACTAACTCACACAACAAAATGGCGACACGCAAGACACTGACACAAACGTCAACAACACGTGGCAAAGTAAAAAGATTTACTGAAACGTAAGTCAAAACGACTGAAAACACAGTAAACACACACGCTTACGCGTCAACAAAATACTAAAGCTACCCTTGCCCAAACAGAAAGAGGGCACGCAGAGCTACTAGCAAAGTCACACGAGTTAGCTAACTAACTCACACAACAAAATGGCGAAACACGCAAGTCACTGACACACAAGTCCGTAAAAAACGGACAACGTACAGTAACGAAACAGCGCAAACAACCAACAACAAACGGGAACGAGCTCACCAAACTGTAGGCAAGGCGAGCAGACAAGCTGGGTAACGTGGCCGGCGGGTGTCACTCAAACACACAAGGTCAGCCACAGAGCGTCAAAAAGTGAACCGTCCTCTCCGAGGTGAAAAAGACGTATGATAATAGGCACGTGTTCCTAGAGGAAGTGACGTGGCATACACCCGTATGGGAGGTAACTCCCGGTGTACTGGCCCATTACCAAAGCTACTTTCACTTTCGTTTTGGTGATGGGGTTGCTTCCCTTTAAATTCTTTAGCCGGGTAAGCGTTTTTCAGTGATAAGCATCTCAGGTGACTCAATGCTAATGTGATTCGGAGTAAGAATATGATATTAAATGTAGATTTCAGCTGCGTTTTCTTATTTTCGGGCAGCTCTGAAAGTATGTCGAACAACGGAGCTTCTGTCACGGCATCTTGAGGAGACTGGTTGTCTGTTTCTATGTTTTCATTTACACAAGACATGCATGCTTCTTTGTTTGTTGGTACACAGCGTGCTATCTGGGTCAGGTGCGTCGTCATTCATGCGTGAATCTCGCTCTACATCCAAAGGGGTGATCATAGGCACATTGGAATGTGGTTGGGTGGACAAGCCACGGTCACTGGCACGTGCTTCACGGTGACAAGTGACATGAACGTGCGTGCTTTTGCTGGCTTGACCTACATCAGGCTTGTTGACATGACACTGGGTATTATTTGTCTCGGTCTGGCGGTATGCGTCACTGTCAACTGTGCATTGAACATTGTCTTTCTCCATTCCTACCTTGGCACTGTTCTGTTCTGCTCTTCTTTGGTCTCTTCTTTGCTGGTCTCTTCTTTGCTGGGCTGGTGGTTTGCGTCTCCATGCACCGGTCGGTGCAGGTGTCATGGCGAAACCACGGTCGTCCCTGTCACACTTCAAGCGGAGTACGAATACTGTTCCTTCTTCTGTTCCGGCCACTTTCCACGATGTCACCGTGTGTTTACACAGTAGGGTGGACAATACATCTTCTGCAGCAGTAGGGAGTCCTACGACTGGCATTTTGGTGTCAGAAACGCTGATCGAGACAGAGAGAGAGACAAAGAGAGAGAGAGACAGAGGCACAGAGACAGTGAGAGATACACACAGAGAGAGTTTGACGGACTGTGAGATAGAGATCGCGCACACATGTGCAAACACACACACACACACGTACACGCACGCACACGCACGCACGCACGCACACTGGGACACACACACACACACACACATACACACATACCCGCCAAACGTATCTTGTGGACCCGGTGTGTGTCATGACTGTCTGTACCAAAACCATACGTGCAAACGATACTATCTATTGTTTAGCTCTTGGTTCAAGCAATGGTTTATTTCCTCTTCATTTCTAAACAAATCCTGGTTAGAATGCGGGCGTGGACAGACATGTTTCAACTGTAATATATTATGTAGAGTCAGAGACAGTATTCTTGTCCCTCCGTGTCACTGCAGTGGCACGTAAACTGTCTCGGTCTTTCTGCCACTTGTACAGGGGGCAGATTCCACACAAACACGTACGCATGCACCTTGATAGCGCGACTCTGTTGCTGCTAGCTTTCCATTGAGGAGAAGCGACTCATACCTACCAGCAATCGGCCATTAAAGAAGTGATATCTTGCCAAAATGGTAGCGAAAACCTTCTTGTTTGCACTAACACGTTCCGTGTTTACAATGAGACAAGTTATGAGTAAATGTTTTAACGTTGACGGGGAAATCGAGATGAGGGTGTGGTGTGTGTGTGTGTGTGTGTGTGTGTGTGTGTGTGTGTGTGTGTGTGTGTGTGTGTGTGTGTGTGTGTGTGTATGTGTGTGTGTGTGTGTACATAAGTCGAATTAGGGGTATTAAAATGCTAATTGCTCAAGCTTTCTACCAAAATCACGAACGTCATAAAACGCGTACGAACGGAAACAATTTGATAAAAGTGGTACGAACGGAATATTTTGTCGTCAAAATCAGTACGAACGGACACAAAACTGTTTTTTGCAAATTCAATTAATCTTATGGTTCACATAGGTCCAATATTACACGCATTCGTACTTTGTGCTGTCTGACGACCATTGGAACACACAGAACTTGTAGTGGGGGCCAGTTTCGCTCCGATCTAACGAATGTGTATGAACGGAAACGCTGAGGGGTCAGATTCGATAATAGAGCGAGAAAAACAAGAAAATGTTAAAAAAAATCAGGCAATTCTGCCACGTTCGGCCCGCGTATGTTATCATGAGGATTACTAGCACCTTGGTACTTATCGTACACATAGCCCAGCCAATTAGCCACCTTATTCTTGCAATATCACAAAAGCGCGCTGCCCACACGACTTAGCGCCACGTTTTTCCCCAAGCAAGTGTCAAAAATGAGGCTGTATGAACGGAAACATCCTGCGGATGAACGGAAACATCCGGTGTATGAACGGAATCAGTTGACACACCGTGATAGAGAAATAAATCGGCAAGAGGCTGTAAACGCAGACCCCCACTCCCTTTCTGTTCCTTCCCCCCTCTCAAGCAGACACCCCCCCTCTCTGTTTACCTCTCAACCCAAAAGAAATCAGTAGTGATATACGCAGTTTACGTAATTTATCACCGGCTTCCCTTTTTGAATCAAATTCATCATTATTTTCCATTCTTGTTTCAATGAGTATTTTTTCTGTCAAGAAACTTAATTTTAAACAGAAAGTTTTCATTGAAAGCATTCTTATAGACAACAAACTAGTATTTCGCAAACATCTATAAGTAAGACACACACAATGTCAAAACTGTCTGTCGTTTGAGACGCCAATCAGAATGATAGTTCTCCTTGTTTTGGTAAATTCCCCTGTGAGAATGCTGGAAACACCGATTTTTATTTAAATTTTTTTTTTTAGCAGAAAGATCAGCATTTACACTGTCGAGCACGGCAAACCGTCTTGCTGTAGACCAGAAAGACCAAGGAACCAGATAGGCCCTGTGATGAAATGTCTCTCTCTTTAGCCACGTTCTAGTCATGTGACATGTCGAAGCAAAACATCAGCAAAGAAATACGTTTTTGTGTTTACTTAAACGTCCCTACAGGCGTCCGATTTGACTCAAAAAACGACTAGTTGTACAGAAGCTACTGTATTAAAGTTAGTATGCTCCCAATGTTTGATGAACTTCCATCCCCAACCGAAGCCCTAGTTATGTAACAAAGATACCTTCTTTATCATGTGTTATCGGCATCAACATTTTTCAAGCTGAATTCAGTAGGGTAAGGGCTCCTAATATGCACCTGCTCATAATACGAGGGCCAACTGAGAAGTACCGGGCCCGATCCGGCAGGAATTGACTTAGACATTCAAAACTTGGCATGAATTAAAAAAAGGTTCTTTTGAAGACTACATGCAAACAAATACGTATTTTCACCGGTATAGTTTGTGTGACTTGGTTTCTCAAAGTACCATACCCCACTGTTAAACCCACATTTTAGAAAACTCAGTGATCCAGTATTTGCGAAGAAAAATATTTAGCCAACTGGAAATTCATAATGATACACTTGGCATCTCACATGTTTGGAGTATTCTGTGCAGAAAACTTTTCTTGACGACAGTTTCAGCAAGGTAGGTCCTCAAACTTTCACACCAGAACAGAAGTACTTGAGCTTGAACATGGCACGCGACATTTTACGCTTATTTGAGGCAGATCGAAAGGATTTGAAAGAAGGTCAGGGTCATTTCCCCTTAAAAAGGTGATGGCATATGTTTTATTGGACGCAGAGGGGTATTTACTGTTGGACTTAGTTCCAAAACGGCAAAAGACGAGACAGTAACCGGTGAACGTACTCTATCTCATAAAAAAGTACGAGTCAACTAAGAGAGCATATCAAGGCTAAGCACCAAGGAACGATCCGGAAAGGGATGTTGCTCCGTTAAGACAACGACCCTGCCCGAAAGTCCTTGGTCTCTATGGCATCATATCATTAATGCGGCTTGGAGATCGTTAACCATCCGCCGTTTTCGCCAGAGATGCCATCCTCAAACCATCCTATGTTTACAAACATGAAGAAGTACCCCAGGGTTGACCACTATGAAACGGACAATGACGCCATGACTGCTTTTGAGGACTTCCAACGGTTGTAATACAAAGGCTTCTGCAGCAACAGCAATAAGGATCTGAGGCACAGATGGAACAAGTGTGTGGAGGTCCGGAGGTACAATGTTGAAATGTAAACTTTTTCTAGACTCGTAAGTCAACTCCTACCTGGCTGGGCCCGATACTTTTCACTTTTTCCTTGTATGGACCTCCTCCTGTTCTGACAAACTAACGGCGCTAAAGCGCTCAAAACTGTTTTATTCGCCGTATTCACCCTCTCTGGATCTTTTGCACATCAGTCAAAACAGTTGCAAAAACACAAACCTTAAAACCGTCAGGCTTGTTCTCTTGTTTTCTTTCTGTTAGCAGCGTTCCCCCTCAATGTGCCGCCCAGAAAGGACTCGTTTCTGTCACCAGCCAAAGCTCAAACGCTAAAACTGCTTCAAAAACTGCCTTTTAACCTTCTGAGAGGATTGACACCTACACTGCTCAGCATGCCATAGCGTCCATGTTAGACAAGATATGTGAACAAAACTTTCTTTGATTTAGATTGGATTGTTCTATATACTGACATGGTAAACATGGTTCTGTTTTAGTTGTTCTAATTTTTTGTCGATTTTAACGCGGGAACCTTGATTTTGCAAATTTGATTTTGGGGGGTGTCTGTGTGGTAAGTTCCACTAGCACTGTATTGACACTACGTCATGTAAACTCAATCTGTTTTCTGAACAAGGTAGGGGAATAAATGGCCTTTTCTGTCATATACTAATCAACAGCCTCATCAGAAAGATCTGACCTCCAACGCATATGTGTAGTCTTTTTATGACGGGTAGTGTAGAGCACTGAATATGTTGACCACTTTAACAAATTGAAGAAAATAAAGCTGAATGCTATTTTCATTAATTTATTAAACATCTTGTTGAAAATAACCTATAACTAGCCATCGAGATTTAATTTGTTTATATCAATTTTGTTGTTGTTGTTGTGGTAGTTAATAAGTATAAGTTACACCTCCGTCTATCCATGGTATCGGGTGGTATCTTGTCTAGACTGGGTCAATGATAGGTTAATTGAGAGAGACAGAGAGAGAGAGAGAGGGAGAGACGCAGACGCATATACAGACGCAGATGGTTTATTCATAGGCCATTGTCCATATGAAGGGGTTACGAACAGAAAGTTAACGTTGAATATAATTGTACTGAACAGGTGCAAAAGAAAGAAACATGATTTAAATATGATTTATGGGGCAGTCTGTGTACATCCATCTCCAACAGTTCCAACCAGTAACTGATGCATCTTAAAATAGAATTCAAATACATTGGATACCTGTTTGTATCACCATATAATTATAAGATCATTGGGTGTTCGCATTGTAACTCATAATAAGAAATTTTTCAATGCTAATAATTGGACTTTTTTCACATTGCAGAGCAGCCTTATCCAGTATAGCTCAGCACCATACTGTACAATTGGCTGTACTTGGGAAACAAACAACTTCTAAAATACAACCAAACTATTATTATTAAGCACAGACACTCTTTGTACAATACACATCAGAGCAGTTTTGGCCCGACTACAGAGATCGTAACAGAGAGCCAGCAGAAAAATTGAGTCGACTTGAAAACAGAATTCATAAATACTTATACACGTTTATAAGGAGTAAAATGTCTCCCTCATATATCCATCTTTCCTTTGCACTCAAATATCAACCCTTTCTGAACACAACAATATTACTTTTACTCATGTTTACTTTTGCCAGACACCTAAGCACCCTGCGTAAATTATTCAACTGAGAGAGAGAGAGAGAGAGAGAGAGAGAGAGAGAGAGAGAGAGAGAGAGAGAGAGACAAAGAGACAGAGACAGAGAGATACAGAGAGACGGAGACAAAGACAAAGAGAGACAGAGACAGGGTGCAGAGCCAGTTATGTTCAAGAGTGATTGGAACACATTCTCTACCTGCCTATCATGTACCAGTAACATTCTCTACCTGCCTATCATTTACCAGTAACATTCTCTACCTGCCTATCATTTACCAGTAACATTCTCTACCTGCCTATCATTTACCAGTAACATTCTCTACCTGCCTATCATGTACCAGTAACATTCTCTACCTGCCTATCATGTACCAGTAACATTCTCTACCTGCCTATCATGTACCAGTAACATTCTCTACCTGCCTATCATGTACCAGTAACATTCTCTACCTGCCTATCATGTACCAGTAACATTCTCTACCTGCCTATCATGTACCAGTAACATTCTCTACCTGCCTATCATGTACCAGTAACATTCTCTACCTGCCTATCATGTACCAGTAACATTCTCTACCTGCCTATCATGTACCAGTAACATTCTCTACCTGCCTATCATGTACCAGTAACATTCTCTACCTGCCTATCATGTACCAGTAACATTCTGTAACGACTATCCTATGCCCACCTTTTGAAAGATTATTTCGGTGAACACACAAATAAAAGATGACATTATTTGAACTACACAGTCCGGATGATGTGGGTCGTGGATGACCCATATGGAATTACCCAGGGAATTTTACGTTGTTTATCAATATTCGGATGACGTGGGTCGTGTACGACCCATACTTTGGAAAGAGGCGGCGAAACGTTTATCCCTATTCGGCTGGCGTGGTTCGTGTACGACCCATACATTTAACGTTGAATCTTTCATTGCAAAGTAAGGGTCGTACACGACCCACATCGTCCGGACTGTGTGGTCCAAAGCGTGACTTTGTGTGTGTGTTACAGGTGGTTGTCGTGGTCACCCTGCACGTCACTGGTGGTCGACGTGATCACCCTGCACGTCACTGGTGGTCGACGTGGTCACCCTGCACGTCACTGGTGGTCGACGTGGTCACCCTGCACGTCACTGGTGGTCGACGTGATCACCCTGCACGTCACTGGTGGTCGACGTGGTCACCCTGCACTTCGCTGGTGGTCGACGTCATCACCCTGTACGTCACTGACGGTCGACGTCGTCATCCTGCACGTCACACGTATTCGTCACCCTGCACGTCACTGGGGTTGGTAGACATGGTTACCCTGCACTTCACTGGTGGTCGACGTGGTCACCCTGCACATCACTGGCGGTCGACGTGGAAACCCTGCACTTCACTGGCGGTCGACGTGGTCACCCTGCACGTCACTGGTGGTCGACGTGGTCACCCTGTACTTCACTGTTGGTGGTCGACGAGGTAACTCTACACGTCACTGGTGGTCGACATGGTCACCCTGCACGTCACTGGTGGAGGTCGTCGTGGTCACCCTGCACGTCACTGGTGGTCGACATGGTCGCCCTGCACGTCACTGGTGGAGATCGTCGTGGTCACCCTGCACGTCACTGGCGGTCGACGTGGTCGCCCTGCACGTCACTGGTGGAGATCGTCGTGGTCACCCTGCACGTCACTGGCGGTCGACGTGGTCACCCTGCACATCACTGGCGGTCGACGTGGTCACCCTGCACATCACTGGTGGTCGACGTGGAAACCCTGCACGTCACTGGTGGTCGACGTGGTCACCCTGCACATCACTGGTGGTCGACGTGGTCACCCTGCACATCACTGGCGGTCGACGTGGAAACCCTGCACGTCACTGGTGGTCGACGTGGTCACCCTGCACATCACTGGTGGTCGACGTGGTCACCCTGCACATCACTGGCGGTCGACGTGGAAACCCTGCACGTCACTGGTGGTCAACGTGGTCACCCTGCACGTCACTGGTGGAGGTCGTCGTGGTCACCCTGCACATCGGTGGTGGTCGACATGGTAACCCTGCACGTCACTGGTGGTCGGTGTGGTCACCCTGCACTTCACCGGCGGTCGACGTAGTCACCCTGCACGTCACTGGTGGTCGTCGTGGTCACCCTGCACTTCACTGGCGGTCGACGAGGTCACCCTGCACTTCACTGGTGGTCGACGTGGTCACCCTGCACACTGATCACTGGTGGTCGACGTGGTCACCCTGCACGTCACTGGTGGAGGTCGTCGTGATCATCCTGCACGTCACTGGCGGTCGACGTGGTCACCCTGCACGTCACTGGTGGTCGACGTGGTCACCCTGCACGTCACTGGTGGTCGGCGTGGTCACCCTGCACATCACTGGCGGTCGACGTGGTCACCCTGCACATCACTGGTGATCGACATAGTCACCCTGCACATCACTGGTGGTCGACGTGGTCACCCTGCACATCACTGGCGGCGGTCGACGTGGTCACCCTACACATCACTGGCGGTGGTCGACGTGGTCACCCTGCACATCACTGGCGGTGGTCGACGTGGTCACCCTGCACATCACTGGCGGTCGACGTGGTCACCCTGCACATCACTGGCGGTCGACGTGGTCACCCTGCACATCACTGGTGGTCGACGTGGAAATTCTGCACATCACTGGTGGTGGTCGACGTGGTCACCCTGCACATCACTGGCGGTGGTCGACGTGGTCACCCTGCACATCACTGGCGGTCGACGTGGTCACCCTGCACATCACTGGCGGTCGACGTGGTCACCCTGCACATCACTGGCGGTCGACGTGGAAACCCTGCACATCACTGGTGGTCGACGTGGTCACCCTGCACATCACTGGCGGTGGTCGACGTGGTCACCCTGCACATCACTGGCGGTGGTCGACGTGGTCACCCTGCACATCACTGGCGGCGGTCGACGTGGTCACCCTGCACATCACTGGCGGTGGTCGACGTGGTCACCCTGCACATCACTGGCGGTGGTCGACGTGGTCACCCTGCACATCACTGGCGGTGGTCGACGTGGTCACCCTGCACATCACTGGCGGTCGACGTGGTCACCCTGCACATCACTGGCGGTCGACGTGGTCACCCTGCACATCACTGGCGGTCGACGTGGAAAACCTGCACGTCACTGGTGGTCGGTGTGGTCACCCTGCACTTCACTGGCGGTCGACGTAGTCACCCTGCACGTCACTGGTGGTCGTCGTGGTCACCCTGCACTTCAATGGCGGTCGACGAGGTCACCCTGCACTTCACTGGTGGTCGACGTGGTCACCCTGCACACTGATCACTGGTGGTCGACGTGGTCACCCTGCCCGTCACTGGTGGAGGTCATCGTGGTCACCCTGCACGTCACTGACGGTCAACGTGGTCACCCTGCACGTCACTGGTGGTCAACGTGGTCACCCTGCACTTCACTGTTGGTGGTCGACAAGGTCACCCTGCACGTCACTGGTTGTGGTCGACGTGGTAAACCTGCACGTCACTGGCGGTCGACGTAAAAACCCTGCACTTCAGTGGTGATCGACATGGTCACCCTGCACGTCACTGGTGGAGGTCGTCGTGGTTACCCTGCACGTCACTGGCGTTCGACGTGGTCACCCTGCACGTCACTGGTGGTCGACGTGGAAACCCTGCATGTCACTGGTGGTCGGTGTGGTCACCCTGCACGTCACTGGTGGTCGGTGTGGTCACCCTGCACTTCACTGGAGGTCGACGTGGTCACCCTGCACGTCACTGGTGGTCGTCGTGGTCACCCTGCACTTCACTGGCGGTCGACGAGGTCACCCTGCACTTCACTGGTGGACGACATGGTCACCTTGTACGTCACTGGTGGTCGACGTGGTCACCCTGTACGTCACTGGTGGTCGACATGGTCACCCTGCACGTCACTGGCGGTGGTCGACGTGGTCACCCTGCACGTCACTGGCGGTGGTCGACGTGGTCACCCTGCACGTCACTGGCGGTGGTCGACGTGGTCACCCTGCACGTCACTGGCGGTGGTCGACGTTGTCACCCTGCAAGTCACTGGCGGTGGTCGACGTGGAAACCCTGCACGTCACTGGCGGTCAACGTGGAGGCGTGACTCAAGAGCTGACCCAGGAGGCGTGACTCGGGAGCTGACCCAGGAGGCGAGACACTGGAGCTGACCCAGGAGGCGTGACACGGGAGCTGACCCAGGAGGCGAGACACTGGAGCTGACCCAGGAGGCGTGACTCGGGAGCTGACCCAGGAGGCGAGACACTGGAGCTGACCC
>NC_090252.1:635000-668753 GCF_037325665.1 Littorina saxatilis | reverse complement strand
GAGTAATTGTAATCTTACTTAAAGTATACATATATATAGCTATTCTGATGAACACGTGGGGGAATTCGGGGGCTGTGATTGGATGGTCTCTTCCGATCATCAAAGCATAATGCTACGGAAGTCGGCCATTTTACTCAATATCCAAAAGCAAATTGTCAATAACAAAGACGCATGGTTCCGGTTTACCCATCTGTACCACGCGGCGATGTTTCTATCGACAACAGCATACACTGACAACTTGAAATTTTTCTCGGGAATGTTTTTCAGCTTTACAAATGTCGATAGCATACCCTTTTCTGCTAACTTCCCGATGAAACAGGACTAAATCAATTATTTTCTGTCCCTAAACACCACACTGAAATGCCCAAAGTCGAAAGATGTATTACAAACAGGGGAGTAAAACGGAACAGCCGTTTTTGTGTGCCTGTGTGAGCTCAGTTGCCGACTAACACAAACTCAGTTTCGCATTCGGCTTTTCTTATCTCGTAACTCCACACTAAATACCCCACTTCCCCCCTAAATTATTGATGTACAACCCATGGCACTAACATTCATTTAGTCGTTTATAAATAACTTAGGTTGAAAAGTTCGCTTCATGACGAGACAAGTATAAATGCCATTCACCCAAACTGAAAACTTCGCTGCCGTCTGCTAGCGTTGTACGGATTAGCTGTTCTCTTCTCCTCCCCTTCTTGCATCCTAGTTCTTCAGTTGTTTCTAGTTTTCCGTTGATGTTGTGTTTTGGTCTTCTTCATAAGTAGTCTTGTTCAAAATTAAAAACACTCAAACTTCTTTTTGTTGTATACGAATGAACTAATAAAAAGCTGTTTAACAGCTGTGTTGTCAAATCGAGTTTTTTTTCCAAAGTCAGTGTGGCGCCTGCGCAAAACTAATGCGCATAAGAAACGGCGTCTGCTATCAAAACCTGAGATCAACGCATCGACTCAAAAACTGTCATTTTGTAAGTTTGGAACAATACATCAAGGTCAGAACATCTATATAATCGCTATTGTGTTTTCAGCGTAGCAATAGGGTCCGATATTTAGACTCGAACAAGTATAATGCGACTCGTCGTCTCCTCTAAATATCGGACCCTATTGCTACGCTGAAAACACAATAGCTGGTAATAAGATGGATAATGATAGAAAGAAAGTATGAAACTGTATCTTACAATTACACGCGGCGTCTCAGGTGAATCAAAACAATGGAGGGGGTGGGGGTGGGGGGGGGGGGGTGCTGCTGTCATCTCAAGTATCAAAGGAAATAACTCTATTTTGTTTTATTTTTTATTATATCTATTTGAATCTTCTTTATTAAAACAACAACAACAACAACAACAACAACAACAACAACAACAACAACAACAACAACAACAACATCAAGAACTGCTATCTTTCCCCTTAATTGTCACCCGACACTACGGGACGGTTTAACACTTTTGTGATGATGGAGCGACTCTTTCTTTTCCTGTTTTATTTTGTACGATGGCTTTTTATTTTCATGGAAAAAAAAAGAATGATCATTGTTGCTGGAGCAAGACCCCGTGTGGCCCATGAAGCGAGACAATCGTCACTTTCATTTGTCCCCCTTTAGTTGTTTCTTTCTTAGTTCTTTCTTTCTTTCTTTCTTTCTTTCTTTCTTCTTTCTTTCTTTCTGTCTCTCTCTCTCTCTCTCTCTCTCTCTCTCTCTGCACCTCTCAATCGCTCTTTCTCTCTCTCTCTCTCTCTCTCTCTCTCTCTCTCTCTCTCTCTCTCTCTCTCTCTCTCTCTCTCTCTCTCTCTCTCTCTGCACCTCTCAATCGCTCTTTCTCTCTCTCTCTCTCTCTCTCTCTCTCTCTCTCTCTCTCTGCACCTCTCAATCGCTCTTTCTCTCTCTCTCTCGCTCTCTCTCTCTCTCTCTCTCTCTCTCTCTCTCTCTCTGCACCTCTCAATCGCTCTTTCTCTCTCTCTCTCTCGCTCTCTCTCTCTCTCTCTCTCTCTCTCTCTCTGCACCTCTCAATCGCTCTTTCTCTCTCTCTCTCTCGCTCTCTCTCTCTCTCTCTCTCTCTCTCTCTCTGCACCTCTCAATCGCTCTTTCTCTCTCTCTCTCTCTCTCTCTCTCTCTCTCTCTCTCTCTCTCTCTCTCTCTCTGCACCTCTCAATCGCTCTTTCTCTCTCTCTCTCTCGCTCTCTCTCTCTCTCTCTCTCGCTCTCTCTCTCTCTCTCTCTCTCTCTCTCTCTGCACCTCTCAATCGCTCTTTCTCTCTCTCTCTCTCTCTCTCTCTCTCTCTCTCTCTCTCTCTCTCTCTCTCTCTGCACCTCTCAATCGCTCTTTCTCTCTCTCTCTCTCTTTCTCTCTCTTTCTCTCTCTCTCACTCTCTCTCTCTCTCTCTCTCTCACTCTCTCTCTCTTTCACTCACTCATCACTCTCTCTTTCTCTCTCTCTCTCTCTCTCTCTCTCTCTCTCTCTCTCTCTCTCTCTCTCTCTCTCTCTCTCTCTCTGCACCTCTCAATCGCTCTTTCTCTGTACCTCTTTAAAATCGCTCTCTCCTTGTCTCTCCCGATCCCCTACACCTCTCTCTCCATCTGTCTTTCTGTCTTCTCTCGCTCTTTCTTTCTCGCTCGCTCTTTCCTCCTCCCCCCCTCTCTCTCTCTCTCTCCCCCCTCTCTCTCCCCCCCCCCCCCTCTCTCTCTCTCTCTCTCTCTCTCTCTCACTCTCTCTCTCTCTCGCTCTCTCTGAAGGAATATTTTGTTGTTCCTTTCACTTTGCCAGAGATTTGTAATTTTCGGAAGAAAGTCTCTGCATGATTTTCAGTTGTTTCTTTCGGAAATTTGATCTTTTTAGAAAAAAAGGGCTTTGTCTTTGACAAATTGTAAGACAGTGTTATTGCATATATTTTCAAATAGAAATTATGATGCAAGGTATAACCGAGGATATTGAAACCTTTTCTTCTCTCCCAAATTCTTTTATGAAATGAGAGGTGGAGAGAGAGAGAGAGAGAGGGGGGGGGGGGATAGACAGACAGACAGAAAAAGCGCGAGAAACGGAAGAGAGAGACAGTTAACAGAGAGAGAGAAAGAGAGAGAGGGATGGAGGGTGCTTTTTATTTTATGGTTGGTTGGTTTTTAGTTATTAATGCACTGTTTTTGATATAATAGTTTTCATTCGGTAAAAGCCAAATTCAATTACCGTTCTCTCTCTCTCTCTCTCTCTCTCTCTCTCTCTCTCTCTCTCTCTCTCTCTCTCTCTCTCTTCATTACACACACACACACACACACACACACACACACACACGCACACGCACACGCACACGCACAATCACAAACGCATTCGTACACACGGTATCGTACACACAAAAATTCACACACAGAAAAACATCCGTGTATGTATATACGGTATCATGCGAGAGAGAGAGAGAGAGAGAGAGAGAGAGAGAGAGAGAGAGAGAGAGAGAGAGAGAGAGAGAGAGAGAGAGAGAGACAAGACAAGACAAGACAAGACAAGACAAGACAAGACAAAGACAAATTCTTTATAAACGAGGGTAATGGCATAAGCCAACCTTTTTTTTTTTTTACATCCAGCCCTCGCCCATTGGAGGGTTTAATCTAATGCCAATACGTTTAAAAAATGTTAGAATATGAATCAAAGAAATAATAACAAGTCGCGTAAGGCGAAATTACTACATTTAGTCAAGCTGTGGAACTCACAGAATGAAACTGAACGTAGTCCGCCGCTAGTGCAAAAGGCAGCGAAAGTTACGAGCCTGTTTGGCGCGGTAGCGGTTGCGCTGTGCTTCATAGCACGCTTTACTGTACCTCTCTTCGTTTTAACTTTGTGAGCGTGTTTTTAATCCAAACATATCATATCTATATGTTTTTAGAATCAGGAACCGACAGGGAATAAGATGAAAGTGTTTTTAAAACGATTTCGGAAAGTTAATTTTGATCATAATTTTTATATTTTTAATTTTCAGAGCTTGTTTTTAATCCAAATATAACATATCTATATGTTTTTGGAATCAGAACATGATAAAGAAAAAGATGAACGTAAATTTGGATCGTTTTAAACAAAATTGTTTTTTTTGTTTTTTACAAATTTCAGATTTTTAATGACCAAAGCCATTAATTAATTTTTAAGCCACCAAGCTGAAATGCAATACCGAAGTCCGGCCTTCGTCGAAGATTGCTTGGCCAAAATTTCAATCAATTTGCTTGAAAAATGAGGGTGTGGCAGTGCCGCCTCAACTTTTACAAAAAGCCGGATATGACGTCATCAAAGACATTTATCGAAAACAAGAAAAAAACGTCCGGGGATATCATACCCAGGAACTCTCATGTCAAATTTCATAAAGATCGGTCCAGTAGTTTACTCTGAATCGCTCTACACACACACACACACACACACACACACACACACACACACACACACACACACACACACACACACACACACACACACACACACACATACATCACGACCCTCGTCTCGATCCCCCCTCTATGTTAAAACGTTTAGTCAAAACTTGACTAAATGTAACAATAAGTTAAATAGAAGAGTTGCCAGAAATCAACAGAAAATGACGATAAAGAGCACAGAAGATCACAGGCAGAGTGTAACGTGCCCTAACCTAAAAATAAACAAGTCGCGTAAGGCGAAATTACTACATTTTAGTCAAGCTGTGGAACTCACAGAATGAAACTGAACGTAGTCCGCCGCTAGTGCAAAAGACAGTGAAAGTGACGAGCCTGTTTGGCGCGGTAGCGGTTGCGCTGTGCTTCATAGCACGCTTTACTGTACCTCTCTTCGTTTTAACTTTCTGAGCGTGTTTTTAATCCAAAAATATCATATCTATATGTTTTTGGAATCAGGAACCGGCAAGGAATAAGAAGCAACATTAGTGAACAAAATGCAGAACATTGAAACCCTTTTCAAAAGTTCACGTCTTAAAAAGGAGGGAGTCTTAAAATGGGGTTCTGTTTACAGAGGTTATGAACAGAAAGTCTACAAAAGTAAGCCTTAAAGGGGAGAGGTCTTAAATAGGGGGTGGGGGGGGGGGGTCTTAAAAGGGGGGTTTGATTGTAAATAACACATCGCCATGGAAACAAACAGTTAACAACAACAATTAATGTGTTTTAATTGTGGCAAAACAAAAGTCTGCAGGGTTAGCATCGAATTACTTCCACAGAATCTCGTCACACCTACACACCGCATCTCTCGCTACGTCAGTCAGTCGCTCATCAGCCATCGCGCGCATCCTGAACTCAGGTCAAATGAGTTCTTTCGTGCCTTCGGGTCTAATTCATCCCTGACAGGATGACTTTGTTCTCTCCCTCTGGAGAAGAAATCGATTTTTTTATTTTTTATTTTATTTTAATTTTTTAATTTATTTATTTTTTTTAATTTTGTTTATACATATAGAGCTTTTTCGTAATATGTTTTTGATAAGCAGATTCGCGATCGTCGATAATGATTTTTCATGGTGTTGTGTAATTTTTAAATTGCAAAGGAATTGTTATGTAAGACAGTTTGAAGCGAGCTATCTTTTGCGGATGTATTTACTGTGCAAACAACTCTAAATATATATGGCAAAAATGTCACATGATAATCAACTTCATCATAACAAAATGGCTACGGAGCGGACACCGCCGGGTTAAAAGTAGAGGTGTCCGTTGTGATAATGAAAAGACCGAGTCCAGCCATAATTATACGGTTGTAGGCAAAGTTGGGTGGACAAATGAACAGCTTGGTGAAATGGTTGAGTCTCTCAGTGGAGAATCTGTTTGTCGAGAGATGGAAGAATCGGAATCACTTTCGTCTTTTCTGAGAAACATTAGCGAAAAACATATGGGAGATAACTCTGTATTCTTGTTTTGATAGATTGCGGCTTTTAGCTCCGCTTCATTCCCTTTACTCAGCGTTGTAATTATTACAGACAGACACACACACACACATACACACACACACAGACAGACACACACAGACAAACACACAGACACACAGACACACACACACACACAGACACACACACACACACACATACACACACAGACACACACACACGCACACACACAGACAGACACACACACACACACACAGACACTGACACACACACACACACACACACATACACACACACACACACTTGCATATGCAATCACGGGGGCCCGGTAGCTCAGTTGTGATCGAAAGGTCGCAGGTTCAAATCCGGGCCGGGACGGACACGGGTCAACTTTATGTGCAGACCCAGAGACGGAAGCCATGTCCCACCCCCGTGTCATCACAATGGCACGTAAAAGACCTTGGTCATTCTGCCATAAGTGCAGGTGGCTGAATACACCTAAACACGCAGACACCTGGGTAGCGCGACTCCGTTGCTGCTAGCTTTCCACTGGGAGGAAGCGACCCGAATTTCCCAGCGATGGGACAATAAAGTAATGAAAATGAAATGAAACACACACACACACACACACACACACACACACACACACACACACACACACACACACACACACACACACACACACACACACACACACACACACACACACACACACACACACACACACACACGCTAGAATTCATCAAAATACACAGCGAGTAGTTTGCAAACATTGTTTTCACTTTGGGATCTATACAATTACACATTTCCTCGTTTTTATAATGCAGACTGTTCAATAAGCTATGTATGCAAGTATGTACATTTCTACAACTTCAACCCTTTGGCTGTACTTACCAGAAAACAGCAACAAGAATACATAAACAAGAACTAGTTTCGACAATCGTCTTCGTCAGCACAATGTACAAAAACAATAAGTTAAATAGAAGAGTTGACAGAAATGAACAGAAAAGGACGATAAAGAGCACAGAAGATCACAGACAGAGTGTAAAGTGCCCTAACCTAAAAATTTAAAAAAAGAACATCTAAAGATGTCGTGGTGACAGTGACGTACGTAGAACTAAAGGCCAAGATACACGTACGATCGGTTTCGCCCGTATTTTTGAGACGGACCGCCCGAAACGGACCACAAGCCGATCGTGTATCTGTAACAATAAGTGAATGAAAGGAACGTAGTCTTGGTTAAGATAAACACGAGATGAAAAGGACAAAAGAAGGTGGTGAAAGGAAGCGGGGGGGGGGGGGGGGGGTGGTTGTTCAAGAGAAGAGAAGAGAGAGAGAGAGAGAGAGAGAGAGAGAGAGAGAGAGAGAGAGAGAGAGAGAGAGAGAGGCTACAGTCAAAAAGTGATAGATATACATGTGTACATGTACCAAGCAAGCGTGTCAGGTAATAGTAACCATTTCGAACACAGACAGTTTCATTTTTCAAGACTCTCCTCAAAAATGTGAGAAATAACATGATATAAATGTATTCTATCATCGTTTTGAAGCATTGCTTTTCCCTGTTGAGCGAGAACCGTGTTTCTGGCCAAATCCAAAAGAGGGGACCTCCAAAATGTAGGTGAAAGTTCATATCATGCTCACCTTAATCTTTGAAGGAACAAACGCAACAACCGATTCTATTAAATGTTCACCCTTTCATCATCATGATAACTTGTTGACAGTTGTCTGTCACAGTCGTCTACTTTAAACAGCAATGAAAGTGTTGTTATGTCAATAAAATCATTCCAAAAACTAACCAATCTTGTTTCTAGATTTGGTTTTTCGAAGATCGACCCAGTATAATCCGCCGCCAATGTGTTGGAGGTGGTGGTGGTGGTGGTGGTGGTGGTGGTAGTGGTAGCGGCGGTCTTTGCAAGCATCATTCCTCCAAAAAAGGTTCTTTTCGAGCTAAGGCGAACGAGACATGTTTGAGCTCCGGGCTGCCTTGTCCAGGCACCGGCCATTTGGGGGGATCAGCGAACATGCTGTGTCCACTGCAGTCTGACCCGTACCACCCCGGCGCTCCCCTGGACCCAGCACAGTCGTTGGGATCGTTTCCTGGGGCGGCAAAGACAACAGGACCGCTGCCAACGTCCAGTCCGTTCAAGGAGGGGTTTTCTGCAGTGTCGAAGAAATAATCATAGCTTAGCTGATACTTTGTGGGCTCCGAAGATACAGTGAAGTTGTGATAGAAAGCGTAGCTCTTGTTCCAAGAGTCTCCGTATCTGGACTGGATCTGGTTAGTGTTCAGTCCCTGGCTGAGGATCTGGTGCAGCTTCTCCAGACCGATGAAGAAGTTCTCAGAGTCAGGCTGGAGGGTAAGATCGTCTCCAAAGCCCTCCTTAGCCTGTTCCCAGGTGACTTCCGACCACGACGTACCGCTGACCTTCCTCCGCAAAGGATACGTCACCCCTCCCCACGCAAAAGCACACCTCACCTGAAGTAGAATGAATGTGAATGCATGTACAGGTTGTCAAACAATTATTGAGAATTAGTATTTCACTTGAAGAAACTGAAAAATGAACACCACATAGATGTTTCTGGTATGAAATGAAAGAAGACTGTTTTCTTTACTCACACAAACACATCAGTTATATAACTGTATCTCGTCTTCCCTATTTTTAGTTTGACAATGACCGCATGAGGCATCGGGGCTCCAAAAACTTGTCCGAATTTCAGTGTCACGCTTAGTGAAGTGAAGACAGCTGCGCGTGATATTCTTCGGTTGATGATTGTGTTTGTTAGGTTCCAGTGGTTGATGATTGTGTTTGTTAGGTTCCAGTGGTTGATGATTGTGTTTGTTAGGTTCCAGTGGTTGATGATTATGTTTGTTAGGTTCCAGTGGTTGATGATTATGTTTGTTAGGTTCCAGTGGTTGATGATTATGTTTGTTAGGTTCCAGTGGTTGATGATTATGTTTGTTAGGTTCCAGTGGTTGATGATTATGTTTGTTAGGTTCCAGTGGTTGATGATTATGTTTGTTAGGTTCCAGTGGTTGATGATTGTGTTTGTTAGGTTCCAGTGGTTGATGATTGTGTTTGTTAGGTTCCAGTGGTTGATGATTATGTTTGTTAGGTTCCAGTGGTTGATGATTGTGTTTGTTAGGTTCCAGTGGTTGATGATTATGTTTGTTAGGTTCCAGTGGTTGATGATTGTGTTTGTTAGGTTCCAGTGGTTGATGATTGTGTTTGTTAGGTTCCAGTGGTTGATGATTGTGTTTGTTAGGTTCCAGTGGTTGATGATTGTGTTTGTTAGGTTCCAGTGGTTGATGATTATGTTTGTTAGGTTCCAGTGGTTGATGATTGTGTTTGTTAGGTTCCAGTGGTTGATGATTGTGTTTGTTAGGTTCCAGTGGTTGATGATTGTGTTTGTTAGGTTCCAGTGGTTGATGATTGTGTTTGTTAGGTTCCAGTGGTTGATGATTGTGTTTGTTAGGTTCCAGTGGTTGATGATTGTGTTTGTTAGGTTCCAGTGGTTGATGATTGTGTTTGTTAGGTTCCAGTGGTTGATGATTGTGTTTGTTAGGTTCCAGTGGTTGATGATTGTGTTTGTTAGGTTCCAGTGGTTGATGATTGTGTTTGTTAGGTTCCAGTGGTTGATGATTGTGTTTGTTAGGTTCCAGTGGTTGATGATTGTGTTTGTTAGGTTCCAGTGGTTGATGATTGTGTTTGTTAGGTTCCAGTGGTTGATGATTGTGTTTGTTAGGTTCCAGTGGTTGATGATTGTGTTTGTTAGGTTCCAGTGGTTGATGATTGTGTTTGTTAGGTTCCAGTGGTTGATGATTGTGTTTGTTAGGTTCCAGTGGTTGATGATTGTGTTTGTTAGGTTCCAGTGGTTGATGATTGTGTTTGTTAGGTTCCAGTGGTTGATGATTGTGTTTGTTAGGTTCCAGTGGTTGATGATTGTGTTTGTTAGGTTCCAGTGGTTGATGATTGTGTTTGTTAGGTTCCAGTGGTTGATGATTGTGTTTGTTAGGTTCCAGTGGTTGATGATTGTGTTTGTTAGGTTCCAGTGGTTGATGATTGTGTTTGTTAGGTTCCAGTGGTTGATGATTGTGTTTGTTAGGTTCCAGTGG
Source organism: Littorina saxatilis (assembly GCF_037325665.1). NCBI lineage: Eukaryota > Metazoa > Mollusca > Gastropoda > Littorinimorpha > Littorinidae > Littorina > Littorina saxatilis. The sequence continues at coordinate 658,821 of NC_090252.1, read as the reverse complement.
TTGATGATTGTGTTTGTTAGGTTCCAGTGGTTGATGATTGTGTTTGTTAGGTTCCAGTGGTTGATGATTGTGTTTGTTAGGTTCCAGTGGTTGATGATTATGTTTGTTAGGTTCCAGTGGTTGATGATTGTGTTTGTTAGGTTCCAGTGGTTGATGATTGTGTTTGTTAGGTTCCAGTGGTTGATGATTGTGTTTGTTAGGTTCCAGTGGTTGATGATTGTGTTTGTTAGGTTCCAGTGGTTGATGATTATGTTTGTTAGGTTCCAGTGGTTGAATAGAAACCAACAATTGCAAAGAACGTAATGTTGTTCATGCTGTTACATTTACACTTTTCTTTTACTGGGCTTTTCTCGAGAAATGAGCTGACATTGTAGTGTTATGATTTATTCGGCATATTCTGCTACGGGTTCGTTTCATACACAATTTGTACTATGAGAAAGGCCACTAAGTAAGGACTTAAAATAACGTTTTATGTTTACATTTTGCAATGGATGCTCATGGCATTGGCTTCTTACTGGGGGAACCCCGGCTGGAGGACATTTTTTGAATTTGGCCTTAAATATGGACTGACAGGCTCAACAGTATAGTTGGTGGTAATGCTGACAGCATTACGGAAAATCCTACGTGCACAATTACTACTTCTGACGATTTCAGTGGACGAGCAAAAGGCATTCTGAATGTAATCGCTTTTTAGTAAATTTGACGAAATAGTTGGATTTTCTTCCGCTTTAACCTGTATATTTCTGTTGAAATTAATATCTTGCATACTTCATACTGTAACACTTGCTAAGCATACTATATCTACTGGCAATCGACTGAATGTCTCTGTTCAAAATTTGGTCGGATACAATAAGAAAATAGCCCTATTAAATGATGAGTAATACACACATACCCCCGCCCCCGGCCAATCCAATAATGTATGGGATTTTGATAACGGTTCATATCGTAAAGACATTATCTTTAAAGTACTTCTCGTTTGAACTCACACAGCTAATGTCGTGGATCTACAGCAAGACTTCTCTAATTTGCTAATTAAGCTAAGCAAAATCATCATATCCTCTTGACCAGAATTCCATTAAGTTTATAGTTGAGAACATCATGTATATTGTTTCTTTCGCTTCCACGATTAAAAAAAAAGAAGTGATTTAATGAAAGGCCAAGGAGGCATATTTTTGCGATTTCAAACGACAAATACTCTGAAAGATGATGCAATAAATTATAGAAAAACTTTTTTCTTTTGAAACCGCCATGTTACTCAAACTCAACCATACGTTTCCTTGCTGTAGATACGAGACAAGTCCTTGTTTCCTTACCATAAAAGGAGCTGGTGACGTCATAGGCTGGATGAGGTACACGCCGTAGTGTCCGTCCTCATGTCCCTTTTCGTAACCCTCACTGCAGTCTGTACACACAGACAGACACACTGACAGACGGACAGACACACTGACAGACGGACGGACGGACAGACAGACACACTGACAAACGGACGGACAGACAGACACACTGACAGACAGACACACTGACAGACGGAGAGACACACAGACAGACACACTGACAGACACACTGACAGACACACTGACAGACACACTGACAGACGGACAGACAGACACACTGACAGACACACTGACAGACGGACAGACACACTGACAGACGGACAGACACACTGACAGACGGACAGACACACTGACAGACGGACAGACACACTGACAGACGGACAGACAGACACACTGACAGACGGACAGACACACTGACAGACGGACGAACGGACAGAGAGACACACTGACAGATGGACAGACATACACACTGACAGACGGACAGACACACTGACAGACACACAGACAGACACACTGACAGACGGACAGACACACTGACAGACGGACAGACACACTGACAGACGGACAGACACACTGACAGACGGACAGACACACTGACAGATGGACAGACACACACACTGACAGACGGACAGACACACTGACAGACGGACGAACGGACAGACACACACACTGACAGATGGACAGACATACACACTGACAGACAGACAGACACACTGACAGACGGACGGATGGACAGACACACACACTGACAGACGGACAGACACACTGACAGACGGACAGACACACTGACAGACGGACAGACACACTGACAGACGGACAGACAGAAAGACGGTCGGACGCAAAAAACACGAACTAAACAAACGGATGGACGGTGTAAAAGACAGGAAGACAGACAGACTGACAAACGGACAGACATACATCGAGGGAAAAAGACAGACAGACTGACAGACGAAAGAACAGACAGCTGATCGTACGAACAGACGGACATACAGGCTAACACACACACATAAAACACACACACACACACACACACACACACACACACACACACACACACACACACACACACATCACTCATATGTACCTCTCATATATCGCTGACAGCGTCTCCCAGCGAAGGGCAGGGGACAGAAACACGTGTTGCTGTTAGGAGTTCCTCCCTTCTCACACGTCAGCTCTGTCGTCGTTTGTAACACCTGCGTTCAGATTTAAGCTTAAAATATTTGGCCTGAATTAAATGTGGAATAAATGTAGACATATATGTAGGAATGATAATCCCAGCGAAGCTGGAGGTATCCCACGAACGCTATACTGTAATCGACTTGAGAAATGTTCATGCCGATAATACATGATTGATAAAGAAGAATTCTTTGTGCCCGGTCAGGGGCTACAGTTGGGGATGGAAGTTCGCCAAAAATTGGGAACATACTAACAAAAATACGGTGGGTGACATGGCTTCCCCCCATTCTGATAATCATCGGTCCACGCTATCGCTCATGTCTCTCTGACAGGATGGATAATTGCTACGCGGACTGCAGGAAAAGAAGCAGAGCTAAAAGCCGAAATCTATCAAAACAAGAATACAGAGTTATCTCCCATATGTTTTTCGCTAATGTTTCTGATAAAAGACGAAAGACGAACGTGATTGTAGAATGGCCGACTTCGACAGTGATCTCCGTTCTGTTCTTCACAGTTATGATAAAGACATCGTTCTAAGGTCAAAACAAGTCGACATTTTGAGACTGCTGTGGGAAGGAGACCGTGATATTGTTGCATCACTCCCAACTGGTTACGGAAAAAGTATCGTCCGCTCCGTAGCCATTTTGTTATGATCACGTGACAAAGTTAATTATCACATGACACTTTTGCCATATTTAGAGTTGTTTGCACAGTAAATATACATCCGCAAAAGATAGCTCGCTTGAAACTGTCTTACATAACAATTCCTTTGTAATTTAAAAATTACACAACACCATGAAAAATCATTATCGACGATCGCGAATCTGCTTATATCAATAACACATTACGAAAAGCTCTAAATATGTTAAAAAAAAAATTTGATTTCCTCTCCGGAGAAGAAAAACAAAGGCATCCTGTCAGAAATAAATGAGACCCGAAGGGAAGTAACTCATTTTATCTGAGTTCAGGATGGGCTTCTCCCGTGAATAGTAAAACTAATGGTCGAAGCCAGCGGACCATGAAGAATGTAACTTTATTTCAATCCTAGGAAAAGATGTCCCCCCAGGCTAAGTCCGACCCCTAACAATATGCATGGACTTTCTGTCCTCGGGGAATTTGTCCGTTGAAAGTCTAGGAAAATGGTCCGGCTGTGGACCATCGTTCGTAGGACTCTATTTCCCAGCTGTCAAATCTTCCTAAAACACCGGTATGTGTTGGAACTGACCCAGTGGGTTTGTGACTTACCCTGGTTATCAGATGACACTGGGCGGGGTATGGAAGGCACTGTCCCGGGGATGTGTTGGAACTGACCCAGTGGGTTTGTGACTTACCCTGGTTATCAGATGACACTGGGCGGGGTATGGAAGGCACTGTCCCGGGGTTTGTGACTTACCCTGGTTATCAGATGACACTGGGCGGGGTATGGAAGGCACTGTCCCGGGGTTTGTGACTTACCCTGGTTATCAGATGACACTGGGCGGGGTATGGAAGACACTGTCCCGGGGTTTGTGACTTACCCTGGTTATCAGATGACACTGGGCGGGGTATGGAAGACACTGTCCCGGGGTTTGTGACTTACCCTGGTTATCAGATGACACTGGGCGGGGTATGGAAGACACTGTCCCGGGGTTTGTGACTTACCCTGGTTATCAGATGACACTGGGCGGGGTATGGAAGACACTGTCCCGGGGTTTGTGACTTACCCTGGTTATCAGATGACACTGGGCGGGGTATGGAAGGCACTGTCCCGGGGTTTGTGACTTACCCTGGTTATCAGATGACACTGGGCGGGGTATGGAAGACACTGTCCCGGGGTTTGTGACTTACCCTGGTTATCAGATGACACTGGGCGGGGTATGGAAGGCACTGTCCCGGGGTTTGTGACTTACCCTGGTTATCAGATGACACTGGGCGGGGTATGGAAGACACTGTCCCAGGGATGTGTCGTTCCTCATCTCACACGTCACGGTGTCTGATTCACCCCCAGGACACACCGTCACGCCAGAGCAGTTTTCACTCTGCGAGCATCTGGCTACACACTGGAACTCAGACCGTGCTGCGATGACGTCCGAACCCTGACCGATTGTATTGTCGGTTGTCGGACACCGGATATAGCTGTCGTGTTTCGATGTGACGCTAATCTCTTGGGCGTCCGACCTGAGCGTAGCAATCAGGAGGACCAGGAATACCAACAGCATCTTTGCAGTGAGGTTCATGTCTTCAAGATGATGCTTTTCTCGTCGTCTCGAGGCCAAGTGGTTAAGAAGATAAGGTAAATGTTTCGTGCTCGAATTTCACCTCTGACGTGTATGTCTTGAGCAACCGTTGCGCGCTTTAAAAAAGATAAATTTCGATAACAGTTAAATAGACGGCATTAATTCTCTTTATAGTTGGACAAAAATAGACATACATCCGTGCGGTTTTCTTTGTGAAGACATCGACAGTTTAATTCCTAGCTAGCAGGTAACAAAGTGTTTATAAATAATAAATTGAACACCAACATGAGAGCCAAGTAAAAGGCCACTGAATTCGAAATAAAAACAAACAAACAAAGTAAACACTTAATTTTGAGTTCAGTCATGACACAGGTATATTATCTACAAGTTAATATCCCCATTCATTGGCTCTGTCGTCGCCCGTTTTAACCGCTTAAGAGAATGTACAGGACACAAATACGAACGGAGAGACTCGGAAACTCAAGTCGCGTTCGAGAACTCAAGTGTAATATTTAAAGTTAAAATCTCTCTTGCCAACCGTGAGCCAGATTAGCTCAGTTGGTAAAGCGCCCGATCGCTTATTGTCACAGTTGGTGAAGCGCCCGATCGCTTATTGTCACAGTGGTGGTAACAGGTTCGAACTTCTTCGTAGGCAAGTGTTTTGTTTTTAATTATTAAACTCTTTTTGTTTGGATTCTAAAATCGTAATTTTCTTAATTTTTCTTCATTCCAAAGATTTTGAATAAAATTGCATAAAAATTGAATACTTCCATTGGACAATTTCCAAGAAGTACCCATTCTATTTCTTTTTTTTAGTAACATCGGGTTTTGTGAAATGCCTTATTGGTATAACCGCGACTAATGGTGAGATCGACAGAACGTACAATACACAAATACGAACGGAGAAACTCGGAAACCGACGAATCGACAAATTCTCGAGAAGTCACGTGTAATTATGTTTTCATTCTTTTTTCACCCCAGAAAATTGTGTGCCGGGTTGGCTCATTGGTAGAACGCTAGCCCACTGACCTGGCGGTCTCGTGTTAGAATCCCGTACTTAGGCAAGAATATTTAGAAACTTGTTTCTCTCAACTGTTCAACTTTATTTTTCTTTTCTGAACTTTTTATTTTTGTATTTTATTCATTTTAATTCATTGTAAAGGTTTTGATTCGTGTACTGAAAATCGAACATAGTGCGTAAGTGCCCCTGAACAGCTTTCCCACAATCTCGTATTCTATTTTTAGTCCGGGATACCCCCGTGTGTTTGCAAGAAAGGTCAGAGGGCATATGTATCACCGCGCGTCGACTGAACGTGATGGTGGTTGGAGGACTGAACGTGATGGTGGTTGGTGGACTGAACGTGATGGTGGTTGGTGGACTGAACGTGATGGTGGTTGGTGGACTGAACGTAATGGTGGTTGGTGGACTGAACGTAATGGTGGTTGGTGGACTGAACGTAATGGTGGTTGGTGGACTAAACGTGATGGTGGATGGTGGACTGAACGTGATGGTGGTTGGTGGACTAAACGTGATGGTGGTTGGTGGACTGAACGTAATGGTGGTTGGTGGACTGAACGTAATGGTGGTTGGTGGACTGAACGTAATGGTGGTTGGTGGACTGAACGTGATGGTGGTTGGTGGACTAAACGTAATGATGGTTGGTGGACTAAACGTAATGATGGTTGGAGGCTTGTATGATGATTTGCTTGCGGTCATGATTGATGCCTGTACTTCTTCTTCTTCAGCGTTCGATGATGGTTGTGTCTGAATTCGTTGGCCCGTGATGTTGACGAAGTTGTCTGTTTTTTTTAGCCGTAAGCGCCATGTTTATCGGAGCAGGAAACTCTTCCAGAGTGAGGCCCCTTTGTTGGTTTCACTGCGGCCGCATTGTGAACAGCAGTTATGAGAAATTCGAAATTCGAAATGGCGCTTACGGCTAAAAAAAAAAACTCAGAAAAAATCAATTCTGCGTTCTTGATAGCAGTTTCGTCCAGACTGGACTCCAGCTTTTGCTTTTCTTATTTTTCTTTATCGTCCAAGCCCATAAAATCGAACAAGGCGGATTGCGTTTGGATTTCCCTCTTTCAGATGACTGAGATTGCCCCCCTTGGATCGTTCCGTGTCAAGGCCAGTTGTACTGGCCGTGTGTTCAAGATGCTGTGCACTCTGGCAATGTGGGAAGACGACAAGATACGGTAAGAGCCAGGAGTTACCAAAATGAGAAAGAAGGGTTATACATCGTGGTCAGTGAAGTAGCGAAGTGTGTATAGATAACCGGAAGATATGTTAAACCGGGAACTCTGTAGCCGGAAAAACAAAATGGCAGTCCCCATGAGCTCAAACAGCTCAATATAAAAAAAATCGTAAATATTTAAAATCATAAACTGGCTGGAAGTTAAACAGACACGACATCTAAACATTCAGTATTCTGAGGCACCTTGATTCTATTTTGCAGAACAATAGGTGGGGGGCCTTTTGCGATGGGGGAACATTTGACAGTGCGGTGGGGACAAAATACAGTATGTATTTGGGTTACTAAAGTGGTCCACGGGGGCCAGTTTGGGTTACTAAAGTGGTCCACCGTGACAGTTTGGGTTACTATAGTGGTCCACGGGGGCCAGTTTGGGTTACTAAAGTGGTCCACGGGGCCAGTTTGGGTTACTAAAGTGGTCCACGGGGCCAGTTTGGGTTACTAAAGTGGTCCACCGGGCCAGTTTGGGTTACTATAGTGGTCCACGGGGGCCAGTTTGGGTTACTAACGTGGTCCACGAGGGACAGTTTGGGTTACTAAAGTGGTCCACGGGGCCAGTTTGGGTTACTAAAGTGGTCCACGGGGCCAGTTTGGGTTACTAAAGTGGTCCGCGAGGGACAGTTTGGGTTACTAAAGTGGTCCACGGGGCCAGTTTGGGTTACTAAAGTGGTCCACGGGGGCCAGTTTGGGTTACTAACGTGGACCACGGGGGCCAGTTTGGGTTACTAAAGTGGTCCACGGGGGCCAGTTTGGGTTACTAAAGTGGACCACGGGGCCAGTTTGGGTTAACAAAGTGGACCACGGGGCCAGTTTGGGTTACTAAAGTGGTCCACGAGGGACAGTTTGGGTTACTATAGTGGTCCACGGGGGCCAGTTTGGGTTACTAAAGTGGTCCACGGGGGCCTGTTTGGGTTACTAACGTGGTCCACGGGGGCCAGTTTGGGTTACTAAAGTGGTCCACGGGGGCCAGTTTGGGTTACTAAAGTGGTCCACGGGGGCTAGTTTGGGTTACTAAAGTGGACCACGGGGCCAGTTTGGGTTAACAAAGTGGACCACGGGGCCAGTTTGGGTTACTAAAGTGGTCCACGGGGGCCAGTTTGGGTTACTAAAGTGGTCCACGGGGGCCAGTTTGGGTTACTAAAGTGGGCTACGGGGGCCAGTTTGGGTTACTAAAGTGGTCCACGGGGCCAGTTTGGGTTACTAAAGTGGCCCACGAGGGCCAGTTTGGGTTACTAAAGTGGTCCACGGGGCCAGTTTGGGTTACTAAAGTGGTCCACGGGGCCAGTTTGGGTACTAAAGTGGTCCACGGGGCCCAGTTTGGGTTAACAAAGTGGTCCACGTGGACAGTTTGGGTTACTAAAGTGATCCACCGGGACAGTTTGGGTTACTAAAGTGGTCCACGTGGACAGTTTGGGTTACTAAAGTGGTCCACCGGGACAGTTTGGGTTACTAAAATGGTCCACGGGGGCCCGTTTGGGTTACTAAAGTGGTCCACGAGGGACAGTTTGGGTTACTAAAGTGGTCCACGGGGCCAGTTTGGGTTACTAAAGTGGTCCACGGGGCCAGTTTGGGTTACTAAAGTGGTCCGCGAGGGACAGTTTGGGTTACTAAAGTGGTCCACCGTGACAGTTTGGGTTACTATAGTGGTCCACGGGGGCCAGTTTGGGTTACTAACGTGGTCCACGGGGGCCTGTTTGGGTTACTAAAGTGGTCCACGGGGGCCAGTTTGGGTTACTAAAGTGGTCCACGAGGGACAGTTTGGGTTACTTAAGTGGTCCACGGGGGCCAGTTTGGGTTACTAAAGTGGACCACGGGGCCAGTTTGGGTTAACAAAGTGGACCACGGGGCCAGTTTGGGTTACTAAAGTGGTCCACGAGGGACAGTTTGGGTTACTAAAGTGGTCCACGGGGGCCAGTTTGGGTTACTAAAGTGGTCCACGGGGGCCTGTTTGGGTTACTAACGTGGTCCACGGGGGCCAGTTTGGGTTACTAAAGTGGTCCACGGGGGCCAGTTTGGGTTACTAAAGTGGTCCACGGGGGCCAGTTTGGGTTACTAAAGTGGTCCACGGGGCCAGTTTGGGTTAACAAAGTGGACCACGGGGCCAGTTTGGGTTACTAAAGTGGTCCACGGGGGCCAGTTTGGGTTACTAAAGTGGTCCACGGGGGCCAGTTTGGGTTACTAAAGTGGGCTACGGGGGCCAGTTTGGGTTACTAAAGTGGTCCACGGGGCCAGTTTGGGTTACTAAAGTGGCCCACGAGGGCCAGTTTGGGTTACTAAAGTGGTCCACGGGGCCAGTTTGGGTTACTAAAGTGGTCCACCGTGACAGTTTGGGTTACTATAGTGGTCCACGGGGGCCAGTTTGGGTTAACAAAGTGGTCCACGTGGACAGTTTGGGTTACTAAAGTGGTCCACCGTGACAGTTTGGGTTACTAAAGTGGTCCACGTGGACAGTTTGGGTTACTAAAGTGGTCCACCGTGACAGTTTGGGTTACTAAAGTGGTCCACGGGGGCCAGTTTGGGTTACTAAAGTGGTCCACGAGGGACAGTTTGGGTTACTAAAGTGGTCCACGGGGCCAGTTTGGGTTACTAAAGTGGTCCACGGGGCCAGTTTGGGTTACTAAAGTGGTCCGCGAGGGACAGTTTGGGTTACTAAAGTGGTCCACGGGGCCAGTTTGGGTTACTAAAGTGGTCCACGGGGGCCAGTTTGGGTTACTAACGTGGTCCACGGGGGCCAGTTTGGGTTACTAAAGTGGTCCACGGGGGCCAGTTTGGGTTACTAAAGTGGACCACGGGGCCAGTTTGGGTTAACAAAGTGGACCACGGGGGCCAGTTTGGGTTAACAAAGTGGACCACGGGGCCAGTTTGGGTTACTAAAGTGGTCCACGAGGGACAGTTTGGGTTACTATAGTGGTCCACGGGGGCCAGTTTGGGTTACTAAAGTGGTCCACGGGGGCCTGTTTGGGTTACTAACGTGGTCCACGGGGGCCAGTTTGGGTTACTAAAGTGGTCCACGGGGGCCAGTTTGGGTTACTAAAGTGGTCCACGGGGGCTAGTTTGGGTTACTAAAGTGGACCACGGGGCCAGTTTGGGTTACTAAAGTGGTCCACGGGGGCCAGTTTGGGTTACTAAAGTGGTCCACGGGGGCCAGTTTGGGTTAACAAAGTGGACCACGGGGCCAGTTTGGGTTACTAAAGTGGTCCACGGGGGCCAGTTTGGGTTACTAAAGTGGTCCACGGGGGCCAGTTTGGGTTACTAAAGTGGGCTACGGGGGCCAGTTTGGGTTACTAAAGTGGTCCACGGGGCCAGTTTGGGTTACTAAAGTGGCCCACGAGGGCCAGTTTGGGTTACTAAAGTGGTCCACGGGGCCAGTTTGGGTTACTAAAGTGGTCCACCGGGCCAGTTTGGGTACTAAAGTGGTCCACGGGGGCCAGTTTGGGTTAACAAAGTGGTCCACGTGGACAGTTTGGGTTACTAAAGTGGTCCACCGTGACAGTTTGGGTTACTAAAGTGGTCCACGTGGACAGTTTGGGTTACTAAAGTGGTCCACCGGGACAGTTTGGGTTACTTAAGTGGTCCACGGGGGCCAGTTTGGGTTACTAAAATGGTCCACGGGGCCAGTTTGGGTTACTAAAGTGGTCCACGGGGCCAGTTTGGGTTACTAAAGTGGTCCACGGGGCCAGTTTGGGTTACTAAAGTGGTCCACGGGGCCAGTTAGGGTTACTAAAGTGGTCCACGGGGCCAGTTTGGGTTACTAAAGTGGGCCACGGGGCCAGTTTGGGTTACTAACGTGGTCCACGGGGACCAGTTTGGGTTACTAAAGTGGTCCACGGGGGCCAGTTTGGGTTACTAAAGTGGTCCACGGGGGCCAGTTTGGGTTACTAAAGTGGGCCACGGGGGCCAGTTCCCGGTGGTGCTCAGAACGGGGTGTCTTTGGAGTTTGGGGAAAAAGCACACATTTGTATACTTGGCTGCTTTGTGCTTAGTTCTGAGTTCAGTCACGACACAAGATTTGAAGAACAAAAGGAAAGAACTTCTTACTTGAGGGAGTCAGTATCTTCCCTTTAAGTGCTCAACCGAATGTTTACAAGCGGCGCAAACAAAATACTAAGCGGCCGATATTTCCGACCAAATAATTCACTGCAGTAAACTGGCAGGAAAAGTAACAGGCCTGAAGCGTGTGTAAATAGTGGTCATTGTTTGCGAAAAGAGGCTGCCATGCTAAAGTATATATTTTCTGTCTGGGAATGAAGAGTTTTCTCATCGACTATTTAGCAACACAACTTATTAATAATAGTCCGCTTCCTATATGCTCCTCTGTTTTGAAGGTCGTAAAAAAACATTTCTTATCGATTTGTTTGCAGACATGTAAAATCTTGTTTTCGCTGCTTTCACTTTAAACATTAATGCACGAACATTAATATCGTCAGTAAACGTTATTCAGGTTTCATTTCAAAAAACGTTCCATCTTAGCGAATTTTTGTTTGGGGCTCTATACCTTTTTGTGTGTTTGTAAATTCAAAACAAGTCGCGTAAGGCGAAATTACTACGTTTAGTCAAGCTGTGGAACTCACAGAATGAAACTGAACGCACTGCATTTTTTTCACAATGACAGTAGTCCGCCGCTAGTGCAAAAGGCAGTGAAAGTGACGAGCCTGTTTAGCGCGGTAGCGGTTTCGCTTTACTGTACCTCTCTTCGTTTTAACTTTCTGAGCGTGTTTTTAATCCAACCATATCATATCTATATTTTTTTGGAATCAGGAACCGACAAGGAATAAGATGAAATTGTTTTTAAAACGATTTCGGACATTTTATTTAAATCATAATTTTTATATTTTTAATTTTCAGAGCTTGTTTTTAATCCGAGGATAACATATTTATATGTTTTTGCAATGAGAACATGATGAAGAATAAAATAAAAGTAATTTTGGATCGTTTTATAAAAACATAATTTTAATTACAATTTTCAGATTTTTAATGACCAAAGTCATTAATTAATTTTTAAGCCTCCATGCTGAAATGCAATACCGAAGTCCGGCCTTTGTCGAAGATTGCTTGGCCAAGATTTCAATTAATTTGATTGAAAAATGAAGGTGTGACAGTGCCGCCTCAACTTTTACAAAAAGCCGGATATGACGTCATTAAAGACATTTATCGAAAAAATGAAAAACAAAAGTCTGGGGATATCGTATTCAGGAACTCTCATGTCAAATTTCATAAAGATCGGTCTAGTAGTTTACTCTGAATCGCTCTACACACACACATGCACAGACACACACAGACACACAAATACATACACACACACCCACACACACACAGACACACACACACACACACACACACACACACACACACACACACACACATACACATACACCACGACCCTCGTCTCGATTCCCCCTCTATGTTAAAACATTTAGTCAAGTTGACTTGACTAAATGTAACGGGGAGGCCAATTCAATGGAATGCAGGTTAAAACTACCTCACATGCAGGGTCTAAACATGAAGACAATTGGCGACTGCAAATTCTATGCTGTGCGACCTACCTAGTGACGGGTGTATTGTTTCTTAATTTTGTAATTTCAGTTTGCTTCCAGATAACAGCTTCATATTTGGCAATTAGATAGCTGAATGCCTAAGCTAACATACAAAAATATAATATTAGTAAACCAAATAATATAAAGTTTGCCAAAAAAATTAAGTAGATGTGCAACGCCAAGGCACTGCATACCCCAGCGAAAGACAAACCTCTCTCTCTCTCTCTCTCTCTCTCTCTCTCTCTCTCTCTCTCTCTCTCTCTCTCTTTCTCTCTCTCTCTTGAACACACACACACGAACACACACACACACACGAACACACACACACACACACACACACACACACACACACACACACACACACACACACACACACACACACATACCTCAAGTTACACACGTACAATAATACACACTCACTCACACGCACTCACTCACTCTCTCACACACACTTCACTGATACACACAAAACACACCCCCATACGCACATATAGACAGACGGACATACACACCTTTACAAAAAATCACACATACACACACACACATACACTTACGCACACGCACAAACACACTCCCACCCACCCATTCTCTCTCTCTATCTCTCTCTCTCTCGCTTTCTCTCTCTCTTTCTCTCTTATACAAACAGACACACACACACACACACACACACACACACACACACACACACACACACACACACACACATAGACTCACACAAATCTCATACACACAAAACACACACTTATACGCACATACACGGTTGGCCTAGTGGTAAGGCGTCCGCCCCGTGATCGGGAGGTCGTGGGTTAGAACCCAGGCCGGGTCATACCTAAGACTTAAAATTGGCAATCTAGTGGCTGCTCCGCCTGGCGTCTGGCATTATGGGGTTAGTGCATGCTAGGACTGGTTGGTCCGGTGTCAGAATAATGTGACTGGGTGAGACATGAAACCTGTGCTGTGACTTCTGCCTTGTGTGTGGCGCACGTTATATATCTCAAAGCAGCACCGCCCTGATGATTCGTGGTCGGCTGGGCGTAAAGCAAACAAACAAATACGCACATAGACAGACGGACACACACACCTTTACAAACAAACACATATACACACTCATACACACACAAACATACACACAAACTCATGCACACACACATTCACACACACACACACACTCTTTCTCCCTCTCTCTCAGTCTTTCTTACACACACACACACACACACACACACACACACACACACACACACACACACACACACACACGAGTACAGACTCATGCACGCGCGCGCACACACACACACACACACACACACACACTAACACTAACACATGTGCACAAAATGAACACACACACACACACACACACCGCGCGAGAGAAAAAGACTACAGGGAGGCATGACGTCATGATGCATTAATTGACGTCAAAGACTTTTGACCGTGACGTAATCTTCTCACGCGAGCTTTATCCATAGTCTTGAACAACCACACACAAATAGACTTGGAAAGTACAGAATTTCTACCCGTCCAAAACGGCCTTGGGTGGCGTTTGCTCAAAAAATGGGGGCGACTATTGCACCCACCGTATTTTTGTTAGTATGGTCCCAATTTTTGGTGAACTTCCATCTCCAACTGTAGCACGTAGCCGGGCACAAAGAATCCTTCTTTATCATGTATCATCGGTATGAAAATGCGTTCGTGGGATATAATACCTCCAGCTTCGCTGGGATAATAAACAAAAAACTATGTTTCAAAAATGCCCCCCAAAAAGAGTTGGTTTTGACAACATTGTTTTCATTCTAGTCATATCAGAACTATTTCCTTTGGTATAAATGTATATAAAGGATATACCTGGATCATGAACTAAAATAAACAGAGTAAGTTTAATATTTTGTATTTTAGGCTAAACTAAATTTTGTGAAAAAATTGCTGATTTTATTTTTACTTTGAAAATTCATTGCACATGCTACACTAACAAGACTTCAATTATTTTAGTCCACGTTCCAGATATGACAAAACTCTATTTCCATGCTAAATATCAAGGTCATAGCTTTAAAAACAAAAAAGTTATGTTGTAAAAATGAACAAAACAACTCGTTTTCCGGACAAAATCACAACATTAACAAGAGGCGAAGCCTTCAAGGCTCACGTAAGAAATCGACAAACAGTAACACAAACTCAATCACTCCGTCACACATACACACACACACACACACACACACACACACACACACACACACACACACACACACACACACACACACACACACACACACACACACACACACACACACACACACACACACACACACACACACACACACACAGTAAGCATAGGTGAAACTGTGCAAGAAAGCGAGACCCTGGATCTGCCAAGTAGTCTCGGCCCGCTCACAATAACAATGACCGAGACTTTCAGTAATTCCTTTGCGTGACGTCTAACCCTCTTACGTCATAATGTGACGTCTTCAAATAGTTTCTATCACACACGTCGAACACTTTTGACCGAGACTGACGTAATCCATAGACTCGGAAATGTTAAAGTTTCTACCACAGACATACACACATAGGGAGGCCCACTGACAGTAAGCGCGTGAACAGACCACAGAAGGCCATTTTTAGAGTGCTGTAAACAGCTTCAAAATTAAGCAATGTTCTTATAGTTCAGGTTTGAAATGTAAAAGTACTTATAGAATTGCTGTGCAAAGTTTGAAGCCTGTTAGAATTATACATTTGGAGGTATTGGACTGTAAAGTCAGGCAGATATGCGATTTTTTCACAACTGGGAAGTTCTGTACAGGGCGACAAATTAAAAAAAGCAAAAAGAAATGACCTTTTCGGTTTTATTTTATAAAACAGATTGCAGCAACCACAAATGTATCACAGTTGAACCAATAAATGCAATAAAAAGGGTTTTATAGCCGATTGCAATTTTAGGCTATATTGACGTCATCACACGAAATTTAAAAAACGCGAACAAGCAAATCTTCAGTGGTTTTACAGGTAAATATGTCATACGATATATCAAATTGAAGATCTCTTTGTGTACAATCTAGCTGTCATACTTTTGATGCTGTATAATCAAAACTTTACAACTTAAGCTTGAAAATCAATATTTTCAAAAATAATAAATTTAAAATAAAAACTATAAAATGTATTAATGTTCCGCAATGTCAATCTTTAAAAACATTTGTAACCTCACATTTTAGCATATTTCCACACATTGAATGATAATAATTTTACTTCCAAACAAGAAAACACTAACTACAGCACAAGTTTGCAGTTATGCGTTATATTTTAATCTGCCTGACTGAAAATGTGTGCGTTTCTTCCTTAACCTGTATATCCGCGATTATATAGCAAATTATGTGTATGTAAGTGTGTATATATCCATGTATGCAGGTATGTATGTGTATATGTATGTATGTATGTATGCTTATGTGTGTATGTGAATATCTCTCTTTCTATCTCTCTCTCTCTCTCTCTCTCTCTCTCTCTCTCTCTCTCTCTCTCTCTCTCTCTCTCTCTCATACACCCCCACACATACAATATCTGTTATCCTTGTTGCGGTGCAATTAAGGTCAGGTATCCAGCATGACAAAATCCCCAGCAATGCAATAATGACACAAACAACAGATTTTCAACAAAAAAACTTTCACAGCAAAACAGAAATTGTCTAATCAATGAAATGTAACAAATACAATTGCAGAACAGAACAAAGAAACATTTAAAATATAACATCAGGTATTTAGCGCCAAAAAGTCAGATCATTAGTTATGAGAAGCAATTAAGAACAATAAACAATTCAGCGCCATAAAAGTCATTTGAAGTCATCAGTCACACTTTACTGAATTTCAAAAATCGTCGGGAAATGAATTCAGCATTATAACAATACCATCAATAAACACACAAGCATGAAGATAAAACAGAACAGGCCGAAATTGTAGCACAGAATTGAATTCTGCAAACATATCGCGATCAAAGAAGAACACCAGGTGACTAAGTGTATTAAAGCTATCGTTAAACAGACATTACACATTCAATGAGATGTACCTACAGATCAGGTAATTCGTGCTACAAAACCCAGTGCGGATCATAGTCTAAAAGACATCGAGATATTACTAAATTATACAGTACTTCAGCGCCATACTTCTCTTCTTCTTCTTCTGCGTTAATGGGCTAAAACTCCCACGTTCACTCATGTTTTTGCACTAGTGGGTTTTTACGTGTATGGCCGTTTTTAGCCCGCCATTTAGGCAGCCATACGCCGCTTTCGGAGGAAGCATGCTGGATATGTTCGTGTTCCTATAACCCACCGAACTTCTGACATGGATTACAGGATCTTTTCTGGGACAGGCTGATCTTTCTTAACCCAGTGTGGGATTTTCAGTGGGGCGACCACCCCCAACCCAGCGCGTCCCCGGGTGGCGGATAGGGGAACGGTCTTCAGATATGGAGATCAGCCGCTTGCGGCCGCGGACCAAACTGGCTCCGGGTGGGATCCCGGAAAATCCTCCCCCCTGTGCTCTCAGGGTAGGACGTACGGGCCATGAGCTAAGGGTGAGGTAACCCCGACAGAAAACCCCGAATGCTGAAGACGGAGGACCCGGGCCGCACGGCGCATTCTAACAAACCACGGGTACACGCACTTACGCAAATGATGACACAATCAACCAGCACAGATGGAAATGGCGCTCGCCCATTGAGGACCCCCCAGGGTGGAGCAGCGTCGGGTCCCATGCCTCAAAGGGACCCAGCCCCAACTACTGGAGGTCCCTCCCGTCCGTCTTGTCACGCCAGGGGACGCGGGAGGAAAGTGACTGGCACCACCACAACCAGGAAGAAACCCAGTCAGCAGCGACCTTTTCAGGTCATGCACTGGAACGCAGAAAGTATCCTGAACAAGAAGACAGAGTTGGAGCATATCCTGCATGAGAAGAACATCAACATCTGCTGTATTCAGGAGACGCACCTGACACCCCAAAAGTCCTTCAAAGTGAGAGGCTACCAATGCCTTAGGTCCGACAGAACAGACCGAAGCAAAGGAGGAATCCTGACCCTCATCAGGAACAACATCAATGCCTGTTTGATAGAAACGCACATGGAGGACTCCGAATATCAGGTGATTCGAATCCAGACGAAGACATCAGAATTCCATCTTGTCAACTTCTACTGCCCCAATGATAGACACCTCGCCCTCGACACGATCCCTGCAAAGGCCTCCAACTTCATCGTGGTGGGTGACTTCAACAGTCATTCACAGAGTTGGGGATATGACCACCTGGATCGGAGAGGAGAAGAGGTGGAGAACTGGCAGGACGACAAAGGTCTCATCCTTTTGAACAGTCCCTTTGACTGCCCTACATTCTACTCCAGAAGATGGCACACTACATCAACTCCTGACCTAGCCTTCTGCACGGAAGACATGCACCAGCTAACCAGCAGAGAGGTCGGAGAACAGCTAGGTGGAAGTGACCATCGGCCAGTCTTTTTGACCCTGGGCATGGAGTCCTGCACTGAAGCTTCCTTCCCACGGTGGAACTACAAAAGAGCGAACTGGTTCCTCTTTAGACACCGCACCAGCGAACTCACCAAAGACATCAGAGTCGAGGGTCGAGACATCAACATGGTGGCGAAGGACTTCAACATGAGCATCCTCAGAGCAGCGCGTGAGTCCATTCCCAGGGGTGCCAGGAGAGACTATAAGCCCTACTGGAGCAATGAATTGCAGGAACTGGATGATGATCTGGCAGACGCCAGAAGGGAAGCAGAAGTCAACCCGTCACAAAACAACAACATCCGCCTCCAGGAAGCCAAAGCCAAATTTCTCAAAAAGAAGCTACAGGCAAGACGGAGAAGCTGGCAAGAGAAAACAAGCTCTCTGAACCTTGAGAAGGATGGCAGAAAGCTCTGGAGGCTCACTAAGCAGTTGAATGATGAAAACACCAGCAGAGGAAAGATCACATTAGAAGAGAACGGGAAGGTGCTAACTGGAAAGCATGCTGCCAACCAATTTGCTGAAAGCTATGCAGCTGAGAGCAACCTCCATGTTAGCCCCGAGAAACAGAGAGAAGCAAGAAGAGAGAAAAGAGAGAGACCTGCCAGACAGTCGACAGTGGACGCCATGAGTCAACCACTCACACTCCACGAGCTGCACTCAGCTCTGAAAAAGTCAAAGGCGAAGAAGTCCCCTGGCCCAGACGGCATCACCAACGAGATGCTAACCCACCTTGGTAGTGCAGCAGAGAACAAGCTACTCGAGGTCTTCAACAGCAGCTGGCAAGAAGGATCGCTACCACAACTCTGGCGAGAAGCGATCATGATCCCCATCTTAAAAAAAGGGAAGGATCCAAAGAAGGCCACCAGCTATCGCCCAATCAGCCTCACCAGCTGTGTTGTGAAGACCCTGGAGAGAATTGTGAACGAGCGCCTCAGGTGGTACCTGGAATCCAGGAACCTCCTCGCCCCTGAGCAAGCTGGATTCCGACAGTTCCGCAGCACTGAAGATCAGGTCACTTACCTGGCGCAAGAAGTTGAAGATGCCTTTCAGGAACAGAAGCTGGTCTTCGTCACCTGGATAGATCTTCAGAAGGCCTTTGACAAGGTCTGGAAAGATGGACTCCTTGTAAAACTGCTGAGGAAAGGCGTGTCCAGCAACATGTACCAGTGGATTCGCTCTTACCTCTATAACCGCAGGGCAAGAGTTAACGTCGACCAGACCAAAAGCAAGAAGTTCCTCCTTCGTCATGGCGTCCCTCAGGGCGGAGTCCTCTCCCCCACACTCTTCCTTCTCTTCATCGACGATCTGGTGTCTGAGATGCCCAAGGGGATCAAAGCTGCTCTCTACGCAGACGACCTTGTGATCTGGTGCAAGGAGGAGCACGCAAGTACTGCCACCTACAGAATGCAGCAAGCGGCAGATAGGCTGAACGCATGGGCAGAAGATTGGTGCGTCTCCATCAACAAGGAGAAATCCTCCACCACCCTATTCACACTGTCGCCAAAGCAGAAAGCCGGAACCATTAGGCTTGGTGGAACTCCTCTGAGAGAGGATGAAGAAGCAACGTACCTTGGTGTCACCTTTGATAGGCGGCAGACCTGGAAACCACACATTGCACAGGCAGAGACGAAGGCCCGGCGCAAGCTAGCCATACTCAGGAAGCTGGCAGGTACCACCTGGGGAGCGAACGAGAAGATACTGAAGACAGTATACCAGGGAACAATCAGACCCCACCTCGAGTACGGCTCCACAGCGTGGTCAACCTCAGCCAAGACAAACCTGCAGACCCTTGACCGTGTGCAAAACCAGGCCCTCCGACTCATCACTGGTGCAATGAAATCTACGCCCATCAAGGAAATGGAGAAGCTTACCACCATCCAACCCCTCTGTCAGAGAAGAGAAGCCAAGACTATGGTACAGGCCGAGAAGCTCAAGTGCCTACCCGACCACCCCATGAAGCACAGACTGAGCAACCTCACCAAGAACCGGCTTAAACGGAGCAGTTTTGTACACGAGAGCAAGAGACTTTCCCGACAGTACAGGGAAGTCCTTCCACAGAACACTCTACCTCTGACTCAAGAAGAAGAGGAAACCCCCAAGGCAACAGAGAAACCAGGCATCCAGATCTGCACCAGTGTTCCACATGTTACCTCAGGAGAAGATCAGAATGACACAGCTCGACAGGCACTCACCTTAGCCCTGATCGACGAACAGTACCCAAAAGAGGCGTGGATCCATGTATACACCGATGGATCAGCAACTAACGCCGTGCTCAATGGAGGTGCAGGCATTCTCATCCAGTTCCCTGGGGGACATACAGCTACATCCAGCGTTGCCACTGGCAAACACTGCACAAACTATAAAGCAGAAGCAGAAGCTCTCATGCAGGCCGCCTCCTTCGTTCAGGACTCCGCAGACCCTTGCTACCAAGTTGTCTTCCTCTCGGACGCCCTTTCAGTCCTTCAGGCCCTAGAGAACGACAAACTCCCACAGCTGGCCAAAGCATTACAGATGGTCAGACAAACCAGAAGAGTTGTCCTCCAGTGGATACCAGCACACTGTGGGATACCAGGAAATGAAAGGGCAGATGAGCTGGCAAAAGAAGGAGCCGTGGAAGACCAACCTGAAAACAGTGTCAGCTTTAGTGAGCAGAAGACAATCATCAAGGCATTGATGAGGCCAAGGACAAACAGAGATGACTACCACACAATGTCCAGAGAGCAGCAAGTCAACCTCATCAGGCTGCGTACTGGCCACAACAGGCTCAATGCTCACATGAACCGAAAGTTCAAGCTGGCGCCATCACCAACCTGTGCCTGCGGTCAAGAGGACCAAACAGCGGAACACATCTTACAGCGATGTCCCTTACTAGATGAGGAACGAAAAGAAGTGTGGCCGTCACCAACTCCCTTGCAGACCAAACTATACGGCAGTCGACAGGAGTTGGAGAAAACGACAACATTTATCACCAGTGCTGGACTGATTGTGTAACCTCTGCGAACGCCAAGAAGAAGAAGAAGAAGACAGGATCTTTTCCGTGCGCACTTAGTCTTGTGCTTGCGTGTACAATCCCCGGCGCACACACACACACACACGCACGCACGCACGCACGCACGCACGCACAGACAGACAAAGTTTATCATCGCATAGGCTACACTTACGTGAGCCAAAAATGCCATTTTTCTTACAGAAAAAAGTTAGTGTCCACCGCTGAGATAGGGGAACCCCTCTGCTTCTGTTTGTTGTTCGTCCCTACCAGTCCTCTTCAATCTCCTTGCCTTCTGAGCCGTAATGATTAATAATTAATAATTAATTAAATATTTTTAATTTAAATATTTAAATTAATATTAATTAATATTAATATTTCGTAATGATTTTTTGGGCGTTTTGGGGGTCACATGACCTACTTTGACCCCATATATTTCCCGTTATACCTGGGAATTTCCCCCAAAAAAATATCTGGCATGAAAATAGAGATATTCAGCTGTATGAAAATATGAAGTGTGGAACAACACATGAAAAAGTGATTTTTGACCCGTCACTAGGTAGGTCTGGCCCCTTAAGACAACAAACATGTGTCAGAAAAAAATATGAATATTTACCTCTCTCAAACACGTCCGCGCGCACACACACACACACACACACACGCGCACACGCACGCACACACGCACGCACACACACACATACGCACACACGCACGCACGCGCACGCACGCGCGCACACACACACACACACACACGTACGTGCACGCACGCACACACACACACCCACACACACACACGCACGCACGCACGCACGCACACACTCACACAGACACGCACGCACACACGCACGCACACACGCACGCACGCGCACGCACGCACGCACACACACACACGTACGTACGTACATACACGCACACGCACGCACACACGCACGCACGCACACACATATACGTACGTACACACACGCACGCACGCACGCACACACGCACGCACACACGCGCGCACGCACGCACGAACGCACTTCCATTGTCTGGACAAAATAATATTGACTAAATGTAAAATGATGGAGGATAAACAGTAAACAGGTAATCTAGTCCACTTCTGACAAGAGGAGTGCACTTGGAAGTTGTGCTCAGACCACGAGGGCAGAAAAAGAAGATCATGAGTTTATAGGGACAGGTTGAAAATACAGACTTCACCTACAGGCTGTTTTTGTCTTGTCATCAATCATGTCACGTTTCACACTAGAGGGAGACCAGTCATCTGATGTGAAGAACAGTTCTGTTTTTATTGTAGTTACCTCCCTTAGCGGTTTCATTTTTGTCTGGGGGTCATAGGTTTCTCGTTGACAAAGCACAAAAGCAGTAACACAATGGTGACAAACTAAATCATCACACAACAACAACAAAAAAAGAATCAACAAAAAATAAGTAGATGTGCAACGCCAAGGCACTGCATACCCCAACGAAAGACAAACCTCTCTCTCTCTCTCTCTCTCTCTCTCTCTCTCTCTCTCTCTCTCTCTCTCTCTCTCTCTCTCTCTCTCTCTCTCTCTCTCTCTCTCTCTCTCTCTCTCTCACTCTCTCTCTCTCTCTCTCTCTCTCAAACACACACACACACGAACACGCACACACACACACACCCAAGTTACACACGTACACACATACACACTCACTCACACGCACTCACTCACTCTCTCACACACACTTCACTGTACACACAAAACACACCCCCATACGCACATATAGACAGACGGACATACACACCTTTACAAACAAACACACATACACACACACATACACTTACGCACACGCACAAACACAAACCAACCCACCCACTCTCTCTCTCTCTCTCTCTCTCTCTCTCTCTCTCTCTCTCTCTCTCTCTCTCTCTCTCTTTATCTCTTACTAGAGGAATACCCGCTTCGCCGGGTAGCCGGCTTCGCCGGGAAGAAGTACTTAGAGCCGTACGCCGGCTTTGCCGGGTCCGAACAATGGACCCGCCAAGCTTAGGTCCCTCCCAGATTCGTGGAATGGGAACAGCACGAAAATGATTCAGTGGCCATAATGCCATTCCTGACCATATCGAGTCCCATCCTTGTCGACGAATGTAACCGTGTTAATCACCTTTGGAGGCGAACTGCACTCAAACAGGATTGAGCAATTTAGAGCTTATCTCTAAGCCCTTTTGAACTGTTATGGCTTCTCAAAGGAAGGCCAGTACATAGAAATATACAAAAGCCGCCAGAACACATCACAAACAGAACTGAACAATCCACAGGTGTTGCCCACATAGAGAGAGACACACACACACACACACACACACACACACACACACACACACACACACACACAAACACAGAGAAGCCGTATATATAGAGAGATAGATGACAGTGTATTTTTCGCGTGGCTATAAATTGATTCGACCTTTGCACTTTTACAGTGAGGATAATTTACGGGTCCAATTTACGTTCTGGACACTGCGGTGACCTTCTAAAAATAGTAACAGAACGCCGGGAATATCCGAAGATGCCCCCTCATACTATAGTGCACCATACGAAGGAAGGGAGGTAAACGCTGAAAACATGGAGAAGATAAGGAAGAGTTACTGGGAATGGTGAAATGAACAGAAAACCCAAAATCGGTTCAGTGCTGCGCGCTGAGAGCACGTGTTGAAATATCTCATCGATGATATTGTGTCCGGGGTGTAGCTGAATACGGTGTCCAAATTTGAAAAAGATCCACCGAGAACTTTGGCTTTGGTGTGTCGGTATGGGGGCCCGGGTAGCTCAGGTGGAACCAAAATCGGTTCAGCGCTGCGCGCTGAGAGCA
>NC_090252.1:622500-632500 GCF_037325665.1 Littorina saxatilis | reverse complement strand
GCACGCGTGCGCGCACACACACACACAAATACACACACACACACACGCACTCACACACACATACACCCACACACAAATACACACACACACACAGAGTAACGCTAACACATGTGCACAAAATGAACACAAACACACACACTGCGCGAGAGAGAAAGACTACAGGGAGGCATGACGTCATGATGCATTAATTGACGTCAAAGACTTTCGACCGTGACGTATTCTTCTTACGCGAGCTTTATCCATAGACTTGGAAACTACGGAATTTCTACCCTTCCAAAACGGCCTGGGGTGGCGTTTGCTGAAAAAATGGGGGCGCCTATTTTACCCACCGTATTTTTGTTAGTATGGTCCCAATTTTTGTTGAACTTCCATCTCCAACTGTAGCACGTAGCCGGGCACGACGAATCCTTCTTTATCATGTATTATTCGGTATGCACATTTCTCAAATCGATTACACAGTATAGCGTTCACGGGATACCTCCAGCTTCGCTGGGATTAGACACTTGAAGGGGAAAAAAAAACCAAAAAACCGTCAGTGACTCACTCAGCTCTAATTACCCCTACTGAATGGACCTGTGTCACAGACATTCACCTATAGTTAATGTCGTGACCACACTGTGCAGGGGACTAAGGTAAGTCAAAAGCTGACAACATGTAACAGGCGGCTTTCATCGCTGTATGTAAATGAGCAGAGCTGTTATTTCTCTTTCTTCTAATTTTGTGTTCTTTTTGAGATTTTGTTGTGTGTATTTTGAAGTCAGTCACATGTTGACATGTGTATTGACGGCGAGATATGTGTTAATACATGGGGAGAGTGTCTGTATTTTGAAGTATTGACGGCGAGATATGTGTTAATACATGGGGAGAGTGTCTGTATTTTGAAGTATTGACGGCGAGATATGTGTTAATACATGGGGAGAGTGTCTGTATTTTGAAGTATTGACGGCGAGATGTGTGTTAATACATGGGGAGAGTGTCTGTATTTTGTTTTCACTCTGTCTCTTTGTATGTCTGTCGTTTAATTTAATGTCACCGAGAGTGCGTGTTTTGTCGGTGGTAGATGTTGTTGTTGTTGTTGTTGTTGTAGTTACTGTTGTTTTGGTTGTTGTTGTTACTGTTGTTGTGGTTGTTGTTACTGTTATTGTTGTTACTGTTGTTGTTGTTGTTACTGTTGTTGTTGTTGTTGTTACTGTTGTTGTTACTGTTGTTGTGGTTGTTGTTGTTACTGTTGGTGTGGTTGTTGTTGTTACTGTTATTGTTGTTACTGTTATTGTTGTTACTGTTATTGTTGTTACTGTTGTTGTTGTTGTTGTTGTTGTTGTTGTTACTGTTATTGTTGTTGTTGTTTTTACTGTTGTTGTTGTTGTTGTTGTTACTGTTATTGTTGTTGTTACTGTTATTGTTGTTGTTACTGTTGTTATTGTTGTTGTTATTGTTGTTGTTACTGGTGTTGTGGTTGTTGATACTGTTGTTGTTGTTGTTGTTGTTGTTGTTACTGTTGTTGTTGTTGTTACTGTTGTTGTGGTTGTTGTTGATACTGTTACTGTTGTTGTTACTGTTGTTGTGGTTGTTGTTGTTACTGTTATTGTCGTTGTTGTTGATACTGTTGTTGTTGTTGTTGTTGTTGTTGTTTTAGTCAGTGTTGTTGTGGTGATGGTGGTGATTGTTGTTAATTGTTGTAGTTGCTGACTGTTATTGGCATTGTTGTCAGTGATGTTGTATTTCGTCCTTGTCCGATTAAAACCTCGTAACTCGATTTTTTGCGAAATCTACTTTCTTACATCAATATAATCTACGATTTTTTCTCTATTTTTTGGTTATTGTTGTGAAAGCCTAAGATCGCTGGAAGTCAGTTAAAAATGGGTATAAAAATACCTCGTATATCATTTTGGCAAAACCGCGAACCAAAATTACACGTAACTTGAGTTACGAGCTTTTTTTTGTTCGCGTGTTTTTCAGTTTTGGCCGATGCAAACCTCGTATGTCGACTTACAAGTTTTCTAATATCTAAACACGGCGGTAAATGAACTGTTTCCGTTAGATACGAGGTTACGGTAACATGTCCGTACGCTCAGAGTTTAGGTAAAATTAAATATTAGAGTCATTAATGAAGCTAGAAGTGCCCACATTACTTATTGTGTAGTAAAATGACACTCTACGACATCAGTTATTGTTCAAATGATTTTTTTGTTAGTATTTTCCTTTGCTAAGTACAAAAGCATAACTACAAAGAGAGATTAAGCAGTTAAAGTATTCTGAAATATCTCTTAACTATGTAACAGTTCAGTCCTGAACTTCTGATCTTATTTGTTAGCTGAAGATGTACAGGTATGCATATGTCACGTACTGAAGTTGTGTTATAGTGTCTGAATGCAGTCCGTCATGTCTGGCAGTGGGTCCTTCACACCTGAAAGCCAATTCTCTTCGCTTGAAGATCTTAGGTTGATGTGCTGTGTGTGTCTGAATAAAAGTTCTATACCATGGGATTTCGAAACGGAACTTATCATAGATGACATCACTGTTCGTATGGACTCTGATTGTGTTTCGTGGGTGTACTGTGTCCATTATCATGGTCAGTTTCATGTGGACTGCATTGACCCAACAACTGTAAAGCATGACAAAAACTGTATCTGCTCGACTTGTTTGCATTAGGAGTCATGTTTTCTCTGTCTGGTGCAAGCTCCGCATGAGCGAGCAGAAGTAAATTGATGGTGCAGATTTCGCTTTGAAACAAAATCACTATCTTCCAGGAGTAATGGAAGTAGTGAAGCAAACCAAACATTGTGATTCACCAACCACAAAAACTATGAATGCAACGTTTGTTGTGAATCCAAGTACGGAAACATCCCATAGCATGTGTACCAGATGCACATTCAACGCAAAGACGAAGCTTGCAAATAACAGAACATTGACAAGAGGGTTGCTAAAGAGAATGGTGATGTCCAAGTTTTCACCATGTATTTGCAGGTCGACTTGTTGGCCCTATGTATATAAGCAAATGACAAATACTTCAAGGCCAAGCTGTGCTGCCACTACTGTCTTCACATTGTACAACTTGAGTGACACAGAGGTTACTTGTTACTTTCAGGATGAGTCAAAAAAGAGAAGTCAAAAGCAACAGTTGGCGAAACAACCAAGGCAATCATTATCTACAATGACGGCTGTGGGTACCAGAACCGCAGTTTAATAGTCTTGGGAAACGCCCATCTTTACTTTGCAGTCAGTCAAGGAAAAGTCGTTTTCCAAAAGTTTCCTGAGAAAGGTCATACCTGGATGAAAGTAGACTCTGTACACCCAGCTATCAAAAACAAACTAAGGAGAAGGCTGATAGTCTGGCCTGCCGAATACGTGGAAGTCATCACCTCTGCAAGAAAAAGGCAACCTTACAAAGTTGTCCAGGTAGCCCACACATTCTTGAAGGACTTTCTTGATCTCAGACACTTCTGGGGATCCATAATTGGTGGATATTCGCAGTCCGAAGTACCTGCCTGACGGTACTTGTCGCTACAAGCTCATCTATTCTGAGGAGTGGTGGCCTTTTTCACAAAGAAGAAGGAGAGCCCTATATCATCCCCCAGCTCTACTGAGTACGGCTGACCATCAAAGACATAAAGTGGCAGCATCTTCAGCATGTCAAGGAGGTTTTTCCAGAGTAGATTCATACCAATACACATGGTCTACCCTGTGGTCGTTAAGCTCTGCATTCTCATGAGTGGTCATCCTGCATAACTACTAGCTGTTCAAGGACATTTAGATGACAATTGCATTCAAACTAAGATATCTCATTGTTTTCAAGGAATACTCTGTTTTCTGTGCATACAAAAAGGCTCTTGTATGGATGTTTACGCTTTCCTGCAAGCAAAGAATGTTATGTACTGATAAGCTTCAGTTTACACTTGGTTTTGTTTGTGTGTTAATTGACAAGGTTGCAAGGAGACTGCAAGGACATGTTACACAAGAATGATTATACATCGGTTTGTACAATCAAAAAACAAATGAAAATTGTGACAAAAGAACGATTGTGTGTTTACTGCGTATTAAACATTGTTTTTGTCTTTTTTGTTCTTTGGCTATGTTATAAAACCTTGTAAGTCTTCAAGTTTGGTCGGGTTTTAAAAAAGAAAAACTCGTATCTTGCAATTTTGTTGAATATCGTGCGTTTTAATTGTGACCAACACTATTTAATTACACACAGTAATTTGTTTGTGTTCGTAGATCATGTGCAGAAAAAATTGGCTTATTTTGATGACAAGTTATTTTTTAAAGACGTTTTTTGTGTTTTTCTCGAAACGCTCAAAATCGATTTACGAGGTTTCAATCGGACAAGGACGAATTTACTGTTGTTTTGTTTTGCTGTTTGGATAACAAAGGCGAGCACTGCGGCATACCTTTCACACATGCCAATTGTCATTTTAAACCTGAAGCTAGTGACTGAACCAAAACAAAATAGAATAATGATATAAAATGGAAAGTCGACTTCAGAAAATGTAAGCCAAATCAGCAACTACTTGTGTTTGATTTCCAACCTCCTCAAGTAGTAGTAACTCATACTAGAGTGAGCATCACAATGTGAGTGTGTGTGTGTGTCAGTGTGTGTGTGTCTGTGTGTGTGTGTCTGTGTGTGTCTGTGTGTGTGTGTGTGTGTGTGTCTGTGTGTGACTGTGTGTGTCTGTGCCTGTGTGTGTGTCAGTGTGTGTGTGTGTGTGTCAGTGTGTGTGTGTGTGTCTGTGTGTGTGTGTGTGTGTCTGTGTGTGTGTCAGTGTGTGTGTGTGTGTGTGTGTGTGTGTGTGTCTGTGTGTGTGTGTGTGTGTGTGTGTGTGTGTGTGTGTGTGTGTGTGTGTGTGTGTGTGTGTGTGAATTACTGAATGTCAAGGATGCTCTAGCTGGTATTGTATGCCTGGAGATGTGTGATTGACGTGTTGTTTCTCGTGTTTTTTAATTGTCCTTGCATGTTGCGCATTGTTCAAGTAAAGTCTCGTGGACTGATGTGGGAAACAATGTCACGAGCAGCGTGCATCAGAAGCGCGTGACCACGCGGGGAGACGCCAAAGACGGACATTGACCACTGAGCTCACTCGGTGTAATGAGCTGGTCATTAATCAGAGGACATAGAGCTAGCTAACCAGTCGGTCAAATGACCCACCATGATATTTTGGCGGATAAACATTGTTACAGCAATCAATCTGGACGTAGGTGAGACTTTGGTGTGTGTGTGTGTGTGCGTGCGTCCGTGCGTGTGTGTGTGTGTGTGCGTGCCTGCGTGTGAGTGTGTGTGCGTAGGTGCACGAGTGTTTGTGTGTGTGTGTGGTTGCGTGCGTGCTTGCGTGTTAGTGTGTGTGTGTGAGTGTGCGTGTCAGTGTGTGCGTGCGTGCATGCGTGTTTGTATGTGTGCCGTGTGTGCCTGTGTGCTTGCGTGTTAGTGTGTGCGTGCGTGTGTGTGGTGTGTGTGTTTGTGTGTATGTGTATGTGTGTAGGCTTATGTGTGTATGTGTGTGTGTGTGTGTGCGTGTGTGTGTATGTGTGTGTGTGTGTGAGCGTGTGTGGTGTGTGTGTGTGTGTGTCAGTGTCCGTGCGCGTTTTTGACAGTGAGTTTGGATCGGGATAGAGAGTAGCCTATGGCTGCATATCACTAATTCACCGTGACATATTTGCTCTACGTATTGTTTGCGTTACTGCTGCATTACTTAATGCAACAGTGTCGACATGTCATTTCCCTACGAGGCCGCCGAGAGTCCCTTTCATGACGGTCTCAACCGCTGTGTGTGTCATGATCAGTATCACTATGTGTACGTTCCAGAACTATTTTTTTTTATGACGAGTCTCTCTGTCTTTCTCCGGTGTGTGTGTGTGTGTGTGTGTGTGTGTGTGTGTGTGTGTGTCAGTGTGTGTGCGTGTGTGTGTGTGGAGAGGGGGGGGGGTTGCGGGTGTGTGTACGACTTACCATGTGATTATCATTATTTGACAAATGTATACTCTTCTACTAGGTTACTGATACTGACTTCATTCATCCGTTTGTTCTTTATTCCTTGTCTGAAATCAGTCTTGCCCGAAAAATAAAGCCTTTGGCAGATATTGCAGCATACCACGCCTAGAGTATCTACAATACCCACCATATCCCTCCACCCTCCCCCCAAAAAAACACGCACGCAGGTTGGAAAGGGGCGGAGTCAACTGGCTGAGAGCACTGAGAGTCGCGCCACGGAGTCGCGCACTAACGGCGGCGTTTTGTATAACGCTCTCAAGGAGACTGTAATAAGGATTAAAAAATGATCGACCGGCGATTGGATACAAGCTCCTGTGAACGCTCTGCAGTTTTGTATGGAGCAGCAAGGGGAAGGTCAATGACCCTATTACCGGATCGCGCCCAGTGGTTTGTTTATAACGGAAGTGTGACCGAGTTTCCCTTAGTCGGAGGCTGTGCAGAGATCGAGAAGTGTGCATTTTGTCCGTGTTGATTGTTTTTACAGCACTTACACGCCTCAACCTTGCCGCACACCTTCCCAAACACTGAAAAAATGTGCATCTTTTGTGCCAGTGATAGTGAAAGCTGTGCGAATTTGTGGAAAACAATGGATGTAATGTCAGTGTGTGTAATAATGTGCGACGTTGACCCGCGGATTAAAAGCGACGTGAACCAAGACACCATTGTTCTGCAGCTGATGAAGAAGTGCATTGTGTGTGCTGGCATACTTATGGAAACGACATAGACTTCACTCCTCCACTGTTCATCGCCACCCAGCATCAGCACCTGAGGACGCGCTAACATTCAGCGTGTGCCAGTGTATTGATCAGTCTCGTTTTCTGAAATCCACACCAGCTGTTGGCTGTGAGTGACATCGTTTTTAACAATCACAAGGTCACGACTGAAACACGCACGCACGCACACTGACGCACGCACACACACACACACACACACACACACACACACACACACATACACACACACACACACACACACTTTAAACTCAAGTACATCCCCCACCACCACCAGGAAAAACACACACACCCGAACAACCCAACAATGGAGAGGTGCTCGCTAAACATGGCAGCTGCACAGCTGCAAATATGATTGGCTGTTCATGGCTGTATACCGGCGAGTGCAGAATAAACCAATTGTTGTTTTTATTGTTATTTCGTGGTTTTATTTTTTTCAAATTGTTTTCGAGCCAGCACAACATTGTTATACGCTCGCAGTCGTGCGAATGAAACAGCTATTGTCCGTTTGCGATACGCCTGTGACCTGTTTTTTTCGAAATTGTATCGCAATCTACACGTATTTTGCAATGTGGATACGAATATAATACGTACTTCAAAAGTAGACCCAATTTAATTTACTATAATCCTTACTTTTCTCTGGTGATTAATTCATAAAGAGAGAGAGAGAGAGAGAGAGAGAGAGAGAGAGAGAGAGAGAGAGAGAGAGAGAGAGAGAGAGAGAGAGAGGCACGACTAATTTCCAAGTTACATAATACAAAAAGCAATACAAAAACAACTTACACTAATTTTCAGTTAAGAGCGCGAGAACTGTTAGGCCAAAAAGAAAAATAGGTGTGGTTACGGTAACATAGCCCCAAAAAATAGGGTAGGAAGGTAGGCAATCACTTTTTTTTTTAAAACTTTTTTTCCTAATGTGTACAAATTAAACCTACTTGACAGGGAAATAAGTGTGCGACTCGGGCGATTTCGCTTTCATTGCGTTTTCTGCACTCGGTTTTGTTTTTTTGTTTTTTTTGTTTTGACAAATGTAATAAAAAGTTATAGGGTCGGCCCCCTAAAAATAGGGTAGGTCGGGTTACCGTAACCACACCTATTTTTTTGTTAGGCCTTACAAGTGCATTTTGTTAACAAATCTGCGAGATATAATGAAAAAAATAAGGACATAAATAAGGACATAAATAAATTATTAAATAAGGGGAAACGTACATTAACAAAGACAACTTTGAAGCTCTAGCATTCATGTTCAGGCGTGAGTTTCTCTTTGTCCCGGGTCGGAATCAAGTTATTACGATAACTGCATAGCGTGGCGTCCTCACACGTGGAAGCCGGCTTGTGACTAGACTGACTGGGGACAAAACTGATCACAGATTTTAAGAAGGTAAAGGTTTTCCACACATAGGTATTCGCCCTTATTCCGTTAAAGTAGACATCCATACAATAACAAAACTTCTATCAAATTTAGATAAAGAAAATGTCCCGGACACGAGTCAACACGGCTCGGAGCCCGATCGGGGCTCAGTGCAGACAAAGACTCGGGAGAGTACGGCCACGTTGTTGACGGTGTGTCACATGGTAGAAGTATCATTCCTTTCAAAGTTGTTTAACTGTTCAGTCAGCAGATTGCATGAACATAATGACATTATGATCATGTTCTATCTATTTATCATTAAAGATCATTTTACGGGCGGTGTTTTCAAGCAAATTTCGCATTTTACAAGGCTGAACCGGCTATGAGTTGAGCACAGTTGGAACAAAGCCAAAGCCAAATGCACATTAATTATTGAGACTTAATAAATCAATCAATGTATTTTTTTGCAGTTGAGCGTTTATGACCAAGAAAGTTTCTTCTGCACACGTTTGTGCCAGAATTACCAACAAAACAAACAAACAACAACAACAACATTGGACATTGCTTTTATACATGTCACGTTTGTATTTTGGTTTCTATTTAAGTTTTTCTTCTTTCTTCTCCCCTTATCGTTTCAAGATACTTTATATTCGCCCCAAAAATCATATATATTATATTGCTTTTCAGAGCACGTTTATGAGCTTAGCTTTTTGAGCTTCATTTATTTAGTTGATTGCATGCGGTATAGTTATTTGTAATTTTCTGAATAAAATTGTTAAAACAAAAATGTTATTATCACATTTTTGTTCTTCACAAATTACATTCATTTTACACACAAACCAACAACAATCACCCAAGTTTTACTGAACACGTATGTCTACATACACAGAGCTGTTTGTTCTGCACAAAATACGAATTAGCTACAAATAGAAAGTTGAAGAACAAAAATCTTATATCATTCAAATGCAAAGAAAAATAATACCCAAGTAATACCGAAACACGTTTGTCTTTATAATCAGAGCTTTTTGGTGTGTACACATTGGAATCAGTTACAGAAAAAAGCCAAAGACAAAATCTGACTTCATTTAAAATGCAAAAGCAATATCCAAGTAATTCCAAATTACGTTTGTTGTCTCTAACAGAGCGTAGACTAGAATACACTGTTAACAAACTATTGTCATCGTTCAATGTCATTTGTCTTTTGAGATAATAAAGTATTATTGTATTGTATTACAAACAAATTTATATCTAACTGGTTTATGCAATGATACATTTATGTTTGAATGGGACAATTAACCAATGCTTGTACAAAAGTGCAATTAGATACTTTTTAAGAAAACATTAACCACAATGATTTCTTTACGAGAAAGTATAACAAGTCGCGTAAGGCGAAAATACAACATTTAGTCAAGTAGCTGTCGAACTCACAGAATGAAACTGAACGCAATGTAACGCAGCAAGACCGTATACTCCTAGCATCGTCAGTCCACCGCTCACGGCAAAGGCAGTGAAATTGACAAGAAGAGCGGGGTAGTAGTTGCGCTGAGAATGATAGCACGCTTTTCTGTACCTCTCTTCGTTTTAACTTTCTGAGCGTGTTTTTAATCCAAACATATCATATATATATATGTGTTTGGAATCAGGAACCGACAAGGAATAAGGTGAAAGTGTTTTTAAATTGATTTTGACAAATTAATTTTGATAATAATTTTTATATATTTAATTTTCAGAGCTTGTTTTTAATCCAAATATAACATATTTATATGTTTTTGGAATCAGCAAATGATGGAGAATAAGATGAACGTAAATTTGGATCGTTTTATAAAAAAAATATTTTTTTTACAATTTTCAGATTTTTAATGACCAAAGTCATTAATTAATTTTTAAGTCACCAAGCTGAAATGCAATACCGAAGTCCGGGCTTCGTCGAAGATT
>NC_090252.1:605000-620000 GCF_037325665.1 Littorina saxatilis | reverse complement strand
GATCCTCTGTGTGTGTGTGCGTGTGCGTGTATATATGTGTGTGTGTGTTTTCTGATAATGTATGGTTGTATTGCCCGTATTGTGATATCTGTATATCACATGTCTGTAAAGAATGATCTTATTCTTATATTACTATTATTGCATGTGTCTGCGTTTCATCATCCGTTTGTATGGCCATGTTGGGTTTGATGCGAGCATGCCTGGTTTTCTCCTGTAGATGGGTGTCGGCACAGGAGGTCTGCCCGCTGTCCTCAGCCAACATGCTCCGTCTTCATGGCAGCTCAAATTTTTTATCGAGGTTCTCTCCTCTAGATCCGCCGTGTTTCGCCTAGGGGCTTGCGCTGCCTAGTTGATAGGGTCACCTCGTAGAGGATGTGGTCATAGACCACGCACGGTCGGTCTTGGGATAGGGAAACGTTATGCTAGTCCGGAGGGATTACGCCACAATGGCCACCTCGCGAAGACCCAGGGTCCTAGACTAGGGAGGTCCAAGGGGGAGCACCGGGAGGGCTACCCCTCTACCCGCACCTCCAACACAATCCCTTCCCCTGGTAGCTTCATCCCCAAGGAGGAAACAAAGCTACCTGCAACACCCCGCGTTTCATCATAAAAAGTTTGTTCCTATGTATTTCCCATTTCGATTATAACCGTTTTGCTTAGATCAGGACTAGCTGTAAGTACGGACCTAATGCTATCTTTCCTGTAATAAAGTTCAATGTTTCAATGTTTCAATGTCTCTCTCTCTTTCTCTATCTCTCTATCTTTCCCTCTCTCTCTCTCTCTCTCTCTCTCTCTCTCTCTCTCTCTCTCTCTCTCTCTCTCTCTCTCTGAGTCACACGACAGCAGCGAACCAGACCTTGTGGTAAATATGTCTTGGGCGATATTTTCATCCAGTTTAAAATAAAATTTACATTTTATATTGCAGTCATTTGTCAAGTAAGATGCAGAATCGAACCCCGCAGGCCAATCCAAACAACGGACACGGAGCTGACCACAGACACCAAGCCTGGGTCACCACAGGGGCGACACGAGTCACTACAGGGGTCACCACAGGGGTCACTACAGGGGTCACTACAGGGGTCATTACAGGGGTCACTACAGGGGCGACCAGAGTCACTACAGGGGTCACTGCAGGGGTCATTACAGGGGTCACCACAGGGGCGACCAAAGCCAGGAAACATGGCGGATCCATGGCCACCAACCTTGTCACTGTCACACCAGCAAAGCAGCAGCGAACTGCTACAGGCCAGGCTGAAAGGCACAAGAAGGTATACTTATGATCAGCTGTAAACGTTTGTTGAATTGTGTTCGTTGATAGTGGCGAGTATTTTACTCGCCATGGCGTGTAGAAACATTAAACAGGTGAGTAGACATTAACATCTACTCGCCAAATGCGAGTCAAGTTGCTGAAACAAATTGTTGATTTGGCTAGCAAAGTTTGCTCTCTGGCTAGTAAATTTTCAGAATCACTAGCCAAGGGCTAGTGCACCATTTGTTGGACTTTCAGGGCTGTTGAATAGGTATGTTTTGTGTGTGTGTGTGTGTGTGTAGGTCCAAGGGAAATCTTCCTATTACATCCATGACAACTGTCGATTTGTCACCTACGAACATTGCTTTTTTGTTAGCCGGCTAATTTTGAATGACAAGTCGTGAAAAAGATGACAAATATTCTTAGCCATGATCAGTATAGATGCTCAAGACCTAAATGCTGTATTGGTTGAAACACGATTTTATTAAAATAAAGCGGCATCATGCAGCAATTTCAGGCACACATTACGGAAACGAAGTCAAGTAAAAGTTTATTATTTTAATGTTGCCAAAACGAACCAAAACAAATGTGTAATATACGAATGAATATTCATGTAATGCCAAGAAACATGTCCAGATGCTTAAACAGAGTTTTATATCTTCATCTTCCAGGAAATAATGCACACCTTGAAAGACGCAGTCAGGCGGATGTTCCCCAACGTTCACAAGTGGACATACTTCAAACCGCCAGTCCATTTCAACCGCGTACCGTACAGGCCGCAGACAATCGACGGCACTGACGTCATAGTGGCGGTCCCGGCCACCCAGATGAGTGACGTCAGAGAGGACGAGTCACAGCAGCGGGTTCACAGTGTGCTGTCGGCCATGTTTGCTGGAAGATCAGAGGTCATGGTCGTCATGTTTGAGCTGGACTTTGACAACTACCTCAACAACGCGGAGAACCTGTGTCGGGTGGAGGAGAGGAACACCGAGCGTCGTCCGTCTGGGAACGATGCCTTCGCGCCATCAGAAGGTTCTGCAGCTGTTGGTTACGGAGGCGAACAGCCCAGGGTCACTTCACTTCCCTCCAAGGATGATCCTGGAGGCGCCACGGCAGTAGCTATGTCCCTACCCGACCTGTCTGTCTTTACCAGACCACGCGACCTTCCGAACGACCTCCAGCGGGGAAGGTTTGACATTCTCATCCTCCACCGTGACCTTGGCATCATCATCTTGGAGGTCAAGGCCATCGGAGACGCGTTCAGTCTGTCACGTGACATGCAGAGCATCAGTGGGCAGTATGACGCCATCAGGTAAATTTTGTGCTGTGATTTTTTAAATTATTGTTTTGTTTATCATAACATTTGGAATTTGTTGAGTAAGCAATTACTTTTGTTGTTGTTGTTGTCGTTTATTTCAGTTGTTTGGTTTACATTATGAGGTTTTTGAACTGTACAGCTTATTATTATTTGTGACCCTCCACCACGAAATGAGTCGCATGTCACCTCGCGCGGTTCTGCGCTAGACTTGATATAAGTCCGGAGAGTGTATGGTAACAGCGTGAGGGTCACCTTAGTCACAGGATTATAACTCACACAGTTTTCGCTTCTTTCTAAAACGAGTTTCACCACTGGATAGAGCATATACAACTCTTTAGGAAAATGTAAAAATATGAAAATCATGCAAAGGTGACATGCGACTCATGCCGTGGTGGAGGGTCACATTTTTGGTATGCTAGAATTGTGATGTTTTTGATTGTCAAAACAGTGTATAGCTACTTATATATAATGTTTTGAACCGCGGCAGGTGGCAATTACGTTTTTTTAAAAATTTTAATAATTTTTTTTAGGCTTTTGATTCGAACAACTGAGTACATGTATTTGATTCATCACAATTATGATGATTCTTCTTCTTCTTTTTCTTAATTAATGTTTTGAACATTTTATTTGTAACATTTTAGGGTTTATGAACAACA
Organism: Littorina saxatilis; assembly: GCF_037325665.1. NCBI lineage: Eukaryota > Metazoa > Mollusca > Gastropoda > Littorinimorpha > Littorinidae > Littorina > Littorina saxatilis. The sequence continues at coordinate 616,777 of NC_090252.1, read as the reverse complement.
CATGCTATTGTATGATTCACGCTTTTTTTAAGCTTTCACCATTATTATAAATCTTCTTCTTCTCATTATCATGATAAACACTGTGTCCAGACGGAAGGTGGAGCGGTCAGTGCGACAGTTGGACAAGGAGGAGGCGGTGGTCAGACAGCTGGTGGGGGACATTGTGGACGTGACGTCACTGCCGGTCACCAAGGCGCTCGTGCTGCCCAACGTGGAGAGAAGGACTGTACAGGCCGCTCTCATGCAGGACCCACAGCTTGTCCAGGTAACTTGCAGCGGAACAATAACACACGAACGTACCACCCCCTCCCCCCACCTCTTGAAACTCTCTGTAGCATTATATCTCAGTTCATGTCCCAAATAGGTTGTTATACTGAAAACAAAAATATATATCAGACAGTCAGTCAGTCAGGACAAGGATAAGATGTAAGGTATCATGTCCTCCTGTGAGGTTACCTTCATGGAAATTTGGATTGCTTTCTTCCTTGGTAAAGCGAGCTACCATACAGTACCGCGTTAACCTTTTTTGTTTCGTTGTTATAAATTCCATTCTGCGTTACTGAAATCTGATTTGTGAAGTAAACCCCCAGTTTCAAAATTGCAAGCAATGATTTCTTAACTTGTGGCTGTGAATTTGGCGTTAGCCTAAATAAGGGTCCGAATGATATCATACTGGGTGCACTGAACTGTATGGAATTAAATCTTACACGGATTGAGTCATTTTGCTTGTTTGCCTGCTTAATTTTTCTAAAGTTGATTGGCTGGTTGTCTGGTTATTTTTAACTTAAACGTTTAAATGCTTCCACCTCCCATGTGATGTATTCCTCTTTTCCGTTTCCTTGCCCTCCCATTGTGTCTTCTCTCGTTTATCCTTTGCATCGTTCTGTTTAAATCTTGAGTTGTTGATGACAGTACCTATCAGTGAACGAGGGGGAGGGGTGCTTCTAAAATGCGGCAGAGGTACAAGCGTTGTTGAAATGTAGCATTTGAAAGGGGTATTGTGGGTTTCTCCTTGAGCGAAAAAGGTACATTTCCCTGGAAAGGAGAGGGGGGGGGGGGGGCTTCCGGAACCCAGGAAACCCCCACTGGATCCAGCCCTGCCTGTCCTGCTATCACACTGTACAGTAACCATGGTAATGCATGACGTGTTGTTGCAGAGAGTGTGTCAGTGTCTCGCAACACCCAGCCCTGCCTGTCCTATCTATCTACAGTAACCATGGTAATGCATGACGTGTTGTTGCAGAGAGTGTGTCAGTGTCTCGCAACACCCAGTCTGGAGGACGCACTGGATCTGTGCATCTTCCGCGACAGCTTGCCTCCCATTGGTCAGTCTGTGATCGTCAGCAACGAGCTCATCGAAAAGCTGCACTGTGATTGGTGGCTGAAGGTGACTGACAAGGCCAAGACACGCCCTGCTTGCATGGATGATGAGCTGTATGAATCACTGGTCGCTAGGTAAGCTTCGTTTATACAATGAAAGTGAGAGTGTGTGTGTGTGTGTGTGTGTGTCTGTGTGTGTCTGTGTGTGTGTGTGTGTGTGTGTGTGTGTGTATGTGTGTGTGTGTGTGTGTGTGTGTGTGTGTGTAAAGAAAAACAACTGTACAGACTGATGTGCGTTCAACTCTCTCTGCTAATGTTGCTTCTGATACCTGTACCACGAAGATTGCCCCCCCCCCACACACATTTTTAGATAATAATAAAGGAAATGTGCACACACAAGACAAACCGTCCTCTTCTGTAAATGGGTGAACGCAGAGTTGACCCAGTACCCACAGCAGACAGCGAACAGCCGAGTCCACTGAACTACAAGGTATTACATCTCCATGTTTTGTTCACGTGCAGGTTTTGCGGACCAGCCACCACCCAGAACGTCACGGTGGCGCACAGTACCAGGGCTGACGTCACAACACTGCATCAAGCCGTGCTGCAAACTTCTCGATGTTTCTCGCAACCCGTCCTCACCAGTGAACAGGTAGGCTTCAAAACGTTGTCCTTTTAGGTATTTTGTGGTATTTGGTAAACCTAGTGGCCATAATTCCTCAACGAAAATTAGACTGATGTCCTTAGAAATGGCACACAACCCTGAGAAAGTCTGCAGCTTTGGTGGTTTACAAATGACAGCATTCTCCAAGCGCTGCCGAGCTGCGTTCTGCCAGACCGAGACACGTCCAGTTTGCGGTAATGTTTTGCCGACCCGTAGCAATCCAACGTGACAAAGCACAAAGGTGGACCTCTTGAAGCAAAAGGCTCTTAGAAAACGGTAAATAACTTTTCGAACGACGAACATTTTGTTTACAACCGCTTCCTCTGCAATCAATCAGAATATGTATACACAGTCGTTCGCTTTTCACAGTGGACAATGCCTTGTGTTCGGGTTGACGTGTTAAGATCACAGTGGACAATGCCTTGTGTTCAGGTTGACGTGTTAAGATCACAGGTTGTGTTCAGGTTGACGTGTTAAGATCACAGTGGACAATGCCTTGTGTTCAGGTTGACGTGTTAAGATCACAGTGGACAATGCCTTGTGTTCAGGTTGACGTGTTAAGATCACAGTGGACAATGCCTTGTGTTCAGGTTGACGTGTTAAGATCACAGTGGACAATGCCTTGTGTTCAGGTTGACGTGTTAAGATCACAGTGGACAATGCCTTGTGTTCAGGTTGACGTGTTAAGATCACAGTGGACAATGCTCTGTGTTCAGGTTGACGTGTTAAGATCGCAGTGGACAATGCTTTGTGTTCAGGTTGACGTGTTAAGATCACAGTGGACAATGCTTTGTGTTCAGGTTGACGTGTTACGATCGCAGTGGACAATGCCTTGTGTTCAGGTTGACGTGTTAAGATCACAGTGGACAATGCCTTGTGTTCAGGTTGACGTGTTAAGATCACAGTGGACAATGCCTTGTGTTCAGGTTGACGTGTTAAGATCGCAGTGGACACTGGTCTACCTGACGGGACCCCCCGCGACGGGCAAGACACTGATGCTGACCCTGAAGGCCAGAGACTGGGCGAGACGGGGACAGCCGGTGTTCATCGTCAGTCTGTGGGAGGGCAGTGAGTCCGTCTCTAGGCTCATCTATCGCAAGGTTTGTAGATCACACTGTTTTATTATGGGTGTGAGTGTGAGTGTGTGTGTGTGTGTGTGTGTGTGTGTGTGTGTGTGTGTGTGTGTGTGTGTGTAAAGAGGGGAGAGAGAGGATGTGTCCTGTTTGTTTAATTGTTTTTAATTTGACCGTACTGTATTTGGCAATGCGCGACTATTGGAATGCAGTAGTGTGTTCCTTTGTGCCTCCCTCTGTGTCTGTAGAAGAACTCGGCGTGTGTGTTTAGTTCTGTTCCAAGCCTGCTATAAACATACATGTATGTATTAGACTTAAAAGGCCACGAGAGAAGGGAGAGAACTCAGCATTTTTTTTCGAAGACTGATTTAGGTAGACTTGATTGCTAGCTCAACTCTTTAGCAGCGGTGTAAACATTTTCTTTTCTTTTAAAACAGCCAGTAGGGTAAGGGAGGGTAAATTGAACAAGTCGAATATTTTAATAGTACGTGTAACAATTTTACATCTGTATGAAGTCGGGTAATTTGAAACTCAACAATTGCGTGTAATTTGAACACCTTGTTGAATATAGCCAACACTGTTCAAAATATACTCAAAATACTATGCGTTTTTGTGTGAATTGTGAACTTCTTTATTAAAAATCTTAACATGTTGCTCTTGTAACCCACAAAATATGCATGAAATAATACTCCATTAAACCCTCGCGTATGTCCAATATAAATGTAAAACAGCGGTTAGTGAATCCAGGTGAGTTTTGATGTTAGATCTCTCTCTGCTCTTTGGTCTTTCAGTCACGGATCATGGTCTGAAGAAGGCATGAAGAAAGTTCTGGCAGAAATGAAAGATAGTCGGCTTGGGTTAAATACCTGTGCAAATGAGTTCGGCTAATTTAAACATTGCCCTGTTCAATATACGAAAAATCCAGCACAACCAATTATTCACGTAGCATTTACGTTGATTTCACGTAAAATGCAACGTTGTTTTTTTAACGTTATTTCCACGTGATTTCGTCCGTACAAATTTACGTGAATTTTACGTTGAAACGCAACGTAAACCCAACGTTGGCCAACGTGAATATACCGAGAATATAACGTGAATACAAATTGAATACAACGTGAATACAACGTGAACATAACGTGAATACAACGTAAAATGGTTTGCTGGGGACTAGTCGGCAAATTGTAACTTTTCGCAAATTCTAAGAAACAAGTTGGGTGTTGACAAAACACATACTTTCTTTCACTTGCATACGTGCAGGTCTAAAGCCAGTCTTGAGATATAACTTGGCCTTCTTTGCTTACCGCCTTACATGGGCCGACCACAGCCCAGGGCCGGACTACCGGGGGGGGGGGGGGGGGTTATGGGGGTTGCGCACCCCCCCCCCCCTAGCCTAAACATGTACCTCACTTATTTAATTTTATTTTATTTTATGCCGTTTCATGCAAGGAGCGACCATTTTCCTATCTCAAAATATGACCTCGCCCCCTGACCCCAAGAGCCCCTTGACCCCGTTCCCCCTGGACCACCACTGGCAACCCCCCCCTCCTCTTAGCCTAGTCCGGCCCTGCAGCCTCTACTCGGTCTAGTTTTGAGGCTGTCAAAATGACCCCCTTCACCTTACCAACTGTTTTGCTGTTTTTACATTTAGTCAAGTTTGACTAAATGTTTTAGCATAGAGAGGGGAATCGAGACGAGGGTCGTGATGTATGTGTATGTGTGTGTGTGTGTGTGTGTGTGTGTGTGTGTGTGTGTGTGTGTGTGTGTGTGTGTGTGTGTGTTGTGTGTGTGTTGTGTGTGTGTAGAGCGATTCAGAGTAAACTACTGGACCGATCTTTATGACATTTTCATGAGAGTTCCTGGGTATGATATCCCCAGACGTTTTTTTCATTTTTTGAGTCACTTGAGAAAAAGTGACTCTATGTAATCGGTCAGTGTTAGTCTGTCCGGCCGGCCGGCCGGCCGGCCGTCCGTAGACACCACCTTAACGTTGGACTTTTCTCGGAAACTATCAAAGCGATCCGGCTCATATTTTGTTTAGTCGTGACCTCCAATGACCTCTACACTTTAACGATGGTTTCGTTGACCTTTGACCTTTTTCAAGGTCACAGGTCAGCGTCAAAGGAAAAATTAGACATTTTATATCTTTGACAAAGTTCATCGGATGTGATTGAAACTTTGTAGGATTATTCTTTACATCAAAGTATTTACATCTGTAGCCTTTTACGAACGTTATCAGAAAAACAAGGGAGATAACTAGCCTTTTCTGTTCGGCAACACACAACTTAACGTTGGGCTTTTCTCGGAAACTATAAAAGTGACCGGGCTCAAATTTTATGTGAACGTGACTCCCAGTGACCTCTACACTTTGACGTCTGCTTTGGTGACCTTTGACCTTTTTCAAGGTCACAGGTATGTCTTGAAGGAAAAAAATTGAAATATCATATCTCTGAAACTATTCATCGGATTTGATTCAAACTTTATAGGATTATTCTTTACATCAAATTATTTACATAGTGTATTGTGTTGTGAATAGCAATTTCTTCCTGTCCATCTGATGCCTCATATAATATTCAGAACTGCGAAAGTGACTCGATCGAGCGTTTGCTCTTCTTGTTCGATAAATGTCTTTGATGAAGTCATATCCGGCTTTTTGTAAAAGTTGAGGCGGCACTGTCACACCCTCATTTTCAATAAAATTGATTGAAATTTTGGCCAAGCAATCTTCGACGAAGGCCGGACTTTGGTATTGCATTTCAGCTTGGAGGCTTAAAATTTAATTAATGACTTTGGTCATTAAAAATCTGAAAATTGTAATTAAAATTATTTTTTTTATAAAACGATCCAAAATTACGTTTATTGTATTCTTCATCATGTTCTGATTACACAAACATATACATATGTTATATTCGGATTAAAAACAAGCTCTGAAAATTAAACATATAAAAATTATGATTAAAATTAAATTTCCGAAATCGATTTAAAAACAATTTCATCTTATTCCTTGTCCGTTCCTGATTCCAAAAATATATAGATATGATATGTTTGGATTAAAAACACATTCAGAGAGTTAAAAAGAATAGAGATATAGAAAAGCGGGCTATTCTCCTCAGCGCTTTAACCGCTACCGCGCTTTTCTGGATTGTTCATTTCACTGCCTTTGCCACGCGCGGTGGACAGACGATGCTACGAGTGTACGGTCTTGCGGAAAAAATGCAATGCGTTCAGTTTCATTCTGTGAGTTCGACTGAGCTTGACTTCATGTTGTATTTTCGCCTTACGCGACTTGTTCTTTTCTCAGGTGAGTGAAGACCACGAACACGTTCATCTGCTGGTCAGCAAACACCCGCAGTGTTCGGACATTATCGACGAGCTGAAGTCGTACTTGGACACACAGAGGCTCCAACACCCGACACGCAGACCCTCTCCCCACAGCACTCCAGCCAGACCCTCTCCCCACAGCACTCCAGCCAGACCCTCTCCCCACAGCACTCCAGCCAGACCCGGCAACCAGCAAGCGGTACACACGGCAAACGGTGTCGACGACAACTCCAGAGACCCCCCGCTCCACCGACGTGAGAAGCTGTGCCTGGTGATGGACGAAGCCCCGTGGTTCTTCACCGCCTTTGTCAGTCGACTGGAGCACGCGCTGGGCAGGGAAAGCTTCGAGCTGTGGGCGGCGAGCAGCTTCCCTGGTTGGAGACCGCAAGCCTTCCGAGAGGTCGTGCTGACCCAGGCCCAGCGCTGTCCGCCTGTCGTCGTCATGGAGATGCAGAAAGGTCACGCGTACTCCGCCTTCACCCGCCAGCCCTACACGTCCCTGGATGCCGGTGTCCTGGCAGGCATGCCCTCTCCTACAGACGGCCCCCCGGTGAAGAGAGTCCAGCACGGACAGCACGAGGGAGGCCGTGTCACAGACGTGTGGGACTGTCGGCAGTGCGGACAGGAGGTGGCAACGTTTCTCACCCAGGACCTGCAGATCGGTGAGTTAAGTCCTTCCTTAGTTTACCTTTGGTTGACTTCGCGAAGAATATTTTTGTACCACAAATTCCGCGCAGCGAGCGCCGTGACAATGACTTCGCGAGGTCGACTTGGCCCAATGAGTATCAGGCAGACAGAGAGGTAAACGAGGAAACAAGAGACGACATCATAGCGATGTGTGAGGGTCCGCTTAATGTTTGCTCTTTCACCAATTTGGCCATCAAGAAGTCAGACCTCATTGTACTTCACAATGTTATATTGTTCCCAGACTGTTTACATAGGTATCGTTTCCGGTATGAACAGGATGCCAGGTTTACTATTTTGCGTGATAGCTGAACAAATTAAACCCACACCATGAAGTAAGTAAACAAGTGACGGGTTCGGATGTTGTAAGGTTGATATTTTGTTATGTTCATTTTTGCAGGACGTGACAAAGAAGACGCGCTGCGCTTCAGTGACGTCATCATATCCGGGTATTTGCCCGACCTGGTCTGCGTCCGCCTGAGTGAACGCAGCGCTGAGTTCCTGGAAGCAGACTCCAACGGTGACTGTACCCCCTTGCACGGCTGGCTGGACAACAGAAGGACCAGCAGCGGCTTCCTGCGAGGCTTGGAGGACGGAGGAGTTCAACTGGACATCTTCACGAAGGGTCCGTGTCAGTCCGAGAAGCTTGCTGTTCCCTCAGACACGAACTGCGTGCAGATTGCAGAACCAGAAAGCATCTTGGGCTTGGAACGCGCCGTTGTGGTTGTCATTGGGACGACTGACGTCAGGAGGACGTACCCCCGCTACGTAGACCCCTGGTTTGACGTCATGTCAGTGTGTACGTCACAGCTCGTGGTGGTCGGAGAAATGGAGGCTACTGTTGAAAAAATGTTTGGATCTCTGCACGTGTAGACATTGTTTGTACAAATGGATGGAAGAGAAGTTTCAGTTCGATCCAGCAAATCGGTGTGTGTGTGTGTGTGTGTGTGTGTGTGTGTGTGTGTGTGTTTGTATGTGTGTGTGTGTGTTTGTGTGTGTGTGTGTCTGTGTGTGTGTTTGTGTGTGTATGTGTGTGTGTGTGTGTGTGTGTGTGTGTGTGTGTGTGTGTGTGTGTGTGTGTGTGTGTGTGTTTCTGGTGTTCTTGAGTCGCCTCTTTCGTGTGGTGCACAGAAAAGCACTGGACCGTAAACTACTGCGATGGTTTGTGCGTGTGTGTGTGTGTGTGTGTGTGTGTGTGTGTGTGTGTGTGTGTGTGTGTGGTGAGAGAGAGAGAGAGGTAGAGAGAGAGAGAGAGAGAGAGAGAGAGAGAGAGAGAGAGAGAGAGAGAGAGAGAGAGAAACAATAAAATAAGCGAAAGTTAACAAATATTAGCTTTTTACAGGTTTATGCGTGTTGCTTGTTGGTGTACATTGTTAAACATGTGCGAACTTTAAAATAGAAACGGCGTGTGTGTGTGTGTGTGTGTAAAATATAACAACAATAGCAAAAACAATAGCAACATCAAAAACAACAACAACCAGAACAATAACAGACGTACAGTCCGATTTTTCCAACTATGTTTACTAACACTGTCATACCTGTTTTACAGAGATGACAACAAAAAAGATAATACTATGGGAAATATGAAAACACGCAATTCTTTTTTTTTTTCTGTACACGCATTTTATATATATTCTCACATTTCCCGTTAAAGGCACATTTCTGATGTACATGGTAAACATATATACATTCTTTTTACATGCAACATACTAGAGGGCGTGTGTTGTCATGGTGGTGGTAACATTCACCATTTATACAATCTCCATAACAAATATAAATGATAGTTTCTTCCTCAAGCCTCCACACAATGACAAAGAATTGCGTTTTTTTTTCTCCGACTGACCGTACTGACCGTATTCTAGACAATCATGCGTACACAATACGGCGACATCGTACTGACCGTATTCTAGACAATCATGCGTACACAATACGGCGACACCGTACTGACCGTATTCTAGACAACCATGCGTACACAATACGGCGACATCGTACCGACCGTATTCTAGACAATCATGCGTACACAATACGGCGACATCGTACTGACCGTATTCTAGACAATCATGCGTACACAATACGGCGACATCGTACTGACCGTATTCTAGACAATCATGCGTACACAATACGGCGACATCGTACGGGTTCCCAGGTCTGTAGCACCTTGACAACATCTGGAGATTCCTTGTATGGCACAGTAACTAACTGCATCTCACCGTGTACACAACAATAAGCCATCACAGAGGAGGCGGTTATTAGAGCCTATAGCTACAGAACTCACAATACGGGCCTTCTTTCAAACAGGTCACATTAGGGGGGAATCAGAGGTATAAAAACACACACAAAAACAACACTTTCAGCGTATCAAAATTTGGTTATTTATGTTCCACAACCATCCTATATTAACACACAGGTGAAACAAAAGGTGTTCGCACATCTAAATAAGTGTCCGTCATGTGAGAGAACCCTAACTGGTCAGACCAGCCGGCAGGGGTGTAGCTGTTGTCCGGTCTCCTGCACGCCTCGTGTCACCACCGTCCTCAGTCTCAGGTTAGGACCTAGGGCATGGATTGTAGGTCTGTAGGGAGAAATATGGATAATTACTGAGGTAGTATCCAATGTATGTATTCAGAATAAACTGGGGCTATGGCATTCTTTACATGTTTGTGTGTGTGTGTGTGTTTGTGTGTGTGTGTGTGTTTGTGTGTGTGTGTGCGTGTGTGTGTGTGTGTGTGTGTGTGTGTGTGTGTGTGTGTGTATATTCGTGTGTGCGTTTCTGTGTGTGTGTGTGTGTGTGTGTGTGTGTGTGGTGTGTGAGTATGTATTTGTGTATGTGTATGTGTATGTGTGTGTTTGTGTGTGTGTGTGTGTGTGTATTCGTGTGTGTGCGTTTGTGTGTGTGTGTGTGTACGTGCGTGTGTGTGTGTTTGTGTGTGTGTGTGCGTGTGTATGTGCAGTGTGTGTGTGTATTTGTGTGTGGGTATGTGTGTGTGGGTATGTGTGTTTATGTTTGTGTGTGTGTGTGTGTGTGTGTGTGTGGACTCGGCAACAACACTCAAAAGCAAAATCGTTCTGTGCAGAAAGCAGCCAGGCAGCAGAGTGTTTAACTGCGAGGATGCTCTTATCGTGTGAAAGATGACACACACGTAATGCAAGTCACGTTACTTGACTGTGCCCTGAATCGTATACAGGGAATGGACAGTTAGTGCTTAAAAACTTCCGTTAAAACCTTTTTGTTCACGTGCCTCATTTCAAGGCAACCGAGAATTTCGTTTCACAGACTTACTGTTTTGGCGATGAACTTGAAGTAGCTCTTCCGTATCGGAGCAGCTCTTCTGTGAGTCGTTGCTCCCCCCTCTACTCTGCTTGGACTGCTCTGCAGACGGCACCACAGTGCATGGCTAATCTACTGTGATACCTGTGATAACTGATGATGATTACTGTGATTGGTTTTATGTGTTTGGTTGGTCTCTTCTTTTGGTAGTGCAATAGCGTTAATTATGGATTGTTGTTATCATCATTTACATAAAAACTTATCTGTTAATCCAAACAATGATATAATTACTGTGATGTTCTTAACTACACTTTAACATGGAACGTATGTATGTATGTATGTATGTATGTATGTATGTATGTATGTATGTACGTAGGTATGTATGTAGGTATGTATGCATGTGTGTTGGTGTGTCGGTGTGTCAAGTGTGCAAGTAAAAAGGGTATTGTAGTTGTACATATATTACTTTAGATATTTTTTTGTTATCATGGGTTTTATAAATTTTCTTCTCTTCTTCTTTTATAATTATTAATTAATGACCTATATGTGCTGATGACCAATTTAATTTCCTTTGTTGGATCAATAAAATGTTATGAGTTATGAGTTATGAGTTATGAAGAGAGTCATAGTAATACAGGACAACAGGAACATGTTTGCCATCTCGGCCTGTGCTTGCCTTATGCGGACCATGTGAAGTATGAAATAAATGCTACTATATTTCATGTCTGTCTAGTATAAAGAAAGACACGACTTTGATCTTACCGTCATCATGCGATGTGTTGAGAAGATTCGTTGTGGTGTTGTGGCAGTCTCTATACGGAAGTTGGCTGATGACTGTTTGCCTTTGTGACAATGTTATCAGATGTGCGCATCAGGTCTACCTGGTGTTAACAGCAAGGTAGAAATCGTGTTATTGTCATCCTTTTATTTTTGCTCACGTAGGCTTAAGTCTACTGTCCGTCATCCTGTGACAACAACAACAACAAAAACAACAACAACAACAGCAACAACAACAACAACAACAACAGACACGCACATACACACACACATATACACACTTACACACACACACACACACACACACACACACACACTTACACACACACACACACTTATACACACTTACACACACACACACACACACACACACACACACACACACACTTACACACACACACACACACACACATACACACACACACAGAGACACACACACACACACACACAAACAACCATACACACACACACACACACACACACACACACACACACACACACACTGACACGCACATTGTTCTTTAAACAGTATTAATGACTCCAGAGACACAAATATTGACAGTACTAAATAGATTCGGGTCCTAACTTCGCAATTCTAACCTCGCAAAACCAATCATCTCGAACGGCTGATTCATCGTGAGAAAGATAAATTGGTCTCAATTTTGATGTATCA
>NC_090252.1:577500-600000 GCF_037325665.1 Littorina saxatilis | reverse complement strand
GTGTAATACTACTGTACGCCGTTGATAATCATCAATGTGAGCTTGTAAGAGGTAGTTGTTCTGATACCCCTCGACATTTGTGCCACTGTTAAGGTCTGAAGATTTGGCTCAGCTCTTTACACTTTAAACCACTAGGCCACTCAGAGGGTTTTTCAATTGGTATGTACCATTCAAGTTCGTTTTTACAGGACCCAATACGAACTCCGGAAATGACTGTGGGGCCCGTTTGTCTGGGTTGTGAAAGAGTGAATACTCTTGCTTTCAGTAAGGCTAGCTTTCCACACGGGCTCATTGTCCGACACACCCCTCGCTCGTACTGGTATTCGAGGTGGTAGAGATAGAGAGAAAGAGAGAGAGAGAGAGAGAGAGAGAGAGATAGAGAGAGAGAGAGAGAGAGAGAGAGAGAGAGAGAGAGAGAGAGAGAGAGAGAGAGAGAGAGAGAGAGAGAGAGAGAGAGAGAGAGAGAGAGAGAGATGATGATGATGATGGAACTTTATTTTTCAAGGATAGAGGTTTAAGGCGACGCCTTTTCTTACAACCGGTCCTTACTTCTAATACAAATGTCTAATAAATGATAAACAAGTAAAGCAACATGACAAATAAACAAAGTAAACGAACGAACCAGCAAACAATCGACAAGTAAGCAAACAAGCAAATAAACATAAACAACAAAATGACAAAGTAAGCAACATACAAATCGAAAGCGAAACATGCAACATGTTAATTGAGGTTACACATGTAAAGTGATCGACGGTAAAATTCACACGATACCAACGTTTACACTAATGCTAATAATGATTATATGGTGTAAATGATGATGATGAAGATGTTGTTGATGATGATGATGATGATGATGATGATGATGATGATGATGATGATGATGATGATGATGAAGTGATGATGATGATGGAAAATCGCAACATAAATTCCACATAATACATATAATAAAGAACATATTTGTGTAATTCATAAAGCTTTGCCAATTGTTGACAGCTACTTGCACATGTTAAGACTAGTATAGCCATCTAGGTAGACATAAAATGATTATGCAGAGCTTGTTTAAAACTCTTTAGTGAGGTTAATTTTCGTATTACAGACGGAATTGAGTTCCACACCATTGCGCCAGAGAAGGCTTGACTAGTTTTGAACAAATCAATCCTGGGTATTGGTGGTAGAAAATTGATAGACCCGTACCTTTCGGTGACTCTGTGAAATAGGTCCTGAATATAGATGGGCACTTCGCCATGATATACTTTATACATCATTACAGTCTTATTAAACTGTAACTGTTTAACTAGCGGCAGGTAGTTTAGATTCTTTAACTTCAAATCAGCTTATAATTGTGGACATTTAACATGATTTTAGCTGCCCGACGGTAGAGAGTTTAACTTTTTCATGTGAATATCAGAGACGCCATCCCAAAGAGTTGATGCGTAATTAATATGGGATAAGATGTGGACATGATAAAATAGTTTTAGTGTTGCGATATCGACATATTGCTTTAACTTTGATAGCAGAAACAAATTCTTGGATACTTTTTGACAAATATAATGTACATGAGATTGCCATTTTAATTCTTGATCGACTATCACACCCAAAACACGATGTTCCGTTACCTGCTGAACAGGTTGTGATTCCAGAGAAAGATTTAACTTAAGAGGTCGTGACTGGTGTTTTTGTCTTGTTGTAATAATCATGCTTTTTGTCTTTCCTGGGTGCACTATCATAAAATTCTGGTTACACCAACTGTTGACTTCATTCAGACTAGACTGTAAGGAAATTTCAATTTCTTGAACAGTCCTACAGCTTGTGTGAAGCGTCGAATCATCTGCAAAAAATTCCGTTTTAACTTTGGAATTAGATATATGAAGGGGGAGGTCATTAATGAATACACAAAACAAAATAGGCCCTAAAACTGACCCCTGGGGGACTCCACTCTTTAAACATCCTTTGGGAGATGTTTTACCGTTTATAGAAACATACTGTGTTCTGTTGACAAGATATGATTTAAAGAATGAACACGTTGCGGGATTGTTCACGTACAATGCGAGTTTATGTAAAAGTAATGTGTGATCTACAAGATCAAAAGCTTTCTTAAAATCAAGAAATACAGCCCCTGATATGTCCGAACGATTAATTGCCGATAGCCAGATTGAAAGTTGTGAAATAATTTGCACCTTTCCATGTAGTTCAGAAGAGAGAGAGAGAGAGAGAGAGAGAGAGAGAGAGAGAGAGAGAGAGAGAGAGAGAGAGAGAGAGAGAGAGAGAGAGAGAGAGAGAGAGAGAGAGAGAGAGAGAGATTGTAACATTCTTTTCTACTACTTCTCTGTTAAAGCTGGGGGAACAGTTTGTTTTTATTCATTGCACAGCTTAATCTTTCTGCAATTATTTTCCTTTTATAAATTTGTGATTTAAAAAAAAAGGGAGACATCTGTTTCCTTCAGGTGAGATTGTTTTCTTCAAAAATAAAATTGATAAACTACTTCCTGTACGATATCAAATTCACTGTGAACTTCCTGCGCGATATCAATTGATATACAGTTCCTAGTTGACCAATGGCAACAGCTGTTTTTGTCATGTGATCAGTGAAAATGCGATAAATAGGAAATATCATGACTTAAACGAAACTCGAAACTTCCACGAACAGAAAGTAGCTTACATGATGAAGTTTCGTTTTGCATTTCTGACAATACACAATTAACTGTGATAGTAAAGCATTCATTCTTACGCTTCTGCGAACAAGGTTTGAACATAGCCATTTTAAAAGTTTTTCCTGATGAAGCTTCCAGAAGCGAAAATTCGTTATCGTCTTGTGTCGTCTTTGTATCAGTGAGTACAGTAATCCTTTGGTTGTTTTTTTTAACTTTGTTCATCTTACCACAGTCATTTCGTTGTTTAGTTAACAGTAAGTAATGCAATAGTTGAGAGTTCTTACATATATCGCTACGAATCTCACTCAGTAAATGTTGTAGACTACACACGTTGGTAAACAAATTTGCAGTTGCAAAACTTTCATCAAAAACGTAAAATATTCAAAACAATTGGTATATTGACACACTTGTTTGTAAACACAGAGAGAAAGTGGACTCTAAACATTATTTCAATCGAACAAAACAATGCTAGACACACAAAGAGAAAGTGTGTGTAAGTCGAGGTGGAGAATGAAGGCAGAGAAATACAATTTGTAGTCAGTTTACAAGAAAAAAGTACCATAAATCAAACCGTAACGTTTGTTTCAAAACTCAGACAGAAACGTTAGCAAGTACACACTTGAAAGTGATTGCCTTAGAATGACGTGTAAGTAATCCTGTCAGTCATTCTTTTTGCCAGGAAGCTGAACACTGTAAGCAGAAACAAGAATAGAAGTTAATCAGCTTTGACGGAGCCGCACAGACGCAAAGAAGGACAACGCCTCGAGCTTGGTAAAACAAGAGACACCTCATCGTTACTGGGATGGATCGACTTGGCAGTTCGAGTAACTTGCACACGACGCGGTCTCAGCTGGCTCCATACAGCGTGCCAAAACAAGCAACATCTCGCAGCATCAAGACAGTCGGCGGACGCAGTGCCAGACACAATATTACTCTCATCGGAACGTCGCACCAGAAGCAAAAGGGTCGGTCAGATGCTGACAAAATGAAATTAAAGGTAACGTGTAGATTGTTTTCTGCCTCGCTGTGTTTTAATTTATACATGTGTCTGCGTCAGATTTTTCCTTGTATGGAGTGCAAAGAGAGAGAGAGAGAGAGAGAGAGAGAGAGAGAGAGAGAGAGAGAGAGAGAGAGAGAGAGAGAGAGAGAGAGAGAGAGAGAGAGAGAGAGAGAGAGAGAGAGAGAGAGAGAGGTGGGGTGGGGGGAGAATCAGAGACAGAAAAGAGGCAGGTCGGGGAACAGAAATAGTCAAATGTTTGAATAATTGCACTGTCTACAGTGTGACAGCGGGTGGAAGTGAGACACCCAGGTGAGACGAATGTTGCTGTTCTGACGATGCCTCAAGGCACACACAAGTGATTTGTTATTCACCGGCTTTCAGATAATGCGCAGACTGACCCAGAAACTCAGACAGGACTTCCCACGACTGCAGGAAACATCTTACCTGTCACCACCTGTCCACTTTAACCGCGTGTCGTACCGCGCTCACGAGGTCTGCGGCATGACGGTGAAAGTCCTCACCCCTAACCCCCAGCTGAGCGACGCGAGGAGTGACGAATCTCTGCAGCGACTGCACAGCATTCTGTCGGCCCTGGTGACCGCCCTCTCTGACGTCATGTTCGTGGTCTTTGGCCTGGACTTCGATAACTACCTCAACAACGCCCAGGGTCTGCTTGTCACAGACGACGTGGAGAAGCAGGGTAGCAGCCAATCACATGAAGGAGTAACTCTGGAGGAGGGACAGCAATCAACAGGAAGTGCGCAGAGGGTTTGTACGCACTGCAGACACAGCCATGTCACCATGGAGACTCCAATCACGGCCACGGACACAAAGCACGCAGAACCAGCACCGGATCTGTCTGTATTTGCAAGACCACGTGACCTGGACAGCTCCTTGCAGAGGGGGAGCTTTGACATACTTGTCATCCATCGTCACCACGGCGTCATGATCTTTGACGTCAAGGCTGTGGGCGATGCCTTCCCGATGTCGGAGGACCTTCAGACCATTCACTCCCAGCACGCGCTGATAAGGAAGAAGGTCGCGCGGTCCCTGAAGCAGCTTGACAAAGCGGAGACTGTGCTAAGATATCTCCTGCACGACTTGACGGGTCATCGTGACCTGCCCGTGAGGAAAGGGTTGATGTTGCCCAACCTTGAGAAACAGACGGTCCACACGGCGTTATTGCAGGACTCCCAACTGGCAAAGGTTTGTTCTTACGTTATGATTAAGAAAACAAAACAAGAAAGGGAAGTTATTAGAATTTTTATTATTTTCTGTTTTTGCTCAGATGTTAGCGTTGACTTTTTCTTTACCACAAAATTAAGCTAAATTTTTGCCCAGTTACTTTGACTGCTTCAATTTAATTAAATTATATTATATCGAATTAAACTTGGGCGTCAGTACACCCTGAAGATGTGATAAACAAGACTGTCTGCTTCAGGACTATGAACAATGTATGGGAGCGTCCAGTCTGGACTCCGCACTACAACGCTGCTTGTTCCGAGACGACGTCCCCGCCATCGGCTGCTCCACCGACATCAACGATCACATCATCACCAGGATCCGTTCCCACTGGTGGGATTCGCTGGTGGGCGGGGCTTCCGAACTCCACCCTTGCATGGATTGTGAACTGTACGAGAACATCATTGCCAGGTAGTTGAAAACGTGTTGTTGTTGTTGTTGCTGTTGCTGTTGTTGTTGTTGTTGTTGTTGTTGTTGTATCTTCGTCTTGTTCTTGATCTTTTTGTTCTTGTTCTTTGCCTTGTTCTTCTTTGTCGTTATACTCCCATTCCACACAACCGTTCTAGGTCCCGGCCATTTTTGGCATCTTTGAGCAGCGTCTGACCATATAGTGGCAGCCGTCCTTGGTCGGTACGGGAACGGGACCTAGAACGGATGTGTGGAATGGGGGTATGAGACGGACACTCACTCCAGTCTCTGCGATCTTCTTCTTCTCGTTCGTGTTTGAAATCTGACAAGGTGGTCAGTGTCACAAACAAATGATTTGACTCAGGAGTTTGAAGTCTGTTTTTGGATGTAATGGTGTATCGCACCTGCTGCAGGTTTGGCGGGGCAGCCACGGCCCAGCACGTGAACACGGCACACAGTCCCCGGGCACAGGTCACCACACTGCCACAGGCCGTCCTTCACACCTCGCTCTGCTTTGCTGACCCCGTCTTGACCAGTCACCAGGTAGCCCTAGAATTTCATTACTTTATTATTCCATTGCTGTGACATTCGTAGCTACGATCTCGGATTCTGCACCAAAAGGTGACTCATGTCCGTCCCGGCCTCGATTCAAGCCCGTGACCCTCGGATCACAAGTCCAGTTCCCTAGCAACTGAGCTACCCGGGCTACCTCTGCTGGTCTATGTCTCTGTGCTTGGCGGGTGATGACAAAACGCACTTAGGCCGCAGCAAAATAAAATGCTGCTGGATTTTTTTAATCCAACGTTTTTGCGGAATACATTACACTGTATTGAAGCTGAACTGTTTTGCTGTAAAAAGACAAATTCAAGTGGTAAAATGTGTCTGGCTTTTCCCGCGGAATAGTTACAAGGTCTCCGTCGTCTTTTGAAGCCGCGGTAATGGAATTGCTCAGTTTGAGATTGCTTTCTGCTAGGTACGATATGATACACAAACAATTTGTTTATCATCATCCGCTATGGATACATCTTAATCCTTCCCTGACACTGTCTTATTTGCGTACATCCTTGTGTGTGTGTTATTCTATCGTCGTTAGCTGTAAGATAATAAGTCATGATCACACTACTAGAATCAATCTTTGCATAATTTTCTTTAGAAGAATTTCTCAAAGAACTTCTGTCAACAATGGCCTTAGGTTTGGTCGTTATGTACAGTTCCAAGTAACTTTTATGAATGGCCTAAGTGGTATTCTTTTCTTCATCTGTATCATTGTTATTATTATATATTTATTCGCAAAATATTGTTGTCATTTGTTTGACTGGACAGTTTTGAAACGGTCCAAACAATCTGGCAGGCTGGAAACTGTGTTGACTTTTAATATCATTTGACTGTTGATGGTTCTGTGAATTAACGGGAAGATGGACAACGGACGGACGGATGGAATGATATGGATGAATGGAGGGATGAATTAATTGGATAACGAGATGTGATTTGTCTGTTTCAGGTAGACATTCTGAAAACGAAGTCCTCCAGGGTGTACCTGACAGGTCCGCCTGGTTCCGCTAAGACTCTGATGCTGCAGCTGAAGGCACAAGACTCCATGCTGTGCGGAAAGGCTGTGCTGGTTGTCAGTCTGTGGGAGGGATCCGAGGCCGTCTCCCGTCACATTCATCACAAGGTCTGTGTTGCTGCTATCGCGAGGGCCCGGTAGTTGGTAGAGCACTGGACTTGTGATCGGAAGGTCGCAGGTTCGAATTCGGGCTGGGACGGACACGGGTCAACTTTATGTGCAGACCCAGAGACGGAAGCCATATACCATCCCCGTGACACCACAATAGCGCGTAAAAGACCTCGGTCATTCTGCCATAAGTGCAGATGACTGATACCACTTAAACACGCATACACGCATTGTGTATCTCATTAAAAGCCGCGAGGGCGTAACAACTCGAATTATCATATAACCCATATCATGCCCAGAGGCGAAATATTTAGCCTGTAGGACAGTAAGCATTATCCCTTTGCTGCTGTCGTGTGACGAGAGAGAGAGAGAGAGAGAGAGAGAGAGAGAGAGAGAGAGAGAGAGAGAGAGAGAGAGAGAGAGAGAGAGAGAGAGAGCGAGAGCGAGCGTTTTTGTGTGTGTGCATGATGTTACTGGACCCGCTATTCCTTAAGGAATATTAAAAGCATTAACTTGTTGATCGTTCAAAAACTCCTTTGACCTACCAATAAAAATGACGAATAAGGATAAGCGACAAAATATCAAATACCAAGCTTGTCGCAGGTCAGCGAGGAAGCACGATCCCCTGACCAAAGCCCCCAGCTGTTCATCAACAAGACACCGCGCCTCGCAGATATCCTTGACGACATCAAACTCTGGATGAAGACAAGGTCAGAACCAGCACAGCAGTCGGGCTTCAGGTCTCACCACCTCGGAACAAGGATCAACTCAGACTACGAACGATCGAGTAGAGAAGCTGACCTGGCAGGCGATTCAGAGCTGGGGCCACCTAGGGTAGTGTCTCTGCCAATCCCGGTCATAGAATGTGGCGTCAACTCAAAAAACGGCCACATGGCAGGTGCTCGCGGTTTCGTGCCCGGAGCGGTCGGAGGGTATCCGAGTTCCAAGCCAGGCAGGGAACGGACGGTGTGCATTGTGATTGACGAAGCTCCTTGGTTCCTCGGCACCTTCGTCGTCGAGGTCGACAAACTGTTTGGCAAAGAACACGTTGAGATCTGGGCGGCCTCGAGTTTTCCTGGCTGGATGCCGAACACTTTCCAAGAAGTCGTTTTGAACCAAAATTTGCGCTGTCCTCCCGTAGTCATCAAAGAAATGCAGAGAGGGTCGGCTTACAACTCGTTCAACCGGCATCTCCACACGTCCCTGGATGCCGGTGTCCTGGCAGGCATGCCGCCGCCCACAGATGGACCCCCGGTGATAAGAATCCAGCACAGCAAACACCAAGATGAAAAAGCGGATTGTACAGACGTCTGGGACTGTCTTCGCTGCGGAGAAGAAGTGGCATCGTTTTTGACTGAGGATCTGGTGATTGGTATGTAACAAGAGAGGCAGGGTGGGGTAGAGAAAGAGTGAAAGGGAAGGAGACGGAGAGAGAGAGGAGATGAGAAAATGAGAGAGAGGATGTGTAAAAATGAGAGAGAGAGAGAGAGAGAGAGAGAGAGAGAGAGAGAGAGAGAGAGAGAGAGAGAGAGAGAGAGAAAGAAAGAGAAACAGAGACAGAGAGAGGGAGAGCGACAATGAGAAAGATATAGAGAGAAAGAGGGAGGGAGAGAGAGCGAGAGGTTGAGAGCAAAAGGGGAGGTGGAGGAGAGGCTTTACAAATGTCAAAACAACATTGAAACAATAGAACCTCAGGGATGATCTTTGCCATTATTTCAGTACGCTTTGATATTTTACTCAAAATGGTAAGCACGTTATATTCGGTTAGAGTGGACCATTGATGTGTCAACTCTTTTGTTTTCAGCGCCCTGCAATAATGCTGACGAGGCAAGCCAAGGGGAACAACTCCACTTCAGTGACGTTCTCATCTCTGGGTTTGTGCCCGCTCTTGCTGACGTCAAAACTAAGAGGGGAAAGAACAGGACTGACGACGATAAATTGTCAGCGGAGCCCATGGACACTGAAACCGTCGTCTCTCCCCCTGTCAGGGCACAGTCAGGGCACACACAGGGCACACATAGGGCACAGTCAGGGCACACCCACGCCTTCCTGGAAGGTCTTGAGAGGGGACACGTGTTGTGTGAGATCATTCCAAGGGGGACAACCCCGCCCTCACGTGGTAGTCTCGATAAACCCGAACTTAGAAACCGCGTGCAAGTTGCTGAACCTGTGAGCGTGGCGGGATTAGAACGCCCAGTCGTAGTTGTCATAGGAACTAGTGACGTCAGAAAAACGTATCCTCGCTATGTGGATCCCTGGTTTGACGTCGTGTCGCGGTGTACGTCACAGTTGATCGTTGTTGGTGACGTGGAACTTGGTGTTGAAACGCCTCTTGGAAACATGACAATTACAGACTGAATCATTGTCAGTGTGAAACGACAGAGAGTACCGCCAAGCGAATCCACGATTTCACAATGTCGGACGTCTAGCACTAAGATTCAAGGACGCCTTCAAATGCGACATGAAAGCAGAAGACTCAGGAACTCGGAACAAGAGAGCCCTCGTTGGCGGTCGATAAAACAATTACCTGTGGGATGAATCGATCTTAAGACTTTCCATGCACTCACCCTGGCTTTGATTCTTGGCCCATGAGATGTACTCAAGATTCGGGTTGAGTTCGCATGATCCCGTTTCACGTTTATAGTGCTGTAGTCTCTATTGCTGTATTTAGCAGAAGCATCATAACTACAATGTCTGTGGTATGTTACTCATAATGTAATTTGGCACCGTTGTCGTAATGTGCACATCTTGCTTCTTGCCGGAAAACTGACCTTGTGTGCATCTGGAATTGCCATTTTCGCACCTTTAGAATGCTTTCACCCACCTTTTTAAATCACTTTTTTTCTGGACACTGCCATTTAGCTGATTCCCGTTATCTTTGTAAGGTCAGGTTGCCGTAGACGGGTAAGCAGAAGATTGAGTGGTAAGGTGAACAGAGAGAGAGAGAGAGAGAGAGAGAGAGAGAGAGAGAGAGAGAGAGAGAGAGAGAGAGAGAGAGAGAGAGAGAGAGAGAGAGAGAGAGAGAGAGAGAGAGAGAGAGAGAGAGATCAAATCAAATCAAATCAAATCAAATTTTATTTTACGAGGGTTGTGGCATAAGCAATATAAACGAGCTTCTTTTCAACCAGCCCTCGCCCAGAGAGGGACTATTCGAATCTTAAATACATATATATAAATACAAACGTAAGACAATTACAAAAGATAAGCATGACAGTTAAAGGCAGAAAAAACACTATTCACAGGACTATATACACGTTGTAGGCTATACAAACATTCTTGCGTTATGACACTGATGCTTTATGGACAGATATGATCAATATGAAAATAATCAGAACGAAGTCTTCCATCACTGTGACTTTTCGTAATTTGACATTAAATGTAATGAGAGGTGTTTTTTGAAAGTATTGAGACTTGTTGGGACTCGAACTGATTCCGGGAGAGAATTCCACAAAACGCTGCCAGAATAAGCTAAACTTGATTTAAAGAGATCTATCCGCGGAATGGGGACGTTGAATTTTCGGCTTGGTTTGGCTTTAAATTTTGTAATGAAAGCACGTGGTGCATGGCCGGAAAGGATTTTGTGAAGGAGCACGCTTTTATTTGATTTAAATCTTTCTTTTAAGGGCAACATCTTAAGTTTTTTATAATCGTGGAAAACAAGACTGGATTGTTTTAATAGAACTGATTTTACTGCTCGACTATGTAGACTATACAGTGGTTTTAAAATATTTGCACTGGCTGAGTCCCAGATGGTCGAACAATAATCCGTGATGGTTTGTATGTATGCACTATAAAATAATAACCTTGAGTGTGGATCAAGAAAGTGTTTTATTCTGTTCAACAAATATATTTTCCTCGACATGGTTTTACACAACGATCTAACATGATGGGTCCAAGATAAATTATTATCGATATTTACTCCCAAAACTTTGTGATCTCCTACTTCCGCTATTGCATCGTTGCCAATTTATAAGGAATGAGGATTATTCTTGATGTTTTGTCTTTTTTGCCTTGTTGTAATTAACATGTATTTGGTCTTTTGGGGGTGAAGACTCATGTGGTTATATTCCGTCCAATTAATGAGATCATCTACACTGTTCTGCAATGATAAATAAACTTTGTCTAATTTTTTATCAGAAGTGTGTATGGTCGTATCATCAGCAAATAGTTCACAATCATCATTAACACTAAAAGGAAGATCGTTAATATACAGAGAGAAAAGAAGTGGCCCAAGGACAGAACCCTGGGGGACTCCATATAACACAGGTCTTTTACTTCCCGCAGTGGGGCACTGCGGTTATGAAATTAAAGGCCCCTCCTGTTTTTGGAACCGCAGGAGCTTTCTAGTTTGCTGTTAGGTAGATTTTTGGTTCCTCTTTCCTGTCATGCTCTCTTTTTCTTCATGAATTCTTTTCTTTTTTCTGCCTTCTTGCTCATTCACCTGTATTTTTTCCAAAAATCTCTTCTCTTGCCGCTTGTCTCGCGATTCATGTATAGTTTAATCTGTTAGTGTTCTGATGTAAGTCTAGCAGTAGATAGGTTAAGCCTATTTTAACATACTGGAAACTGGTAATCTTCCAGTAGGTATTAATTTAGTTTTACTAAAGCCTGCTGGGACACAAGTAATGGGTTAGTGCATTTGTAAACAGGAATCGCTTGACAAGTGGCCCCCTTCATCCCCCCCTTCCTCGTCCTGATATGGCTCTGCGTAGTCGGCTGGACGTTAAGCAACAAATAAACAAACAAACAAAAGGTCTTTTACTTGACATAGTGGAATTCACGCAGACGGATTGCTCTCGTCCGGCTAAGAAAGATGAGAGGAGGCATAGGGTTTGGAGTGACAATCTATACTCAGCTAATTTTCTTAAAAGTAACTCATGATTAATGACGTCGAATGCTTTTGCAAAATCGACGAATAGGACACCACAGAGTTCATTATTATTAATGTTGCTAAGCAAGTTTTCCAGAAGGTTTATTAATGCTGTGTGGCACGAATGATTTTCTCTGAAGCCTGACTGATTTGAATGAATAAGGTCATATTTCTTCAAATGTGCGGCCAAGTGTGTATATATGTGTTTTTCAAGTGGTTTGGATAAAACAGGAAGAATCGAGATTGGTCTGTAATTGGCGGGGTCAGAAGAATTACCTGATTTAAATAGCGGGATTACTTTTGAGAGAGAGAGAGAGAGAGAGAGAGAGAGAGAGAGAGAGAGAGAGAGAGAGAGAGAGAGGGAGCGAGCGAGAGAGAGTGAGAGAGAGGGAGAGAGAGGGAGAGAGAGAGAGAGAGGGAGAGAGAGACAGAGAGAGAGAGGTATTAGTGTGAGCCATTTAAAAACTAGGATATCGTGGGACTATGCAATAAACTACTTAAGTTTCCTGAAAATTCCAAGTGTCTGTTTTTGTTGTTGTTGTTGTACATTATTTGTTGTTGTTGTTGTTGTTGTACATTCTTTGTTGTTGTTGTTGTTGTACATTCGTTGTTGTTGTTGTTGTTGTTGTACATTCTTTGTTGTTGTTGTTGTTGTTGTACATTCTTTGGTGTTGTTGTTGTTGTACATGCTTTGTTGTTGTACATTCTTTTTTGTTGTTGTTGTTGTACATTCTTTGTTGTTGTTGTTGTTGTTGTACATTCTTTGTTGTTGTTGTTGTTGTTGTACATTCTTTGTTGTTGTTGTTGTACATTCTTTGTTGTTGTTGTTGTACATTCTTTGTTGTTGTTGTTGTTGTTGTACATTCTTTGTTGTTGTTGTACATTCTTTGTTGTTGTTGTACATCCTTTGTTGTTGTTGTTGTTGTACATTCTTTGTTGTTGTTGTTGTTGTTGTTGTTGTTGTTGTACATTCTTTGTCCATTGGTGCTGTACTTGCTGACAAAAGTGGATGTTACCTCCCCTAACTGAATCTATTACCTCACAGCATCTGTGTAGAAAGCTGTACTCAGGCCATCAGGGTTTGTACCTCTCCTACAGGTTACATTCCGAGTTGCATCTTGCAGCCTGTATTGTGGGTCTTGTTAAGGGGAGAGACCTACCTAGAGTTGGACCAAAATGCTTTTTTTGAGAACCTGTGTGTGGCATCATTAGAAAGCTAAATCTCTCTATTTTCATTTACAGTTTGATTTTTCAATCAATTCCGATCCAAACTGGAGATATGAGGGTTCTAAGCAGGTGTGTATCAACCCTGAAAACCCAAAATCCGGTCCCATTTTACTCTTTATTTTATTGCACACAAAAACTAACTAATTTTAGCATGCAGATTTTCTCCCAAAACGCCACTTTTCAGGGTGTTTTTACACCACAGTTTTCATGCTAAAACCGTGTAAATTGTACTGGAAATAGATTTTAGCCATAACTTTAATCAAACAGACAGATTGAAAATATCATAATTTATACTAAGGGGAGATTTGTTTTGATTTTTTTAATTAAATTGTGTACATGGTGTTTACTGGTAATATGCCACATACCTGCTTTACCCTAGTTCAGGCTCCAGGTAAACTTGTTTTTCATCACGTTTCCAAAGTACAGCTTTCAGGGATAAAAAGTGTAAGAAATATTGAGTAAAAAGGGATACAACATCTTTTTTGTTCGCAAAATATTATTATCATCTTTTTAAAAAATTTCTTTCTCATGTTTGTGAAAATCTATCAGCTAACCAATTATTTTCCTGAAAAAGCTACATAACTGACATAAATGCCCACCAAATCCCATCAAAATCCACTGAGATGTTACTATGTAGCAAAAATAAACAACAATACAGCCAACTCTAGGTAGGTCTACCCCCCTAAACACAATTGTCAGAGCAGTGAAGACACAGTGTTGTATGCTGAACCTTCAATTCAGGTATTTTTTTTGTTTTCCCAGGACATCTGCTTGCTACTCTAAGATATACCCCCATATGTCGCCGTGCTGTGTGTTCAAAGCTGTTTTTTTCATTGCTACAAGCATCTTCGAAATAATCTCAATCACAATCGAAGATAGGTGGCATAGAATAATTATTTCTGTTAGTTGTGTCTTTTGTTTGTTCACAATAAAAAGTCGATAGGTGGAAGGTTTTGTGAGTGTTTGGTTTTGACCTGAATTAAACGTTCGGATAAATGTATCTTTCTTGTTGTTGTTTTTTTTAATAAAAAAGTTAACGTGAACATTGCCTTTATTGCGATTTACACTCGAACTAACTTTCTACTCTTGTGTCTTTCAGAAGTAAGGACCGGTTGTAAGAAAAGGCATAGCCTTAAACCTCTATCCTTGAAAAATAAAGTTCCATCATCATCATCATCTGACTCAAAATCCCTCAACAAGTACCAGCTGTGACGTGCAGCAAGCAATGACGTCAAACCGCGGGTCTACGTACTCAGGACAGGTCTTCATGATGTCATTTGTTCCTATGACAACAACAACGGGACGCTGCAATCCTAAGACCATCACGGGTTCAGCGACGTGAGCCAGATCGACCTCGTCAGGGGAGACAAGCCTTTCCACAGCCTCATTGTCTCCCTTGGTGATGACGTCAAACGGGACCTCAGTCTCGGCTAGCCCGTGAAGAAAGCCAGACCACTGCGGGGAAGACTCTTCAGACAGCTCCTCTTTCCCTGACCCGCCGTCTCCAGCGGGTTGCACGTGTATGGTGTTACTCTGCGCTGTGCTGCTGTCACGCTTTGAGAGCTGGGTGCAGGCTTCGGGCAGTACGATGTGGCCAGAAATGAGGACGTCTCTGAATTTCAGCATGTCCCTGCGACCGTCACTGTCTCCCCTCAATGGTGCCCCTGGAACACAGGCAAGGATACACAAAAGTAAATTCTGTTCTTTCTGGTTAAATCTTAAAAAAATATGTTTGCAGTCTACCGGGTTTGAAAACAATTCATACTGGTTTCTGCACCAGACTTAATTTTACAGTGATACACCTTAAATATGAATAGTACTTCAAGGGTGATCTAAGATAAAACTAGATAACATTAATGCTAAATGGGTTTCGGATAGACCCTTGAACTCTGGAGACAAGTAACATCAACCACCACAACCACCACATTTATTTTCAGACAGGTAACACAGGCAAAGCCTTGCCGCAATAAAAAGAAGGATCACACTCAATCAACAGAAGCTATGATCGTTTTGTGAACAGCAGTCACTCACGTACCGATGGCAAGATCAGCGATCAGGAACCGCGCAACCTCTACTCCACACTCGTAGCACTGCCACACGTCAGCCTGTTCGCTCTGTGCGTGCTGACTGTGGCAGATCCGCTTCACCGGAGGTCCGTCTGTAGGGGGGAGCAGGCCAGCCGGAACACTGGCGTGGGAAGGAGTGTAACGCAGCATGGCGCGGACAGTGAAGGCTGGACATAACTCCAACTCGCTCACCACGACTGGCGGACAGCTCAGACTGTGTGTGAGGTCAATCTTCGTCATGGCCGCGGGAACGGGACATCTATGACGTGACGATGCCCACAAGCAGAACTTGCCGATAACTTGTCTCAACTGATTCCATCTCACTGTGAGGAGCCATGACGCTTCGGGTACAATGAACTTCATGTCCTTTGTTGCCGAGGCTTTAATGACGTCACAAAAGTCTGGATCTGGGAGATTGCAGTGAAGCAGCGTGGCCGTTCCTGGAAGCAGTTTACCGTGCTGCATGATCTGTAAAAAGACATTGAAAACAATGTTTCAAGAACTGGATTACATCATTCACGTTCATTGTACAGCCATTAATTAGGCCTACTTTTGCTGATGGCATAAATAAAGAATGTGTTTGTTTCTTGTAGTCGCACGTGGAGCACTACTTAGCATGGAATCAAAAAGGTCATATTTGAGTCCAACTAACGTCACAGTGATTAACTGAAGGCGGACACAGCTTATGACGTGCTTTCAATCTGCAGCACTTGAACAACCTTTGCAGGCTGTGGCATTATGTGCTTTCAATCTGCAGCACTTGAACAGCCTTTGCAGGCTGTGGCATTATGTGCTTTCATCATGCTTCATTGATCACACATGTTGTTTATCTTCAGACTTTCATTAAGAAAACTAGAGCTGCACTGATACAAAACACAAAATAAAACACGTGGCCAGCAGAGAAGCGTGTGCATACGATTTCAGCTGTGAAATCTTGACATCGCCGACAAAATCTGGTGTACTGTTCATCATCCTACATTCGAGTTCAGAAGGAGATGGCAAATGGAAACAAGAACAAACTCTGGCAACTTAACTGACCTGGCACTTATGCATTGACCTCACAATCCCCTTCATGACGACACTTGCTATGCCTCCTAAGTTTACAAATGAATGTTTAACCATGTCGAGTTCCATGCTCTAGCGGGACTGTTGAAGCGTGTGGAGCACTCTTCTGTCTTAATAAATAATAATAATAATTGTCAGTAAGTACTGGTGTCACATGACTGATGTGAACCAGTTGATTGGCTAATGGCGATGCGCTAAAACTGTTAGCGCACTCTTGGAGTGCGCTAACTTTTCCACAGAGCGTATTCTTACGCCCTTTACCTAAGCAAGACTGTGCTCTCATCCTCAGAATTAATTACTGACATGTAGCTTATATTCTCCACAATACCAAATGACCATAAATTCCCTACTTCTCAATTAAAGCAGAAGTGGGTTTTTTTTTCTGACAGATTGCATGTGCCTGTGCCACAGTGCGGCTGCCACTGATCTAAAAATAGAAGCCGCTGGGTTTCATCTAATTCTCGCCGACTTGCATAGATTCTTCTCATCGTGTTAGTGGCATGTAGCTTATCATCCACATTACCAAATGATGAGTTAATATAAAATTCCCACCCGCTAGCAGAAAACACAAGTGTTATTCCGATAACGTACCAGCTAGACCAGTTTGGAAGACTGACTCGATCGACTCTGTCATACGTACGTAGCCGCACTGACTACACTGAAATACGACTGCATCAGTTCAGTTTCCGAATTATTATTTCAAGGCAAGAACAATCGTAATCGAAAACGTGTAGGGTTCAGAACGTTCTTACCATTATAAGACTTATTACCAGCGTGCCTCGTGCGTGCAGACTCAGTCAGTGCAGACTGCATGCAGTGGTTTGATTGCCCTAGCAGACGACATAAACCCCGCTCAGCAAATTAACATGTTGGGCAAATGTGAACGAAAAAACGATGGGGATATAATACGTGTAGGGTTCAGAGCATTCTTACCGTTCATATTTAGTATCAGACTCCCCGATGAATGAAGATACAACACGAAAATATGCCACATTTGTTTTGAAAATGTGCGAACCGTCGAGTCCCGCGGCTTCGAGTCAATTCAAGGGGAGTCACTCCGCACAGTCAATCCGTCGAAGCTCGACTGGAGGTTTCGAATCGCAAATAATGAAGAGCACAGCCCTTTCTCCGAGTTCAAATGAGGTCTCTCTGAAAGATCATCACTGTTCAGATTAACGCTACACTGGAATTTACCAACAGAAATTAAAATGCGTGTGACGAAAGCACGACACACTTGAGACACCCCACACAAAAGTAGATCTTTACTGTACACGACCTGACCACACAGTTATGCCTATTCAAATGCGCGTTGCAAAATGTGCGCTTGGAATCTTCTTTTTTCTATGGCGGTACTGACAATATCGTTATTGAAACAATCCCAGTGCACTAAGGGATTTATAGAGCAAATCTCGAAAATAATTATTGAACTCAGCGCTATGCGCTTCGTTCAATAATGAATTTTCTCGATTTGCTCTATAAATCCCTTAGTGCACTGGGATGTCTCAATAACTTAAATAATAATAATAATAATAATAATAATAATAATAATAATAATAATTGTCAGTAAGTACTGGTGTCACATGACTGATGTGAACCAGTTGATTGGCTAATGGCGATGCGATAAAACTGTTAGCGCACTCTTTGGAGTGCGCTAACTTTTCCACAGAGCGTATTCTTCCGCCCTTTGCCTAAGCGAGACTGTGCTCTCATCCTCAGAATTAATTAATGACATGTAGCTTATATTCTCCACAATACCAAATGACCATAAATTCCCTGCTTCTCAATTAAAGCAGAAGTGGGGTTTTTTTCTGACAGATTGCATGTGCCTGTGCCACAGTGCCACTGATCTAAAAATAGAAGCCGCTGTGTTTCATCTCATTTTCGCCGACTAGCATAGATTCTTCTCATATGCCGTGTTAGTGGCATGTAGCTTATCATCCACATTACCAAATGATGAGTTAGTATACAATTCCCAGCGGCTAACAGAAAACACAAGTGTTATTCCGATAACGTACCAGTTTTAGACCAGCATTTGGAAGACTGACTCGATCGACTCTGTCATACGTAGCAGACTACACTGAAATACGACTGCATCAGTTCAGTAAATGAATGGTTTCCGAATTATTATTTCAAGGCAAGAACAATCGTAATCGAAAACGTGTAGGGTTCAGAACGTTCTTATCATATATAAGCCTTATTACCGGCCTGCCTCATGCGTGCAGACTCAGTGCAGACTGCAGTGGTACGGGTTCGATTGCCCTAGCCTGTCAGACGACATAAACCCCGCTCAGCAAATTAACATGTTGGGCAAATGTGAACGATAAAACGATGGGGATATACTACGAGTAGGGTTCAGAGCATTCTTACCGTTCATATTCAGTACCAGACTCCCCGATGAGTGAAGAAACCACACGAGAAACATGCCACATTTATTTTGAAAATGTGCTATACCGTAGAGTTCTTCGGGGGGTAGTCAATTCAAGGGGAGTCACTCTGCACAGTCAATCCGTCGAAGCTTGACTGGAGGTTTCGAATCGTAAATAACTAAGAACACAGTCCTTTCTCCGAGTTCAAATGAGGTCTCTCTGAAAGATCATCACTGTTTAGCTTAACGCTACACTGGAATTTACCAACAGAAATTAAAACAAGAGTTTGCGTGTGACGAAAGCACGACACACTTGAGACAGCCCACACAAAAGTAGATCTTCTACGACCTGACCACACAGTTATGCCTATTCAAATGCGCGTAGCAAAATGTGCGTGTTGTATCTTCTTTTTTCTCTGGCGGTACCGACAATATCGTTATTGAAACAATCCCAGTGCACTAAGGGATTTATAGAGCAAATCTCGAAAATGATTATTGAACTCAGCGCTATGCGCTTCGTTCCATAATGAATTTTCTCGATTTGCTCAATAAATCCCTTAGTGCACTGGGATGTCTCAATAACTTAAATAGTAATGGACATTTATATAGCGCTTCTCCACAGCTCGAAGCGCTTTACAAGTTCAATTTACAAGTTCAATCAAGTTGAACGTGAAATGTGTTAAAGCCCCATAGGAGGCGCAAATAAATATCATGAGTTTCAGGGGCGGATCAGTTGCCCAAAGAAGCAAAATGGTGCCATCTGATGCCATTTGAACTTAGAAATGGTCATAGAATCAGCATAGAAAAATCTTTTTTTTCTTCTTCTTTTTTTTCCCTTTTTTTTTCGGGGGGGGGGGGCACGTGCCCCCTGTGCCCCCCCCCCTCCCTCGTCTGCCCCTGAGTTTTCATAGCACTCTCCCACCCTGCACACTCCGATAGGCTTGTCTCAAAGTGGTCTACTTTTTACATACATGAACATATTTGCTCACCCGTCTGTGTATGTCACGTGACACTGCCTCGTTTCCATCCCAAAGAACGAGGATGCACACATCGTCCCCCTGTTTCAGCCATGCAAGAGCTTTTCGTACCAGCATCTCATTTTTGCCAGTGCCTGGTGGACCAGATATGAAAACCAAGCGATCGTCTCCCTTCACCTGGTCAAACTGTAACAAGAAAATTAAAGTTTGTCTTGATACAATTGTTATTTTCTCTCTCTCTCTCTCTCTCTCTCTCTCTCTCTCTCTCTCTCTCTCTCTCTCTCTCTCTCTCGGCGTCTCCTTTTCTCCGTCTGCTTGTCTCTCTCCCTTTAGCCAATTGAACAAACTTATTGAGAAAGCAAGCGAGCGCGTGCCTCCGGAAATAAATACATTTGAAGAAAACTGGGTGTGTTCGACCCATCTTGAACACGCGGCCAGTACTGTAACTGACCTTGATACGGATCGATCCAAGGGGGGCAATCTCAGTCATCTCAAAGAGGGAAATCCAAACGCAATCCGCTTTGTTCGATTTTATGGGCTTGGACGATAGAGAAAAATAAGAAAAGCAAAAGCTGGAGTAAACCTGGACGAAATTGCTATCAAGAACGCAGAATTGATTTTTTCTGAGGTTTTTTTTTGTGCCGTAAGCGGCACAATTTCGCGTCTCGCACATCTGATGTTGACATGCATCAACAAAGGGGCCTCACTCTGGAAGAGTTTCCTGCTCCGATAAACATGACGCTTACGGCAACAACAAAACTCAGAAAAAAATCAATTCTGCGTTCTTGATAGCAATTTCGTCCAGGTTTACTCCAGCTTTTGCTTTTCTTATTTTTCTCTATCGTCCAAGCCCATAAAATCGAACAAAGCGGATTGCGTTTGGATTTCCCTCTTTGAGATGACTGAGATTGCCCCCCTTGGATCGATCCGTATCAAGGTCAGTTACAGTACTGGCCGCGTGTTCAAGATGTGTTCGACCTGGTTAGATATCGTCAATGTAGCAATAATTCATTCTCTATCTAAAGTGTTGGTTTTGTGCTCAAGTGTTTTCTTATTCACAGGTCTTCACGTAAACTCTTAACAACCCGACCTTCCTCCACCCCACCCCAGATTGCGATGATACGCTATTTCAAAAGGTGAACACAATAAAAACAACAACAACAGCACTAAAAAATACATTCCGTTCCCTTGGTGTTTGCAACCTAATCAGCATCATAAGATGTTCCCGGTCATTGCTTCCCCCCAAAACACACACACACACACAAAACAAAAAAACACACAAAACAACAACAAACAAAAACAAAAACCAAAAAAACCCGAACATTCTTCGATCTCTTTACCCATGTTTTCCCCCTTTCAGGCGTGGCCGAGTTCGAGACACTGCTGACATATTACTGCTGCATGCCCGGCGCTACCAACGTTAACACCTGTAGGTCAGTTGTGATAGACCGGGCTGACCTGAGCAGGTGTGAGATGCCGAGACTGCGCCCAGCGTGCAGTGGCCAGCACAACGTCAAGGTTTAGGAGACTGTTGACCTCAGTCTTGCCAGGGCTGGTCGGCTGTGTGAGTTGTTTGATGACCACACTGCCAAAGCTAACAGTGGACACAAGTAAAGAGAGTCACAGACATGTGAATACGAACGCATTCACTAATCCCCAAAACAGATAGTCTGCTAACGTTCCAAAATTCAGAATAAAAAAATGATTTGAACGTTTAATTTACGACTGAACACAATTTTACAATCGCGGTACTTCGACACAATTGTCTCTAAAGTGGACAGACAGATAAAAACTTACGATACAGATAGTTACCTTAGCTCAGAGAATGGTCCATTATGCTGGCGAAAACGATGGCCAGGAAATGAATAATGAACGCCTCCACTGTTGGGTAGCAATTATTGTATGTATGTTTACTGCTTTACATCAAAATGTGACTTATTGTTTTTCAAGAGATAAAAAAAACAACAGGGAGAGGAACATTGACCCATACCTTAAGCATTTTTGCATTAACATAATCATACTCCCTTATCTGCTATTCAGATTTGGTCATGTGACAGACGTTTTCTTCCACACGAGATTACGTTGATTGTCATCGCTAATCCGCTAATCGAGTGTGGAAAAAAACTCTGTCACACGATCAAATCTGAATAGCATTTATGTCTCACAGCTTCAACAGAGGAGAGAACAAACAAGTTTTGTGTACTCAGTCTCACGCTTTGACAATGCTAACCACATCAGCCATGATTGTTCTACTTCTTTGACGAAGAGACCAAACAACTATGAATGACGTCTCGGTATGAGTGAATGACGTCACAGTCAGTATGTTTTGAAGCATCCCTTTCTTTATGACGTCTTTCTGTGTCTAAATGTGCGAATAGTTTTTTTTCCGTTTTCTTTGTCTTGTCTGTACACAACTCTGTCCTTCTATTTTATAATAGCTGTACAGGCCTTATTATTCATAACACTTTCCAAGGGCAGTTAAATTCGCGAACGGAAACAGTACTGTCGTCTGGGATGCCGTTTGTAGTATTCTCAGTGTTGAAGAATGTGTAAAGAGAAGAAACGATAACAGCGGGAGAAATGAAAGCCATGTGTGCATGGTTGTGCTTTTGGAGGGGCGATTGGAAGTTTGATTCCATTCTTGTCATACTCTGAAACGTGTGACATACAATCCTGCACACGTTTGCTTTGGTAGCGGCAAAGAAGGAGAGCGGGAGACATAGCTTCCTCTATAATGACTTACCTCTTCACTATAGACAGATACACGTCACCATCCTTCGCCTGGTCGTCGCAGCCGGCTTCGCTCCACCACAGAGTGCTGTGACCGTCTCCAGATTGACCGCTGTCCGTGACAACTTGTGGATCCATGACCCCTTGTAGCCAATGCCGTTCACTCAAGTTAGGCAGACACTGGAAAGAGAGAGAGAACAACAGTTGATGACTGAACAAGAGGT
>NC_090252.1:507500-572500 GCF_037325665.1 Littorina saxatilis | reverse complement strand
TTAAATTGATTTGGACAATTTAATTTTGATAATAATTTTTATATATTTAATTTTCAGAGCTTGTTTTTAATCCGAATATAACATATTTATATGTTTTTGGAATCAGCAAATGATGGAGAATAAGATAAACGTAAATTTGGATCGTTTTATAAATTTTTATTTTTTTTTACAATTTTCAGATTTTTAATGACCAAAGTCATTCATTAATTTTTAAGCCACCAAGCTGAAATGCAATACCGAAGTCCGGGCTTCGTCGAAGAGTACTTGACCAAAATTTCAACCAATTTGGTTGAAAAATGAGGGCGTGACAGTGCCGCCTCAACTTTCACGAAAAGCCGGATATGACGTCATCAAATACATTTATCAAAAAAATGAAAAAAACGTTCGGGGTTTTCATACCCAGGAACTCTCATGTCAAATTTCATAAAGATCGGTCCAGTAGTTTAGTCTGAATCGCTCTACACACACACACAGACACACACACACACAGACACACGCACATACACCACGACCCTCGTTTCGATTCCCCCTCGATGTTAAAATATTTAGTCAAAACTTGACTAAATATAAAAAGTATGTCTTCTAAAACTGGCAACAGAAAGTGGCTGTCTGAGAGAGACTGGTAAACCATTCCACAGAAATGGACCTGAATATGCCAGACTAGTTTTATACAAGTCAATTCTAGGGAGGGGAACATTTAGTTTCTTCGTGCGGCTTGATGAAGTCTCAGTTAATAATATTCTTTTAGGTAAATAGTCTGGTACACGTCCAAGAACTATTTTATGCATAAACCTTGCCTTGTTAAACGCTAGTCTGGATGAAAGTGGAAGAATTTCAGCTTTTTTGTAGTCATGATTAGAGAGGGTGCTGTTTTTCAGCTGAACAACTTTTACTCCGCGTCTGTGCAAAGATTTTAGGGGTCTTAAAGCTGCATCACTTGCAGAATCCCAAAGGGTTGATGCATAGTCTATTCCAGACTGCACATGCGCTTGAAAAAATGTTCTGCGCGCATCAAAATTTAGAAAATGTTTAATCTTTGCAGACTGATGAACTTTTTTTGCTGTAGATTTACATAAGTTACTTACATGAGGGCCCCATGTTAGATTGTTGTCAATAGTTACACCCAAAATTTTGTGTTCACTAACCTCGTTTATCAGCTGACTATAAACAGAAATGCACTTCTTTGGTTCCGACATGACTTGTCGTTTTTGACGCGTAGTAATTAGCATATACTTTGTTTTTTCTGGATTGAGAGACATGTGGTTTAAATGCGTCCATTCTACAGCATCATCGACACACTTCTGAAGCGTGTCGACTACCGAAGTAATATCATCACCTGAGGTATGAATAGTAGTATCATCAGCTAGCATATCACACTGTCCAGAGGATATGTGTAATGGTAAGTCATTGATGTAGACAGAAAATAATAAAGGTCCGAGGACCGAGCCTTGTGGGACCCCATATAAAATTGGCATTGCTTCAGAGCTCGAACTGTTAAAGGTAACTGTTTGTGTTCTTCCCGACAAAAAAGAGGCTATAAAAGTCTGTGTGGGCTGTGGTAGTCTATAAATGGAAAGTTTCCGCAAAAGGAGGGCGTGATCAATAACATCAAATGCCTTTGCAAAGTCCATAAACAGTGCTCCACATAACTTATTAGAGTTGATTTTTGATAACCAAGAGTCCACCAGTTCTGTCAGTGCCGTATGGCACGAGTGTTTAGGTCTAAAACCAGACTGAGTTTCATGAAACAAATTGTTTGATGTAAAGTATATCTTAAACTACTCACTTATCGCCCCCCCCCCCCCCCCCCGGCGCAAATCAAGAGCACACGATAATCCCAAAGAAATGACACTCCTCTTTTTCTCCCTCTTATTACTTACAGTTATACTCACACACCTGCGCGCGCACACACTCACATACACCTGACACACACGCAATCACTCTCGTGCGCACATACATCACACATAGCCAAGTCATGTATTGATTTGGGCAAATAACGAGGGCAGTTTATTCAAGAGAATACCATCTGACAATGAGAGATATCATTGTGCAGTGATAAGTCCCAAATTAGAGGTACTACTCGTTATTCAGCCCAACTAAAGACAGTATACTAGGTTAGAGGTGGGAGGTTTAGGATTGTTGTGATGTTATACATGAAGGAGTTGCCTGGGCTACATGTGATCTGTAAGATGATCTTTTGTGGCAGCTGGTCTAAGTAGCCTAAGTACGCGTTGCTTTTCCAATCCCCCATCACCTTGACAATTTCCCCCGGCACACCACAACTCAACGCCCACGCGGCACCACCCCGCCGAAAGCTGTGGCTGGAGAAGTTTCCCCCAGCAACAGCGGTAGTCAAGCGCAGTTTCTTATTAAAGTCTGATCCTAGCTTTCATCGGGAAGACCTGCGCCTTGGGGTCCATCGGCCCCAACAAAGGTAACACAGCGGTCACGGCAGACACTGGACACAAGGGATGGAGTGACATTGCCGGGAGCTTAATTTCAACAGAGCGCTCTTTACGCTGAATCGTTTTGCTCCATTGGAGCGTTATTGACATGCCCGTACCCAGAATAACCACCTGGTCTCTTGTGAGCTGCTTACAAGGATCGAAGTTCCCGTTGTCCTGAAACAAGTTCGATCTCCGGAGAACTCCGAAAAAAGCACCAAACACGCAGCCCAGAAACACAATATCTTGCCCACACTCAAGGTCCAGCTGGCTTTTTATTATGTGTAGTAATTCAGGGGTGATTGGGGTTTTCTTATCAGTGGCACACCCCTTGCATTTTTCGATGCCCTTAAGTGTTGTCTGGACGTACCACGAGTCCCTGAATGGGTGCGGCACGCCGCTTTCAAGATGAAGAATGCGAATAATGTTGATGTATTGCTTGATGGAGGACGGTTTCAAACCTCGGGCTAGGTACGCTGCGTATTGCGCAACAGTCTGCTCGTTCACAGGCACTGGCATTATGTCCATCTCCCCACAGAAACGTAAATACGAGGTAAGGTGGATGCGGTAAGTCTTCCCAGTGTTATCAGAAAAGGCACTTGCTCTGTAATCCAACACTTTGCCGTCAGTTGCGCCCCTAATGGGGGCTGCTGGTCTGAAAAACAAGGAACAACAGGGCTTGGTCAGACATATGGTCACACAGGTTGATGTCGGGGGGTCTCCCCCGGTGCCAGAATGTCAACAGACGCACTAAGTCTTCGCGCCGTCTGGGCTCATGGAGGCGGGAAATTGTGTCAGCCATGATGTTTACACTACCAGCCACATGTATCGCCGCGATTTTGCAGTTCACTTTTGCACATTCCCACGCCATTTTACGGAGCAGACTGTTCACATACTTATTAGTCGATCTGCCCTTATTAATGATAGCTTTTGCGACAGTACTATCGGTATGAATAATCACTTCTTGTCCGCACCACATCGGAGCCCATCGAGTCACTGCTTGCACCACAGCGCACACTTCTTTATAGTTAATATGTAGCTCCTTTGCTGCCTGCATGTCTTTTTCAAAGATGGTGTACTGCCAGTCACCTTGCCAAAAGGCACCCGCTGCAATATTACATGCATCTACATGAACATGCTGTTTTGCATTGTGAAAATAATATACTGTGCCGTTAAATACATGCATAAAAGAAAGCCACCACTGTACATCTTTATGAAATTCGCCAGATAGTTTCGCTTTGTGTCGCTGCTGCTGAAGGGGTTTAATCGTGTCCAGTATCCGCCGCAGAAAGAATTTTCCTCCTCTGACAGCCTGACAGGCCCAATTAAGGGACCCCGCTATGCTTTGTAGCTGAGTTTTTGTTGCGCGCTTCTTTCCTCGGATCTGGAGGAGTCGCTGCCGCAGTTGCTGCAACTTGTCACTTCCAAGTGACAGGGTGTTGTTTCGCGTGTCGATGTCGACACCGAGAAACGTGATACGTTGAGTAGGCCCCACCACCTTCTTCCAGCTAATGTTGAAACCCAGTTCCCTCAATAATCTAATTAAAGACAGTAACATGTCATTGCACTCTTGTCTGGTAGCTGCTACCAGAAGAAAATCATCAATATACGCTAACACACCTGGCATGCCTTTCCGTGCCATGCATCTGCGAATAGCTTGCGACAGGCGATGGAAGTGTGATGGCCCTACGTTGCTGCCAAAAGGCAGCCGACTGTCAAAGAGATAAGTAGGTTTCTTTTCACCTGTGAAATGCCATTTCAGCCCAGTCATACAATAATCGTCCGGACTGATGCATACTGACCGATAGGCGGACTGCAAGTCTACTTTTGCACACCAATACCCTGTCTTCGCTAGGGCGCACGCGTCAGATACGGTTTGAAATTTAGCTGACTCAGGTATAGAATAGTCGTTCATTGCCCTACCTGTGGGTTTGCTAGCGTCATGGATCAACCTGATGCTGCCATCATCCTTGGGAATCGCAGCGATAGCGCTTACCACAGTTGGTTTTCTACTAGCTACAATGTAATAACCTTTTTCTATCTGATCTAATAGCTCTTTTTCCACAGCTTTATGATGTTCGTTCGATGACCTATGGTTTGTTTGCTCTACGTCTAGTACGCCTGCCCTACTCTCTTCTGTTACACGGAAACCGTTTCTTATGCCATCTAATAAAAAGGTTTTGTCGTGATCGCCTTCTAGCACCTTGTGCCACATTTGAGATTTAGCATTAATGGAATCACTATTTCCGAGAAATTCGCACTTATTGGAATCTAGCTGAGGGAACGGGCTGTTGAAGGTGGGGCCTACCGTTTTGTCGGCAATTCGTTGCGCTGTGTCCTAGGCTGGGGAGGTGGTAGCTGTCACTTTGTGGTCCTTGCCGGGGTGGCCCATGCCGCAGGTGTCGCAGACGTGGAGGAATCTGCAGCGGGACCCATAGGGACAGTCGCCTTTGTTGGTATACAATAAGCACACTTCCTTCCCGTTGGGTCCCGCTGGTCGCCGGGAACCGCCGCTGGCCGTCGTAGCCTTGCCGCCCTTGTTGTCTTGGACGCCATGCTGGAGCCGGTCCCGCAGGATCACCGTGGACAGGTGGGGGTTGGGGGTTCCCCACTTGAATCCGCTGGACGACTGGCGCCTTCTGTACTCGTCGTCGTACAGAAGCACCGACTGCCACAAGTATCTGGCTCCCAGCTCGCCTATCATCTCTGTGTACCGGAGGTAGGCGGTCGAGTCAAACCCGGGCTTCTCAGCACTCAACTTCGCCATGATGCGTGCGTTTGCCACAATCCAGTGGCAGGGGGAGACTTTGTCAAGTTTTGGTCTCTGGTTGAGTTTTAGGATGACACCTCCCCCGAGTGTCACCTCTTCCTCAGCCGCCATCGACCCCGGCACAAAATCCAGAATGGAGAGATAGGAGGTCTCACCTGTTGGCTGCAGTGACAAGCCGCCTAACAGTCCCTGGAGTGGTTCCACGCTTTTTTCCTCAGTCACCCGCTGGGATAGTGGCCCTCCCCCGCTTCGCTTTTGCAGGGCCGCCACTGCTACTCTCAGCGCTACGTAGTGGCCACGCTTGAGACCCAGGCCCTCCAAATCCTGGGCAGTCGCATTTCTCAGCACATTGAGGGTGTTCAACTCCTCATCCTGGAGAACTTTAACCACCGTTAAAGGCAGATCTGTTGCCCACGCTCCAAATTCGAAGTCCATATTGCAGTAAGAAATAGTTGGCATATGCCCGCTGCGCCGCGCTGGTAAGGACTGACCACAATGTGTTGCTCTCCCGTTCTTATAGACCCCCGCTGATGCATCACACGTGCAAGCCCCCCGGCAACATGGACATTGCGGCTGGGCTATTCTCCTTGACTTTCACAAGTCCTCCTCTCCCCTCTCTTTCTAATTACGGGCCTAAGTGTTGATATCCTGCTTTACTACCCTCTCTTCCCTACCTGCCAACACTGATCCCTTTAGGCCTACCTCAAGTATCTAACATCCTCCTCCTCCACCCGCGGCTAATCTGTCTCGTTTAAATAGAGTTTATCTGACGCTGTCCGCTCTATCTAAACTCACACATAATGTGGTCATTGACATGTTTTTCCAGTAGTTTTGACAATACTGGTAAAACGGATATCGGTCTAAAATTTGAGGGATTTATCACCTGCCTTAAAGAGGGGGATCAATTTAGCTTCCTTGAAAGCTTTGGGATAAACATTTTTTTCAATACAGAGATTGTAAATATACGTTAGAGATTCCGCTATATGTGGGGCTGATAATCTAAGAATTGTGCTGTCTATTTCATCAGTTCCCTTTGTGCTACTTTCTTTCAGGTGAGTTAGAGAATTATATACTTTGGAGACTGACAAAAAAGGTATAACTTGTGCCTCGTATTTAATTTTGGTGTCACAGTACTTACGCAAAATGTGTAAATTGTTTTCATCGGATTTGTCAGTTTTTATTACTTTACTTGCAACTGAACAGAAGTGATTATTAATTTCATCTGGCGAAATATCGTTTTCGTTCCATGATGTGGTCTTTACACATTTATTAGTTAAAAGATTAATGGCTTTCCATGTTTCCTTGGAACTCTTGCCTTTTTTAAGAATGTTTTCAAAGAACTGCTTTTTTGACTGTCGAGTCATATACTGACATTTTGCTTTCTGTGTTTTGAGAGAGAGAGAGAGAGACAGAGAGAGAGACAGAGAGAGACATAGAAAGAGTAAGGATAAGAGAGAGAGACAGAGAGAGACATAGAAAGAGTAAGGATAAGAGAGAGAGAGACAGAGAGAGACAGAGAAAGAGTAAGGATAAGAGAGAGAGAGAGAGAGACAGAGAGAGAGACAGAGAGAGACATAGAAAGAGTAAGGATAAGAGAGAGAGACAGAGAGAGACATAGAAAGAGTAAGGATAAGAGAGAGAGACAGAGAGAGACATAGAAAGAGTAGGGATAAGAGACAGAGACAGAGAGAGACAGAGAAAGAGTCAGGATAAGAGAGAGAGAGACAGAGAGAGACATAGAAAGAGTAAGGATAAGAGAGAGAGAGAGACAGAGAGAGACAGAGAAAGAGTAAGGATAAGAGAGAGAGAGAGACAGAGAGAGACAGAGAAAGAGTAAGGATAAGGCCAACAAAAAAAATTGTCTGTTTAGGGTAACATGACCAAAAAAAGTAGGGTCGGTAGGTAGGTAGGTTTTTGTTTTTTTTGTTTTTTTTGTTTTGTTGTTGTGTGTGTAAATGCTATGTTGGCTGAACATTCACTTCTTATATTTGATGAATACATGTTTCAAAACTAATGTATAAATAAAACAGAGAGAAAGGGAGAGAAAGAAACGCCAAATGTCTCTTTTTAGCATTTTTACCTCTTTTTTTTCTTTTTTTTTTTGAAATCAAAAAAAAGTTTTTGGGTCGGCGCCAAATCGATAGGGTCGGTCGGGTTACCCTAAACAGACAATTTTTTTTTTTGGCCTAAGAGAGAGAGAGAGACAGAGAGAGACATAGAAAGAGTAAGGATAAGAGAGAGAGAGAGAGACAGAGAAAGAATAAGGATAAGAGAGAGAGAGAGAGACAGAGAGAGAGACAGAGAGAGAGACAGAGAGAGACATAGAAAGAGTAAGGATAAGAGAGCGAGACAGAGAGAGACATAGAAAGAGTAAGGATAAGAGAGAGAGAGAGACAGAGAGAGACAGAGAAAGAGTAAGGATAAGAGAGAGAGAGAGAGACAGAGAGAGACATAGAAAGAGTAAGGATAAGAGAGAGAGACAGAGAGAGACATAGAAAGAGTAAGGATAAGAGAGAGAGACAGAGAGAGACATAGAAAGAGTAGGGATAAGAGACAGAGACAGAGAGAGACAGAGAAAGAGTAA
Organism: Littorina saxatilis; assembly: GCF_037325665.1. Classification (NCBI taxonomy): domain Eukaryota; kingdom Metazoa; phylum Mollusca; class Gastropoda; order Littorinimorpha; family Littorinidae; genus Littorina; species Littorina saxatilis. The sequence goes on along the minus strand of NC_090252.1, from coordinate 564,702 downwards.
GGATAAGAGAGAGAGACAGAGAGAGACAGAGAAAGAATAAGGATAAGAGAGAGAGACAGAGAGAGAGACAGAGAGAGAGACAGAGAGAGACATAGAAAGAGTAAGGATAAGAGAGCGAGACAGAGAGAGACATAGAAAGAGTAAGGATAAGAGAGAGAGAGAGACAGAGAAAGAGTAAGGATAAGAGAGAGAGAGAGAGAGAGACAGAGAGAGAGACAGAGAGAGACATAGAAAGAGTAAGGATAAGAGAGAGAGACAGAGAGAGACATAGAAAGAGTAAGGATAAGAGAGAGAGACAGAGAGAGACATAGAAAGAGTAGGGATAAGAGACAGAGACAGAGAGAGACAGAGAGAGAGACAGAGAGAGACATAGAAAGAGTAAGGATAAGAGAGCGAGACAGAGAGAGACATAGAAAGACTAAGGATAAGAGAGAGAGAGAGACAGAGAGAGACAGAGAAAGAGTAAGGATAAGAGAGAGAGAGAGAGAGACAGAGAGAGAGACAGAGAGAGACATAGAAAGACTAAGGATAAGAGAGAGAGACAGAGAGAGACATAGAAAGAGTAAGGATAAGAGAGAGAGACAGAGAGAGACATAGAAAGAGTAGGGATAAGAGACAGAGACAGAGAGAGACAGAGAAAGAGTAAGGATAAGAGAGAGAGAGAGAGACATAGAAAGAGTAAGGATAAGAGAGAGAGAGAGAGACAGAGAAAGAGTAAAGATAAGAGAGAGAGAGAGAGAGAGAGACAGAGAGAGACAGAGAAAGAGTCAGGATAAGAGAGAGAGAGAGACAGAGAGAGAGACATAGAAAGAGTAAGGATAAGAGAGAGAGAGAGACAGAGAGAGACAGAGAGAGACAGAGAAAGAGTAAGGATAAGAGAGAGAGAGACAGAGAGAGACATAGAAAGAGTAAGGATAAGAGACAGAGAGAGACAGAGAGAGACAGAGAGAGACAGAGAAAGAGTAAGGATAAGAGAGAGAGAGAGACAAAGAGAGACATAGAAAGAGTAAGGATAAGAGAGAGAGAGAGAGAGAGACAGAGACAGAGAGAGACAAAGAAAGAGTAAGGATAAGAGAGAGAGAGAGACAGAGAGAGACAGAGAAAGAGTAAGGATAAGAGAGAGAGAGAGAGAGAGAGAGAGAGAGAGAGAGAGAGAGAGAGAGAGAGAGAGAGAGAGAGAGAGAGAGAGAGAGAGAGAGAGAGAGAGAGAGTAAACATAAACAAGCTTGAGCAAAATCTTTCATATTGAAAACTCTGTCTGTGTCAAAAGTCATATTTTGGTAAAATGGTTTTAGTCGCATGAGTCAAAGGGAAATCCATTGTTCAATCGATACATTGAACATTATGATGAGTAGCATATGTGGTTTAGGCGCCTGTTTAGTGAAAAGACTAGTTTCTAAAAATAGGGTATACGTGGTACGGTTGTTTACATTTTTTATTCAGTCAGGCCCGCAGAACCTGCCTATGGCTGCTACGATAGGTCGCAGTGTGGAGCGAACGAACGATCGTGTGAACTTGCCTTGATCAGATACAGGCCTCGGATATTCCTTTCCTTGTGTGCAACCCGACCTTTCATGCCTTTTGGTAATGCATATACCTGCGGGTGCCCACTAACTAAAATCAAGTCCCTGGACAAGCCAGCTGACTAACACAAGCAACAAAGACGTGACCTACTACTTCTGCGCGCGGGAACTGGAAGGATTGTTGACATTTTTGAGGGGTCGCGGACGACCCTTCTTTTACAACTAGCTGTAGCCTGGACTGGGCAATGTGCACTGTGTCCATTTGTTTGGTTGCAAAAGTAATATTGCACGTTGAAGCTGTTCATGGTAGTTATATGGATTCGTTTGCTTCACACAGAAGGGAAATAAAGTGGTGCGACACGACAGTGGTGAAATACAAAGACTGATAAACACTTCGCTCTAGTGGTGGTGCAGAATTTGGCCAGTAACTTTCAAGTGTTGATTCTGAGGTAGGGATATGATGGATGTACACACTGCGAGAGAGAGAGAGAGACTGAGAGAGAGAGAGAGAGAGAGAGAGAGAGAGAGAGAGAGAGAGAGAGAGAGAGAGAGAGAGAGAGAGAGAGAGAGAGAGAGAGAGAGAGAGAGAGAGAGAGAGAGAGAGAGAGAGAGAGAGAGAGAGAGAGAGAGAGAGAGAGAGAGAGAGAGAGAGAGAGAGAGAGAGAGAGAGAGAGAGAGAGAGGTGCGTGTGTGTGCGAGGAGAGATAACGACAATGACAGTGACAATTCTTTTCCTTTCGAGGGTAACAAGATTAAGCATAGATATGTGTTTGTTTTTTTGCAACTGGCCCTCGCCCTAAAGAGGGACTTATCTACTATTACAAACTGATACTAAAAACGTATTACATGAATGCATAACTATTTAAAAAAAAACATAGTTTATGTAAAAGACGCGCATGATATAGAAGCTATGTAATTCATATTGAAGTGTTCAAGGCTGGGTGCGATGCAATAAAGAGCAAAAAACCCGCACATTTTGTGTTGGGAGGGCGTCAATCCACGATGAAGACCGACAAGTTTCAAATGGAAGCATGTTAATGTTATTGTAATTCAATCTGACGACGATCTCTTTCCTGCTTTTATGAGGTTGTAAACAGACAGAATTGGTTCTGTTCTGTTCACACACTACTTTCAGTCCACCTACCTGCAAGGGTCAAGTCCCAAGAAATATGTCCCTGTATTCCTATCTTATCACTCTGCTCCTGGGTTTTTTCTTTCACATATATATTTTTTCTTCTTTTTTGAGGGGTTTCTAGACAGCAAACTCTAAAACAAATTCTTTTCATCACAAAAGCGATCTTTGGAATTGACTGACCTAGTCCGGAAGAATTTATGCATCAACTTACGTCACGAATTCGACGTCACCACTTCGCATAACTTCTGGTCTCAGTATTTCGTTGGCCGTCATATTTCCTACTTGTAAAATGACGCTCAAATCTAACCGACACTAGTTAAGGTTGTATTAATGCGTCTCGCCAGCAGGTGGTCATTAACAGCTATTGTGTTTTCAGCCTAGCATAATTAAATTTTTTTTTAAATGGCATCGTATGTCGACCCGTCACAGAAACAAACCTGGCGAGGTATGCGTGTACTTTATTCTCGTCGAAGAAACCGGAAGTTTTGTCTTTGTTATTGCGGATAATTGTCCGAATTACCAACTTCCCTAACGTTATCCCTTGATGATCGGAAGAGGGATGTGTGGGACCATCCAATAACATCAGAATAGCTATATTAGTATTTTTTAGCGAGTGTACATCGACAATTAATGACCGATAATGTTTAATGAGTTGGGGCATTCTGACCAATCACAGGATCTGTTTCATTAAAACGCCAACTTGAATGAATTACAACAAAGAATAACTTCCTGGTGTAGCAGTTCAGGAAGTGTTTGAATCTAGACAGTAGGTACACTACTTTACTAAGTTGATCTATGTGGGTTGACCAAAACAGGTTGTTATTGATATTAACACCCAACACTTTAAGATAGTCGTCTTTTTTTAAATATATAATTATGTCACCATCAATCATTAAATAAGGCATAGTTGAAGTAATATTCTGGAGTTTTTGCCAAGTTGTCAACAGGTTCAAACTCCTTTGTAGTGATTCTCATAAGCGACTTAAGTTTGTGTTACTGGAGTAAATTGTGGTCTTATCTGCAAAAAGTTCACATTCATTTTGAATATGAAGAGCCGTATTGTGCAGCTTACATGGTCGACGCCGAAGCTAAGAGAGGGGGAGAGAGAGAGAGGGGGGGGGGGAAGAGAGAGGGGGGGGAGAGAGAGAGAGAGTATATGAGAGAGAGAATGAGAGAGAGAGAGAAAGAGAGAGAGCGAGAGAGAGAGAGAGAGAGAGAGAGAGAGAGAGAGAGAGAGAGAGAGAGAGAGAGAGAGAGAGAGAGAGAGAGAGAGAGAGAGAGAGAGAGACTCAGACTCAGAGGCATAATCAATGTGAGGTTTGATGTGGGCGTTGTAGAACATTTTTCGGGCGTCTAAAGTTATGACTGACTGAAGTTTTGAAAGTAGGAATAAATTTCTTGAAACGCGTTTACACATATGTTCAATGTGGGAATGCCACCAAAGCTTATCATCGATAATCACGCCTAGCAGTTTGTGTTCGCTAACCTTTTCTATTGAGTTTCCGTTGATGGTGAGATCTAGTGAGAGGGGGGACAACTGATGCTTCTGGCGCGTTGTAATTACCATTGATTTAGATTTCAGAGGGTTTAGGACCATGTTGTTTTCAGAGCACCATTGTGAGATGTCTCTAAGGGTGTGCTGAAGAGATTGTTGAATATTTTCAAGGCGTCTATTTTGTGTCCGTAGTGTTGTGTCATCAGCGAGCATGTGGCATTCTACTGAGTTGTCAGAGAAGTGAAGTGGAAGGTCATTAACGTAAATACAGAAAAGAATAGGACCTAAGACAGAGCCCTGGGGTACTCCATATAACACGGACTCCTCTCTTGAGTACGCACCATGTACATAGACTTGTTGCGATCGGTTTTCAAGGAAAGACTGAAAGACAGAGAGTCAGATCCATTGATATATAGTGATAATTTGTTGAGGAGAATTTTCTGATCAACGAGGTCAAAGGCCTTAGAAAAATCTAAGTATACGACCCCAGAGAGCTGGGAGGAATTTATGGCTGACAGACATTTGTCTGTCAAAAGCGAGAGCGCAGTAGAACATGAGTGGTTACTGCGGAAACCAGACTGCAAGGGGTGGAAAAGAGCCAAACGGTCCATGTATTTTGTGAGATTAATGTGAATATGTCTTTCAACTTGAGAAGCTTTGATAGAACTGAGAGTAAGGAAATAGGGCGGTAGTTGCTAACATCAGAAGTGTTTTTGGATTTGGGGAGAGGAATAACTTTAGCTTTCTTTCGTGCTTGCGGAAAGGTATTGCGCTGTATGCAGAGAGAGAGAGAGACAGACAGACAGACAGACAGACAGAGATAAAAGACAGACAGGGAGAGAAACAAAATGGTAGACAGACGCACAGACGGACATAAATAGCGTAAGGCAACAACATAGAGCAATTGGAGCTCGCTCAACGTCTGTGTCGCTTTAAACATTCACGCTCACCTACTTTACGCCAAGACTTGTTTTGTGAGCTTCCCTTTCACATTTGGCTGACCTCATTTTCGCTGGAGCTAAGCCAAATGTGAAGGACGCACACGTATTTGCATATATATTTCTACTAAAAAAAAAACTAAAGGGGGGGGGGGGGGGGGGGGGAGTTAACGTCCTCTCAGAAAATATTTCTATTTGGGACAAGAATTGGTGATACGCTAAGGAAATATATTTCTACCGTTTCATGATCTCTATTTATACGGACAGCTGCAGATACAAATCGGGAAATCCCGAAAGACTGTGACGGGGAAATGAGAAATGCCAGTGCGAGGCAGTGCGTTCGCGCGCGCGTGTTGTGTGGGTGTATGTTCTTTGTGTGTCACGTGTGTGTGTGTGTGTGTGTGTGTGTGTGTGTGTGTGTGTGTGTGTGTGTGTGTGTGTGTGTTCTACACGTAGACATAGTGTAACAGGGCCGGACCAAGTTCGTTTGAGGGGGGGGGGGGGGGGGGTTCCAACTGTCCACATTTTTTTTTCTCTGAGAGGTACATTGGATGGCCAGGGGGGGGGGGGGGTCCGGAACCCCAGGAACCCCCCCCCCCCCCCCCCCCCAGATCCGGCCCTGTGTAATGCGGCACACGAAGAGTCACATCGATGCCAAGTGAAACCTAGTCAAACACCATATCTAGCGTTTGTTAACATCGAAAAAGCAATACGCACACATTAAATATGACTTACAAGTTTAATGCAGATTTTTCTTTTCAAAAATAAAAGCGATGCTTTCTTGTCAGACAATAGGATCCAAAGAGGACATAGCCAGTAGCGCCGTGAGGTTCTTGATATAAACTATGCTGTAACAAAAAAAAGTGGCTCACAATTCACAATGATCGTGCCGATTAATCCGAAGGCCATCATCCCCGTGACCTATTACACAAGGTCATCCCCGTGACCTATTACACAAGGTTTGCTCAGATTCTGACAATGTAAAAGAGTAAACACTGATGTCAAAATTGTATCGGTATCACATCACCACACAACTTTTAACTCATGTCTGAAGGGGAAGAGGCCTCAACTGAATAGTTCTGAAACACGGATGAGACAGACCGACAACAAGAATTTACGGATCATCCAGCCTACTTAACATGCTTTTGAATATTGCCTTATTCACGATTTAAGCAAGAGATTTTCGGACATCATGAAATGAGCAGTTCGAAATACTAAGCGCACAATGTATAAAAAATACATTAAAACACAAACAACATTAAAGTGTAACTAAACAGACATTTTGAAGTGTCAGCTTTACTGAATTGCTTTATGTTTTGTCCAAGTATAGACCTGTAGAAGCGATACTGGACGATTTTTCCAACGTTTACTGTGTTTTCTGATTTACTACGATTTTTTAAAAGTGTTGAACCCATTTCAGATTTACCTGCTTATCTGTTCTTGATTTGATACTTCCAAAGAACAAGTGGTACTTTGAGTTCCGGTTTTATGTTTTAACCAATCAGAATTTGGTTCCTAAATAAAATCGTCTGCTGCCTGTCCCAGCAGAGTCGGCAACACAAGCACTGCTTGCCACATGTGTGATGTTACCAACAGAAATAGCCATAAATTGGGCAAGGTAGCAATGTAAATGAATTGGATCTAACTAATGTGCTTGTACTGCATCTCTGGCCTTTGAATTCACTCCAAATGTACTGGCTCAGCGTGAGAGGCAACATCCTGTCGAAGTCGTAAGCACGAGGCTGACTGGGAGATTATTATTCGAAGAGCATGCTGAAACGGATTGTAAGTACAATATTTTACATGTTCTCGACATTTCTGTTGATCTTTCCTTAACTTTAATTGTTTCCTTGATTTAAAACCCTAGGGCTTGTATTTTCAGTTGTGATACTAAGCACGTATCTTTACCACAGTATCTGATCACTTCACACTTGAATTTTGGAATGATGAAGTGGAATTATTTCTGGATCTAATTTATTCCTTGTTCCCCCCCTCTCGATTCCTTTTTTCGCCACATATGTATTGTCGTGTAAGGGGGTAGATGCGTGTACTGGCTGATTTTTTTTTAATTGTTTTTACTTAGGTCAGATACAGATGATTGGAAAAAAAAACTTGTCAAGGATTTCAGAATTTAATAGATCTGTTCGAAGTTTTTACGGGATGGGTCCTGTTACAATACAGACTGAATGTGCGCAAGATGAACTTTTGATTAAACATACACACACAAATGAATCTCTTGATTTTGTTATACGGCGAATGTCCAGTTTCCACCACCACGTCTGTGGTATGTTTTTATACTGTTTGATTGAATAGACTGACGTGCATTCTCTCGCAAATGTGCGCGCGTGTGTGTTTGTCTGTGCCTCAGACTTATTAATCAAAGATGATGTTGCACATTGCAGATCTATGCGACAGGAGCAAGTGGACAAGACAGCTACATTTGTCTGAGCGAAGATCCAACGGTAAGCTCTTTTAGCCGAAGACAGCGAGCCTGGGTGCATGCATGCAAGCTTCTATCATGTTCGTGTGAGTGCTGCAGGGCTATTAGACGACTTTTCATTATTCTTGATTTGGAGATCCATGCAGGGTATTAGAAAGTGCAGAATATACACGTTTGAACAAATACGATGTGTGTTTGCTCTGAAAAAAAGAAAAAAACGCAACAAACAAACATTGTATTTGTTTAAAGTATCACAAATATTTATTACCTGTATCTGCATGTTTTGATAATGATGAAGGGTAAATTACTTTGACGTGTGCTTTTTTTTTAACCACACTGATAACGAATGATAGAAACACAGACACACTTAATAACATATCCACAAAAATTGTAACAATAAATGTAAGCTGAACAATGCCTGCAACACATTTCAGGCCTCAGAAGGAAGTAATTATGAGATTCAGACAGAGAGAGAAAGCCCAACACGAAACCAGTTGTGACATTTTTTATTTCATTATGTAATATTAAAAACACGACAACAACGTATTTCCTGTACTTAGTTTCGTGCAATTATGGATTGCAAAGTATGTCTAATTGAGTGGCATAAAGAGGCACAGTTGCATGAAAAACCAACTCGGATCTTGACTAGGATCAGGATTTTACATGGACACAACCTAGAATTTAACATCCTGGGGGGAGGGGGGTACTGCGCCTTTCACATCAAGATGTAAAGATCTATTTTAAATAATACTTATTAGAAGGGAACAAAATCAAACAAACTACAACAATCGTTCTGAGGGGAGAGAATTACCTCTTCCGAAGAAATTACCTCCCTTGCTTTTCTTGTCGTGACTTATGTAGAGTAAAGTGAATAGAAAGTGAATCAGTCAGTAACAAAAAAAAACCACAACATTTCTTAAGATCAATGAGGAGTCTTGAAGTATTTGTCAATGTTAATCTTGTATGCATAACAAACAATATATTACGGATTGATAATTAAAGAAAATCGTCTCTTCTACAGGGTTGACCCCCCTAAAAAGGACACCCACAACCATGCAAATTACTTCTGCATCTGTTGAACCAATTATTTTATATATGGTATTCATTAACTTCAGTTTATGTTCTGCCTTTCCAGTAAGTGGCAATTTTGTAAATTGAATGGTCTGACTTTTGTGCAATTTTAATTTTTTTCTCCAAATTCGGGGGTCGACTAAACAGAACGAGTTTTGACATTGAGCGGTAGCCATTTTTACCTAATTTAAACCCTTCAGGCTTTTACCTTTTTGATTATTTTGAATGTCTGAGTATGTAAAAACATCCCCTTCAACCCCCAGGCTATCGATGACCTGAAGAAAGCATGCAGTTACAGCTAGGTTCAGGGCAATCCTCAGACACGAAAGCGTTGGTGTCATTGGTGATGCAAAAGTTAGATAATTTAACCTACAAATTTGCCACTTTGTGAACTGCACATGCATAAAATCAAGTTTAAGTATGCTGAATATGAAGTTATCCAGTCAATTGGTGTAGAAGTTATAGCATTTCTGTCAGTTAACAGTATTTAAAATCTCTAAAGTAAAATCTGACATATTCGAAAGTTTTGCATAAACACCCAGACAATTTTTACGATATTCTCCTAAGCTTCTCCACTTCTCAGCCCTGTCTTGGAAATGAATTCGAATAAGGCAGTCAAAATAACTTAGTTTGGAGCACCCATCAATCAGAATAAGCATTAACTTTTGACACAGGAAATATCTTCTACCGAAAGCTCTCCTGGTTTTATTCTACATTTTTCCTGCATAATGGTAACAAATTTAATGATAAATCTAAACAACGAAGTGACTGTGGTAAGATGAACAAAGTTAAAAAACAAAGGATTACTGTAAATGGTTTACGAATCGAAATCTAAACAAGTTTTAATGATAAGTAAAATGATAAAAAAAATAAAATAAAAAAAAGCTAACGTCCTCGCATTTGTCCAGAATTATTCCATGTTTAACATGGGAACAGAGGGATAATTGGTCTAAAGAATTTTTAAAAAGGAGGGTTAGGGTAACCCTAACCCTCTTTGGACTATCTGTATGCAATGCCCGCTATAGGTGAAAGACTTTTGTGGAAGCCATGGAAGAATGCATCGCTGTTGTGCTGGTTCAGCTTGAGGTCCTGTCCTAGCGAATATCCTGCACACACAAAAACACGACTTTTTAAGCCACTTATGTTGCATTCCGTGACATAGCTTTGTTAAAACCGTGTGCCTGATAATAATGACAGATTTTGTTGATATACATTTTTTTTAAGACACCCCATATAATATTGTTTGACAATCTCTTTCAACATAGTTTACGAATCACCAATGTGTATACAAACGCAAATAACCCACAGGTCAATAAATTACTTTCCAGAGAGAGAGAGAGAGAGAGAGAGAGAGAGAGAGAGAGAGAGAGAGAGAGAGAGAGAGAGAGAGAGAGAGAGAGAGAGATTAAAACTAGAAAATGTGTGCTATATAAAACAAGGATAATCACTGTCAAATCTTTGCTTGTACCTGCATGGTGTTTACTGCGCTATATACACAACCTGTTTTATTTCATTTATTTATTATTTTTTAAATTTTTTTTGGGGGGGGGGGGATGTTTTGTGATGAGGGTTTTTTCAAAGCCTTTACTGCTTTAGTCATTGAATCCACCCGACTTCGATTTATTGTTCAGTGATGGGTAATTGTGTGACCAACTATGTAAGTTAGTGATTGTTCTGGCTTCATACAATGACATTGCATTAATTTTATAAGTGTATGTGTGTGTGTTTCAGGCAAAAGCTGATATTACAGTCCTAGTTGTATGCAGTACCTCTGCTTCTTCGTTCAGGAATCAAAGTATACAATCTAAACCGATTATTTTGTTCAATAATGTTCAGCTTACCATCCCGAAGAAGGCAGTAACGTGCCGAGATATTGATTATAGATATTAACGTACCTAACCTGGTTACTGGTGTGTTTTCTTTTTATTTCAATAATGTAAATGTGTGACAACTTGCAGGGTACTTGATGTTCAGAGCAATTTTTCTGGCAAAAGACCTTTTATGGATCAAAGAAAACTTTTGTCGTGGTGCACAAGTCAATCAATTTGGTTGATAAATAATTTGTGCTGCATTTTCCCTGGTTCCAAAACGTAGTATGTATTACCACATGTCCTTACCTGTCATTGGCATCACATGATTCTCTGCAAGCAGTCTTTTGTGGAAATACGTCATTTAACACTTGCACTTATAGTAGGGCTGATGGGGTCTATGTCGACCAAAAGAGTGGGATTCTCTGTAGGTCGAGTTCCTGTAGGTGGATTCCCTGTATACCTAAGACTTTAAAATTGGCAATCTAGTATACAGGGAATCCCACAGGGTGCAGTTTTTCAATAAAACTTGCAAACCATACTCGAATTTCTAAGAAATATCAAAAAAAGATCGAAAAACATCAAATTCTAACGATGTCGCTAAGCATCACGTGACTTTCATTGATATTAGCAAAACGCTACAGGAACTACACCCTGTGGTATTCCCTGTATACAAGATTGCCAATTTTAAAGTCTTAGGTATACAGAGAATCCACCTACAGGAACTCGACCTACAGTGAATCCCATTCTTTTGGTCGACATAGACCCCATCAGCTATAGTAGGTGGCTGTGGAACGGTAGACATGCAACGACAACGAACAACAAAAGACAAAGTGTGGAGTACACTCATTTTTCTTAACATACGCTAAGTTTCTTTGAGAATGCTCCAAGTGAAAATCAGGGGTTCCTAGGCCTGATATCACAATTAAACAGCTTCTTCTCAGAATCAGGAGGGAAAAAACGAGATGTCGTGACAAGAACAGACAGCAGCAGCAGCAACAACAACATTGCTAAATCGTCGCTTTAACAAAATTTCATGTTTAGTATCGCAGACAAAGCACGGCTACTGATCCGACCAAAGCCACACTTCATGCACGATGGGCACATTGTTATGGCCAGCTTGTTAACGTGAGCATTGTGTATGTTTTACATAGAATTGAATGTGTTTGTCGTTGTGTCTGTCATCTATCCTAGTCGTTTGATTTAGAATAAAGCAAACTTATTACAATGACGATTTTCTTCGGTTTTTGATGAAGGATTGGCATCAAGACTTTTCCTATTTTCCAACTCTGCCACCATACACTGGCCGTTCAGGTCTGCATGTCGACCACATGGTGTGTGATCAGATTTTTCGGACATGTTCACAATGCTTACATGACCACCAAATGGAAAATCAGTTGGTATTTGTTATGTTTTTGTGTAAGCACAATCTTCATACAAGTAAACAGAAACAGTTTTGTTGCAAACAGAGCCTTCATAAGAAAAAATGCTTCTAAGTCAAAATACATACCCCCTTTTTCGTATTGCGTAAAATATACCCATAAATTCTGGACATCATATTTTTATTTTTTTTCACAACAATGAAACCAAACTTTGGCATATGTTTTAGCAATATATTCACAATAAAACCTATGAGTTTGAAGGCTGCATCTTGTTTTGTTTATTTTTGAGAATTTTTTTGCAAACCCATGCAAATGGCCAGTTTCTGGGGAGAGACTGGGGAGATAATGGCCAGTATAGAAAGAGTTAATAAGTAAACTAATGTCAGAAGTAGGTATTTACCTTGTTTGCCTTCGCGTTCTTGATAGGCCGCTGCAGCATTTGTATCACTTCCCTTGACATTCAAAACGCCAATGTATTTCTGAAAGGAAAATAAAGATATTGACCGAAACATCACACAAGGTTTTGTTTACAGTGCCTGTTCTACGACCACATCTGATTGTAATTTAAATAAAGAAAAACTGTATCCATTTATTACTTCTCTATTTGTGTGTGTTTGTGTGTGTGCAGGGGCGGATCACATCATTTTTAAGGGGGAGTTTCCAAATTTCTTTTAGGGACAATTTGACGACGCGAAGCGTTTAGTTGAAGACGCGAAGCGTTCAACCTCCTTGTTGATAAAAACAAGGAAAATGGATCAATCTGAGCCAAGAAACATCCCCTAATACTCCTTCCAAAAAAGTAAATATACTAAGAAGAAAAATTTGAATCACAACAAGGACAATTGATCGATCTGGCGCAACCTGAGCAAACTAATTAGCCAACTTCTTTCCAAAATCGTCACTTAGAATACAAAGGCCGGCTCCTAAGTGGTCCGGAACCCTCCGGATCCGCCCAGTGTGTGTGTGTGTGTGTGTGTGTGTGTGTGTGTGTGACCGATGCCCTTCTCTAAATTCTAATCGTTGCGTTTGCATGGTAATAAAGTTTTAATACTGGATATGCCCATGAAAAAATATCATTTCTTGTTCATGTCATTGTGTGTGTGTGGCCAGGACCGTGACTTCTGCTTGCCTCGACGTCTTCAGAAAAGACACAAAATGCCAGCAGGCGTATGTTCTTGGAGCACTCAGTATGCCGTCATCTGCAAACAAATAAATACAAATTATTCAATTGTGTAAATAAAGAACAATCATTTTAATATTACAACAAAAAATTCATATAACTGTAGTCTTCACCAGAGACATCCACTACACTATCTTTAAATAAAACTGCCGTAAAAAATTGAAATACTATAAAACTTACCCCCACTCAGATCTATTTGGGATTATTCAAGTTTCAACCATGAAACGATGCCGGTTTGGACAGATCTGCTAGTTTGCCGCTGAAACTGAAATCAAAGGCGATCTTCAGAACTATTTCTAATCTTGTATTTGTGATTAATATAAAATACTGATCTTCCCAATAGAAGCTGATGTGTATACACATGACCAGGACAAGGTATTTTGTTACAGGGCATTTACGCAGACGTCGCAGTTCAAAATATCGTTTTAGATCTGATTTTGTACAGCAGCCTGTGTGATTCAGAATCGTCTGCCCTTTTTCGGTTTAACATTTTATGGACGATTCCTATGAGACTGCTCAATCATAACTGATGACAAATTCAGAAACAGATGATGGTTTCAAGTAGGCTACAGAAATATGATTCGTTAAAAATGTCAAGCCACTCGTCGATCATTCACACTCAAAGAACCCAAGCCAAATCTGCTCTGGTTCCGAGCAGCTTTTTCCAACTGAGACCCTAATTGTTACGCATCTGCCGCGAAAAGATAGACCACAAACAAGCGGCACTGTACCATGCTTTCGTTTATGTTGCTAAACAGATTAAATGTGCATTGTAAATGTGCTTACAGCAAAGAAATGCATCCTTACTTACCGCAAAAATACTGGTACCACATTCATCGCACTTGTGTCTTCTTACCAAAACCTATCGATATGTTTGTTTACGATATATTGGTAATTACTAACCGTTAACTATTTTTCAAAAATCTGAAATGACTTTTAAGAATCAAAGAAAGATTCGCTAAAACGGTTGACTTCAGAAAATAAGCAATATTTTTCTGAACCGTGAAATAAAAATCGAAAACTCCGTTTGATCTTTTATTTTGGTAGATTGATGACAACAGCCGGAACTGAAAGTACCAGAACCAAAAATTAAGGGCATTAATCAGGTAAACTAAGAAGATTGTCGTTCCTGGCGCGCACTTCACATGTCCGTCAAACAGTGTCCGAGTGAGAGAAAAAAATTTTTTTTTTCGCAGTTCGACAGTATATGAGGCCCTTCTTCATATCAAAGTGTAAAGGTTGCTGAACGATGTTTTTCCTTTTTGCTTGTTTAGTTACACTTTAAGTTTTACTACGCGTGCACTCGTACACATAGCGACTTTACGACTTCACGTAAGGTGGGAACAGACTAAACTTGTCGATCATGTTTAAAGTCATACAATATAGTAAGTGAGAACACACCTGTGCTCGTCAATACCTTTGCACAGAGGAATCCTCACGACTCGGCAAGAAAGCATCACGGTATGCCGGTGTCCTCACTCCGTGACGTGTTCACATGGCCAGGATTTATCACGTGACAAACAGGCGCACGCTTGCTCACTTGTTAACGTCGTCCTGCGTACAGGCTAAACTGTGGCAAGGTCTTCCCATTGGGTTGTATCAGCGGGGACCTATATTAGGTCTATGGTTGTATCGATTCTGTCGTCACGCCGGCTGCAGACTACAGGGTAAGGTGAAGTGATAGTGTGGTGGGTGAATACGTTATTTCCTGCTCTCTGCAGGCTAACCACGCCCACAGTGTACAATGAGGTCAGGGAACGCGAGAGGTCTAGTCAACTCTCTGCCACTTTCAACTATTGATTGCCGCAACAACTCAGTGTTCAGTGCAGTGTTTACGTCACTTTGCTCTTATCACGTGACTCAAGTGCAGTACGGTGGATTTGGCCTCTTCTCAATATTATGATAATCTATTTTTAGGGTAAAGGACACTGGAATTAACCAGACAGCCTGAATGTTGTGCTTGTGAAAACTGTTGTGCCTTGTCAGCAAATCTATTGGTTGCAATAACTACTGTGGCTCGCTATTGCGCAGCGGAAAGCCAAGTACTCTAAAACTGAACTACATTGCTAGATGTTTATCAGTTTCAACCAGAAGACAAAAAGATCATTACATGTTGGGATTTTCCGTCAACTGACGGTACTGTGCTGCAAACACTTTTCTCTGTAATACTGAGTAGAACAACGGTTAAGGTCATGGATGATTTCAAGTACAGTGTCAACAGATATGGGAAGGTTGTATCTGTATTGTGTAAAAACGCTGTCATTCTATTAACAACGTTCACTTTGCGCTGTCTTCTTGGATTTTACTTGAGCAACTAAGTAAATGTGTTTACGCGTCCACTGTGGAAGGTACTGTGGCCGAGTGGTAACGCACTTGCGCTCGGAAGCGAGAGGTTGCGTGTTCAGGCCTGGGTCAGGCCGCAATTTTCTCCCCCCTTTCCTGTAACCTAGCTGGTGGGTTCAAGTGCTAGTCTTTCGGATGAGACGAAAAACCGAGGTCCCTTCGTGTACACTACATTGGGGTGTGCACGTTAAAGATCCCACGATTGACAAAAGGGTCTTTCCGCCTGGCAAAATTGTATAGGCATAGATAAAAATGTCCACCAAATACCCGTGTGACTTGAAATAAAGTGTAAACAAATTCCATCTCACACGGCATTAAGACTCAGGGCTTGGAAACATGAATACACGCATGCAGGAAAAAATAAAAAAAATGGGTAGCTATACTGTATGGCAGCTCGCTTTCCCCATGCCCAGGGAGAAAGCAGCCCGAATTTCTGTGAGGTTACCCTCATGGACTATATAAAATCTTATCCTTATCCTTAATGACAAAATACTCCCTCTGTCTCTGTCTCTCTCCTTTGTTCCTAACGCAGTCTTGTCTTTACTACTCATTATTATTCAAACAGATGAAGAGGAGCAGTGTTGAGAGAAAGAGAGAGAGAGGGGGGGGAGAGAGAGACAGCGACAGAGAGAGAGAGAGAGACAGAGAGAGAGAGAGAGACAGAAAGAGAGAGAGATACAGACAGAGAGAGACAGAGAGAGAGAGACAGAGAGAGAGAGAGAGAGACAAACAGAGAGAGAGACAGAGAATCAAAAAACAAGAAAGGTAGGTTGTTGGAACGTTTGTTATTGAGAGACAGAGACAGAGAGAGAGAGAATGAGAGAGAGAGCGAGAGAAAGAGAGAGAGAGAGACACAGAGAGAGAGAGAGAGAGAGAGAGAGAGAGAGAGAGAGAGAGAGAGAGAGAGAGACTGAAAAACAGAGAGAGACAGAGATAGATTGAGGTAGATAGAGAGACAGAGAGAGAGAGAGAGAGAGAGAACTCGAACTCGAAAACTGTATTACCGAGGGATGATAGCATTAGGTCCATATGGTCCTTTCTTACAGCTAGTCCCTACTATACTGCACACATGAAATGAAGAACAAGTATGAAGAATAAAAAAAGAAATCAAATAAAACACAATCATGTAGGGAAAAGTATAACAAACATTGGTGTGCTTGTGGAAGCATATTATACATTTTCTCTGTTACGCTCCCTCACACACACTCGCACAAATTGTACACCGACTTAGTTGTTAGAGAGGTGCTTTCGGAGCTGTCTTTTAAAAGAAGATAATGACAGACATGACCTAATATTTACAGGTAGTCAATTCCAAAGGAACTCACCAGAATAAGAGAAAGTAGTTTTAAACAAATCGATGCGGGGTCTTGGCAAGGCAAGGTTATTTCGAGTGTTTGAATAATGTGACGGAGATGATTTGAAGAGTTGGATAAGATATGTTGGGGCGTCCTTATAGACGACTTTATACATAAATGAACATTTATTATTCAAAAGCTGCTTCTTTAAAGCACAGTAATCCCCCCGTAAACCATCACAGAGCTCCCCGAGCGTCTACATAATTATAGTACAAGCATACTTCCATTTGAACGCTCACCAAACGGGAACATCCTGGCTGCTTCCTGTCGAGCGTGAGAAATTTTCAAAGAATTTATTTTCGTGGACTTGGTCCTCAACAACAATGGCGCCTCGTTTTGGTGCTGGACGGCTGTTATGAATACTGGAAATCACGCCCGGACAGTAAGCCTCCCGTAAACCATCACAGATACTGTCAGGCTTTTACACACAGGACAAACACCCTTCCATTTGAACGCTCACCAAACGGGAACATCCTAGGTGTCCTACGTAAAGAGCGAGTAATTTTTAAAGAATTAATTTTGCAGATTGTCTCGAACACTTTTTGGACCCATCCTGAACTCAGGTCAAAAATGAGTTACTTCCCTTCGGGTCTCATTCTATCGATGTAAACTGGCCATCGCCGTGGATCGATGATTATCAGAATGTTTTTGGACCGTGGTGCGTTTTTGGGCTAGACCTAACTTTTAAAATCAAAATAATAAATTGACAGCTTGTTACACAAACATTCTTTGATCATAAAAGAATTCTTTTTTCATCAAGACAAGATCAGTACAATTCGAAGTTGTGAAAGTTTGAACAAAGAAGAGCCCGGAAGCAGGGTCACGCAAGAGTCGTAGCAGACGACGGTTTATGAATATCGCCGTTCCTCTCAACAGTCAAAAGCCATCGCTAGAGTTTTTGTGAACCACAGCCGTTTGTTTCGTGCATAAAAACGTGCTATTGTAAATAAGCTCACATCGAGTCTCATTCAAATGACTAACTGACGACTACATTGTGAAAAAGGGAAACTGGATCACACGGGTTCACGATGGCTCAGGGGTAAGATAAACCACGCAAAAATAAATTCTTTGAAAATTGTTCGCTCTTTACGGAGGGCACCTAGGATGTTCTCAATCGGTGAGTGTTTAAATGAAATGGTGTTTGTACTGTGTGTAAAAGCCTGACCGTATCTGTGATGGTTTACGGGAGGCTTACTGTGCCTTTAAGCGTAACATCCCAATACTTTTAATCTGTTCCTTTGTAGAAAGGGATGGACTGGGCAGAACTAGTTTAGCAGCTCTACGATGGAGTGAGTTCAGCTTCTTCAAGTGAACTTCACTACACCCGTCCCATACTATGGAAGCATAATCAATATGGGGTTTTATGTGGGCATTGTAAAATAGTTTTCTTGTGTCTAGATTAATAATGCTTTGTAACTTTGACAAAAGAAACAGGTTTTTAGCAATTTTTTTCCAGATCCCATTGATGTGAGTCAGTCTGCCATTTGAGATTATTATCAACAGTAAGTCCCAGTAAACGGTGCTCATATACTTGCTCAATGGAGTGCTCACTTAGGGATAGACTCTGTGGTAAGTCTCGTGCGTTTCGATTCATTCAAAGATGCAAAGATTTTCGTTGTTGATACCAACGGACTTGACGCTCACTTTCTGCACGCTGAGAACGCCACTTCCTACAGTGACGCTGAGAACGTTCAAAAATACCATCAAAATATTAATTCTGCCCTACAGCGTTTTAGTTGGTCCATGATAGGTCCAACCATTTGTTTTCCTAATTTATGTCAAGCCTCTGATGCCAAGAAATTGAGTGACGCCGACCCGCTTTGAATTTTCAACTGTAATATGACTAAGGAGTTACGCCCCTTATCCGTTCGTTATCAAAGCCTTGTGTAGGGAACGTCATGGCTTTGAGTTCAAAATGCAGGTCGGCTTGCCAAAGCTGCAACGGGAAATCCCGAATGTCTCACACTTTCGGCGTGTGCGGTGGCCGGTGTCGGGTGTGTTTCTGTGTGTCTTACTTTGCGGTCGAGTCTGTGTTCGTGCGTTTGAACTGACTTGATGAACAGCAGACTTTTATTGTTCAAGAACTGAAAGCTCGCTCTTCAGAGAGAGAGAGAGAGAGAGAGAGAGAGAGAGAGAGAGAGAGAGAGAGAGAGAGAGAGAGAGAGAGAGAGAGAGAGAGAGAGAGAGAAGAGAGAGAGAGAGATGTTTCAAACAACATACATACCGATGGAAGTCCCATGGCAATGAATAACAAAAAATGCAAATACATTATGGAAGACTACACAAACGGTTTGATACAAGAATCCTTCCAATGAATGATCAGATAAAACACACACCACTAAATGAGAAAGCGGGCAGATTGAGATGTCCGGAACCATCACGCATGGCCCGGAACCCTGAAAATTGTCTCCGCGGAAACTTAGGCTACCTCACTGCACATTTTCGTCAACAACTTGTTCAACTTTCGGCAGATACGACGAAGATGTGCGTATCGAAGTGGCGCCATATACTGCATATCGTATCTGACACATTTAGCTACCACGCTTCACATAGCGCAACCGCTTACTTACATCTGTTCTGCGCGAACTTAGAATCCGGTTTCATTCTAGAATGGACCGGGTCCAGGTTGGAATTCTAACCCTGCGCAAGTACAGGGGTGCCATTCTAGAATGAAACCCTTGTTGCTGGTCCATTCTAGAATCGGCCGTGCGCAAGGTTGGAATTTGGGTCCAAGTTGGAATAGTCATTTCAGTTAGACTATCACACAGCCAAAGCCAAAAATGTGGATTTTCTGTTTGTTTTTGTTTTTTGTGTGTTTGGTTGGGGGTTTTTTCTCGGGTTTTTTACACTTTACTCAAAGTCATCGTGAATTGGGATTGTGATGTTCTGAAAGTGATTACGATTTTGAGAGACACTCAGCACTGATCGCTACGAACGGAAATTTCCGGACTGACAGTGTTTTGCCGATCTCGCTTGTAACTTTTAATCTTATTCATATACATGAAGTTGGTCTTCTGAATTGTGAAGATATAATGTCAACTTTTTTTTAAACCTGTGACAACAGCTCTATAACTCACTCTGTCCTTCTGTTGGTCTGTCTGTCGGTTAGTCGGTCTGACCGTCTGTCTGTCTGTCTGTCCAAAAAATTGTCAAAAAACCGGACATTTCCGAGAGGGAGACAGCGCTGACATTGCAAGCGGCCGCAACCGGCTCTCATCACAAAAACAACTGCCCTGCAAACAATACCGCCCTGGTAGTCCCCCTTGCTATGGTCTGCCTTTGTTTATTGCGTACTCAGGAGTGTCAACTTTCTTGACATGACATGACATCGCAAGATCGCCAAAGGATTTTTTTCAGGGGTAGACAAATCAGCCCCATTTTATCAAAGGGAAGGTGCAGGTGGAGATAATTCAAGGGAAGACAACTCTGTCTTACCTACAAACATTACGGCCCCCTTTATTCAAGGGTTTCATTCTAGAATGGCACCCCTGTACTTGCGCAGGGTTAGAATTCCAACCTGGACCCGGTCCATTCTAGAATGAAACCGGATTCTAAGTTCGCGCAGAACACATCGATCACAACACACTGAGCCGATTCCGACCCGTTATTTCCGTGATTGTCACCACCAAGGAAATTATCTTGCTCAGTGACGACCGGCTAACTGCCTGCACCGCATGTGCATGTTGTGCTCGTTCGCTGATTGGTCAAAACAAAAAGTTATTTTTACACTTACGTGTGATTACGTATTCATGTCGTCTCTCAACGGCGCGAATCAATATAAAGGCCTACACATTTTTCAGACTGCGTTTCGTGACAGGTTCTTCATTGTCGGAGCGTAGGCCTGTTTGTGCTACCCTACAAACTACGCAGTTACCGCAGTAGAATAATAGTCAGCCTCTCTAACGTTTTAAGTTTGACATTGCATTCGAAAAAAAACAGGTGTTAAAAAACAGAATCTCGTTACAACCAAAGCAACATTCATAATGCAACACACACACGCACGCACGCACGGGCGCACTCTCGCAAGCACGCACGCACGCACACACACACACACACACACCAACACATACAACACACACACACACACCAACACACACACACACAAACACACACACACACACACACACACACACACACACACACACACACACACACACACACACACACACACACACACAAGCACCCACATGAAATTTTTTTATTTTTTTATTTTTTTTACCCAACATCTATTTTTGTGTCCGACGTAAGAATTATGAGGCCTGATACTATTCTTAACACACACGGTAGGCCTACTGTTCTAGAACTTTCGCCTCCGCTGTAAGCATAGAACGATAGACTTCAGTCGCAAATAATATGATGCACAGATCACGACGAACGTACGTTTCTGTTGGAACTGGTATTCTTACGGACTTGCGGTTTTGATCAGGGAGAACATAAACGCAAGCTTGATCTCTTGTCTACTGTACCTACTTGTATGTGCTTGCTAATATTAACAATGCAGCTGCTGTACGGATAACATTGTGTTTTGATGTTGTTAATTGCTATTTTGTTTCGTTTGTGTTGCTTTTTTTGTGTGTTTTTTTAGTGTGTGGATCTAATCCCTTTTTTTTTATAATTTTTTTAAACTTCTTTGTGGTTGTTCTGAAGAATAAACAATGTCCTTAAAGGAATATAACACCGACTGATTTCCCAAAATACTACTGATACTGTAAAGTTGTAATTTATGTTTTCGTTTATGCTGGAGGGAAGAGAATTTACGACTATTTCAGAAAGCGTTGACAATGTGAGCAAATCAACAGAAATGTCGAGAACAATTATCGAGATGAGCCGGCAGCCGAATGTTGTGATGATTTCTCGTAACTTAATTCTCTTTTCAATCACTAATAGTCAACATATTAGAAGTAACAGTCCTAGTACCCTGAATTGTGACCAGTATAGTATTACCACGACCATGCGAGTGAGATGCTGCCAGGTTTGCTTCCTTTGTTCTGAAGATTTTGATTTTCGATATTTTTGTTTGGGACATCATTAAAAAGATGAAAAAGGTGTCATTCCTTGGAAAAACTTACCCATTTGTTTCTGAATCAAAGTATTCGTTTTTTGTGGTTATTTTTATTGTGATATATAGCTGGTCAGGCAGCTAAATTGTTTAGCAGGTCAGTTGGACACGATCAATCCCGGTTAAGGTCAAATTAATTACATATGGTTTACTAAGATGGTCATTAAGTAGTATCAACGATACAATACAAATGTGACGATCCAAATCACCCGTATGTACGAATATTATATCTGTCTCTCTCTGTGTCTCATTGTCTGTATCCCTCCCTGTCTCTGTCTGTTTCTGTCTCTCTTGGTCTGTATGTCTGTCTGTCTGTCTGTCTGTCTGTCTCTGTCTCTCTATGTCTCTCTCAGATATTACTTTCATACCCTTCTCTTGCCTTTAATTTGAGTTACTACCCCCTCCCCCCTCCCTAACGACCCATTGTTGCTGAGTGCAGCTGTGGGACCAGGAAACACGAGTGTCATTCAAACTAAAGGGACAGGGCGAAGTACGAAGTAAACAACTAGAACAAAAACTATTGAATGATAACGAATTGAAGGGTGATTTATTTAAGCGATTTGTAGGGAAAAGTCTACTCATTTTCTTCGGCAGAAATGGATATGACAGGAACAGAACTATTACTGTTGTTTTATAGCTCACTGAAAAGTGCACTTGCCGTTCTAGCTTTCACCTAAATATGTGAGTTAAAACCGCTTTTTTATGTTACACTCCTGAATAAATCGTCTTAGTGCTCGATAGTGTTTTTTCCCTACATATTCTGCATTTTACTACGCCCCCCCCCCCCCCCCCCCCCCCCCGTGAAACAATACGAGTAGTGTCGAGTAAACAAAAAGATAAAAAAGAAGTGAACAAATTAAGTCTTTCCGTGAAATTTGTGAATTATAGTTTAGGCTGCTAACGTAACCGATCCATGAAATCCAGTCGTTAGTCTATAGTCTTGAATGTGTCGGCGTGTACTATTCATGATAGTTTCCATGTATATTGATTTGTTCAGGATGTATTCGTCTCTTTATTTACGCATGTGTCCATGTTGTTTTCAGAGAAAGTCGACGTCAGTGCTTTTCCTCGAAGTAAGTTATAGCGATTGTCACAAAATGGCGCGACCAGACTACACAGGCAGGGATATCAGCGTCCCGCCAGTCAGACGCAACGTGACACCAAAGCCGAAGACTCCACCCAATGGTCGCAGCACACAGGGGGTAAATCAGACCAACCTCAAACAGGTCAAGAGAAGGAAACTGGACAGGGAGACTGCGCGACTGCTGAAGGACGTAAGTAACAAGATATGTTGTAAGCATTCATTTTCTTCGGCAAATGTTGCCGAAATGGCCATAACTGTTTCGGCAAATTTTGAAAGGTTTTGGCAGTCATTCGAGGGCGTCATCTTTGCACCACTGTAAAAACGTTCAGCAAACCTGCGGGAATGACTGCAACATTTTTAACGATTAAAAAGGTTATGACATTTTGCAAACTGCGGAAGCTAGACAGCATTCCTTGTTATGGAAATGTTTATACTCTTTGTAGTTTGCAGTGGTCTAGTCATCATCTATTCGACCATTGGCAAGTAAGATATACATATGCAACCGGATCGATGCATTCGTGGGAAGCTGCCTGAAGCTAGATTTCAATATCAGTGTGTGTGTGTGTGTGTGTGTGTGTGTGTGTGTGTGTGTGTGTGTGTATTCTTTTTTCGATACATGTTTTGGACGACGTCATATCCTGTTTTTTTCACACAAATGTAGGCAGCAATTCATTGCATGTGTGTGTGAGCTGAGTGTGGCAGTGTTTGATAACCGTGTATTCAACTGTACTAAGAAACACGTTTCCCAATGTTGTTGCTGTTGCTGTGGTTGTGGTGGTGGTTGTTGTTGTTGTTGTTGTTGTCTCCAGTGTTGTTGCTGTTTTTGTTGTTATTGTTGTTGCTGATTTTGTTGTTGTTGTTTTGTTACTGTTTTTAGGTAAAGAATTGTCGTGTTTTATTCAAAAGGCTCAGCACTTGTCTGAACGGAGGCCGACTTCCAATCACATACCGTTCAGAGCAACATGTGCAAAGATATTCACCTATATTCCCATTACTCCTATTAGTAGACATGAGACTTCAATGCACATTTTTCTTGACAGGATCTGATGCAGGTGATGACAGCAGAAATACACATCACCTACACAAAGCTTCACACCAAAATGCACATGAAACCCCCTGTGCACTTCAACCGTGTCCGGTACGAGGAGCATGACGTCAGCGGCGTGTCACTGATGGTGCTGACACCTGCCGGTCAACTGAGTGACGTCAGAGAGGACGAATCGCAGCAACGGGTTCACCACACTCTGTCACGGCTGTTCAGTGAACTTGATAATGACCCGATGTTGAGTGAAGGTCCCATGTTTGTCATTTTCGATCTGGACTTTGACAACTACCTGAACGATGCAGACAGCTTGACCAAAGCTCTGGGGAGATGGAAAAGGCTCAACTCTGGAGACAGACCAGCAGGTGGGATCATGGAACGACACGAACAAAGCTCCCAGCAAAACACGTCATCAGTCCAGTTTTTTACCGACCGGCAATCTCATCACAACCATACAACGTATATATTTCAAAATCCACACGACCTTGAACCCGACTTGTCGGTGTTTAACAGACCCCGCGACCTTGACCCCAATCTGCAGCGAGGCAGGTTCGACATCTTGATCATCCACCCGCAAAAGGGCTTCATGATTTTTAAGGTCAAGGCCACTGGTGACGCGTTTGGCTTATCCCCGTACTTGCAAAGCCTGACGGGGCAACATGACGTCATCAGGAAGAAACTGAAGACGGCGCTTGAGCAACTGAACAAAGAAGAGGAGGTGTTGAGATACCTCATCAGTGACCTTAATGCAGGAAACATCCCAGTCACAAAAGGACTGATGCTTCCCAACCTGAAAAAGCAGACGGTTCGCCTGGCTCTGATGCAGGACCCCATTCTCCAGCAGGTGAGTTTTGTCACTGATTTGTTTTATGAGTGTGTGTGTGAAAAGCGTGTAAAATAAGATAAGTTAAGAACACTTTAATGTCCATTTTCATTTTACATAAACATGGACATTTTTCTTTTGGCCCCCACATCGTATTTCTAATAACACAAACACACGATGAAAAAGCATAATCGAACATAAGTACACTACTAAGACCAACTTATTACATGAGCATTTAAACAATGAGTTAGGGTGTTCTTAATTTCTGGTCCCTATGTGTGTGTAAAGGGGAATATGGCACTTGAATTTGAACCCAATCATTTCAGAAATTCGTGGGATGTCTGAAAGCCGACACCCTGGACATGGCGTTAGAGAAGTGCATCTTCTCTGACCACTTACCTCCTATGGGACAGTCCATGGACACCAGTCATGACGTCATCAGCAATCTGCGCTGCAATTGGTGGAAGACTCTTGTCGACCAAAGGTTAAACGACAGGATGCACAACACTTTGTATGAAGCGATCATTGCAAGGTAGTTCATGTTCATTTCATGTGATTTAGTTGAGGCAAATGTTCAGTGATGAGAGAAAAACACGGGCATACAAATTAGAGGAGGAAGTTTGCCTTGTTGTATTTAATCTGGTAACTGTTATCATATAGTCGATAACTTACTTTGAAGCAGTGAAACATGGAATTATTCTGCGATCTGTCTTCATTGCTTGGAGTTTATGTGACATTATTCCTCAAAGTGTAAACATTTTATACGAACGACGTTGAACAAAATGAGCATAGTCCCGAATCAACCTGGTGTAAGTGATAAAAAAGAGCGAATGTTTGATATTTACTCAGTAAGGCCGTGAACCTTACACGTGTATATATTGTCTTGATTCAGGTTCTGCGGTCCTGCCACCACCCAGCTGGTGAAGACAGCCCACAGTCACCTAGCGGACGTGTCCACCCTGCCCCAAGCCGTGCTGGAGACCTCTCACTGCTTCTCTCAGCCTGTCCTTACACAGTCACAGGTAGTGCTTTAATGCACACAATAAATAATGTAAAAATCATGGTAGGTCGCCCTTTTTATATTTAGTCAAGTTTTGACTAAATATTTTAACATCGAGGGGGAATCGAAACGAGGGTCGTGGTGTATGTGCGTGTGTGTGTGTGTGTGTGTGTGTGTGTGTGTGTGTGTGTGTGTGTGTAGAGCGATTCAGACTAAACTACTGGACCGATCTTTATGAAATTTGACATGAGAGTTCCTGGGTATGAAATCCCCGAACGTTGTTTTCATTTTTTTGATAAATGTCTTTGATGACGTCATATCCGGCTTTTCGTGAAAGTTGAGGCGGCACTGTCACGCCCTCATTTTTCAACCAAATTGGTTGAAATTTTGGTCAAGTAATCTTCGACGAAGCCCGGACTTCGGTATTGCATTTCAGCTTGGTGGCTTAAAAATTAAAAATCTGAAAATTGTAAAAAAAAATAAAAATTTATAAAACGATCCAAATTTACGTTTATCTTATTCTCCATCATTTGCTGATTCCAAAAACATATAAATATGTCACACGCTTTCCTTCTTTGCCACTACTAAAGCAAACGTGTGCAAGATTGTATGTTACGCGCTTTGGAGCATGTGCAAGAACGGATTCAAACTCGAAATCGTCCCCCCAAAAAACCCAAAATGCACACACGACTTTTATTTCTCCTGCTGTTATCGTTTCTTCTCTTTACAAATTCTTCAACGCTCAGAATACTGAAAACGGCATTCCAGACGACAGTACTGTTTCCATACGCGAATTTAGCTGCCCTTGGAAAGTGGCTCGCTCAGGAGGCCTGTTAGTCTGACACTATAAGGACAGAGTTGTGAACATAGATGACAAAGATCCCGGAAAGAACAAACATTTCGCGGATGCAGACACAGAAAGACGTCATGAAGATTGCGATGCTTCAAAAGATACAGACTGTGACGATGACTGTGACGTCATTCACATATACCGAGACGTCATTTATAGTTGTTCGGTCACTTTCGTCAAAAAGTAGATCTCTCCACAATGGCTGCTCCTGTGTTTAGGTTTATCAAGCGTGAGTACGCAAAACGTGTTTGTTCTCTCCTCTGTTGAAGCTGTGAGACATAATCGCCATTACGAGCTAGTCGTGTGACAGAGAGTTTTCTTGCACACTCGACTGCTGCTGTTTCACTCCGGCTAAAGCCGTCGTGAAACATCTACAGTCTCGTGTGCAAGAAAACTCTCTGTCACACGACTAGCTCGTAATAGCGGGTAATGTTATATTCGGATTAAAAACAAGCTCTGAAAATTAAATATATAAAAATTATTATCAAAATTAAATTGTCGAAATCAATTTAAAAACACTTTCATCTTATTCCTTGTCGGTTCCTGATTCCAAAAACATATAGATATGATATGTTTGGATTAAAAACACGCTCAGAAAGTTAAAACAAAGAGAGGTACAGAAAAGCGTGCTATCCTTCTTAGCGCAACTACTACCCCGCTCTTCTTGTCAATTTCACTGCCTTTGCCATGAGCGGTGGACTGACGATGCTACGAGTATACGGTCTTGCTGAAAAATGGCATTGCGTTCAGTTTCATTCTGTGAGTTCGACAGCTACTTGACTAAATATTGTATTTTTGCCTTACGCGACTTGTTTTGTATATATTTTAATTGTTTTTAGTATTAAAGTTAGATGTCAGAGAAAAAAAGATTCGCCTATTTGGTGTGCAAGTCGTGTGTCATTGCTTGTTATTTGTGTGTGTTTTCCAAAGTTAAGAAAATACTGGGTCGGGAGTAAAACAATAGGATGTATTTGGGAACCAGCAACTATGCAGGCCTTAACACCTACCAACACGGCTGCATCGTGGATTCCACTACCACACCTTATATTATTAATATGTAATACCCTTATTAAAGTTACCTGTCATAATTCGTATGCCTTTTTCGAAAAAATCTGTTTACTGTAATAGTTGGTTAGTTATTTAATATCTTTATGCAGTTGTCGATTTGACTGGTGTAAGCATGTTTATCTGTACTTTTATGTTCGTCCTTTGAGTTGTGCGATGTTGTACGTGCTAAAAGACCGGGTTCCATCCAAATGTAAACATGACATGGACTTTCACGTTTTTTAATCTTCGTGTATTTGTATTAAACGTTGTCCCCTTTCTTTTGTTTTTGATTTTTTCTCCTTTTGTTTAAAAATATTCTTTTTAACATTTTTCAATTTGTTAATTTTTCCTTCGAGCATTGCGTAAAAAACGAGCGATGTCATCATCGTGATGATAATCTTAAAACGTTTCGAAATAACAACAAAGAATTTGCTAAAAGTGTAATTCCTGTTTGTAACAATTGATATCGATACATTTTGATTAAACTTTTAAAACCTGACGTCTTCATTGTGTTTTGTTGGATTACTGATTTGTAACTTGACTGATTTCTGAAAGCATGTGATAGTATAAGCATTTACTTACTTGGATCTGGTCTTTCTCGTAGGTTGAACTTGTGCGACTTGATCATCCTCGTGTGTACCTGACGGGACCTTCAGGCACGGGAAAGTCAGTGTTGCTGATGCTCAAGGCCCGGGACCTGGCACAACAAGGAAAGGCAGTTCTGGTTACGAGTCTCTGGCCTGGGAGTGAGGCGGCCACTCGCAGTCTACACCAACAGGTTGGATTCTCACGACTCAAATCATATCAATAATATTTGTCTATTGTCTGTAATCCGATAGACTGTATGCCAAAAAACCCGCCTAGATTCTAGTTTTGAATTTGAAAGGAAATGGAATATAATAAGAGGAAGTCAAGATCATTCGGAAAAAACAAAACGATTGGAAGTGAAATCTGTGATATCGTACACTTTTGTTTTCTTTGACTGAAGCACATTCTTGCAGTATTAATTGTGTAAGGGGGACCAAACTGCTCACAATCGTATTTCTCCATAATTCTAGAAAGTTCTTGAAGGCGGCAATAGCAACGCTGCTCGTAAAACCTGTCAGTGCGCTGGAAGTCTGATAAAGGTCAATACGCAGAATCTGATAAAGGTCAATACGCAGAATCTGATAAAGGTCAATACGCAGAGTCTGATAAAGGTCAATAAGCAGAATCAATCTTTATAATGTTTGTTTCGTGTTGAACTCCGTACTTACTAATTAGCATTCAGTACTGAATCAGAAATGTAATATATTTTTTTCAAATATTACACCGCTTGCTCCATGTCATTAGAGCTGTGTCCATGTGTTGACCGTTCCTAACGCGTGCAGTTTATGAACCAGGTCAACCAGAACTGTCCCCCATCACGCAAAACGCCACTACTGGTCAGTCAGTCTCTGCGCCTTGAAGACATGGTGACCGAAGTGAAAGAAGCTGCAGGCAGAGCTAACAGTGACCCCACGGACCACTCCAGACCACAGGCAACGTCGGATCATCCAATGACACTGAACGACGACGACCTGGCCATGGACTGCCCGTATGAAGAAACAACGAACCACGCAGTGCGAGCAGACAGGAGCTATCAGTACTCCCCTACTGCAAGCGACACAACGGGGCAAAGCCATCATGGCTTTACAAACTCAGACAAACTCACCCACACACCAGGGCAAAACCATCTTGGCTTCAGGAAATCAGACAAACTCTATCTTATTCTGGACGAAGCTCCCTGGTTTCTGAACGAGTTCATTCAGCAGCTGGAAGCAAAACTCGGCAAGGACGGCTTTGTGGTGTGGGCGGCCTCTTCCTTTCCCTGCCGCGACCCCAAAGTTGACCACCAGGCCTCCAGTGACCCCAAGACCCGGCACCAGACAAGCAATGACCCAAGGGCGTTTTACCAGGTCACCATGACCCAGAGTCTCCGCCTTCCTCCCGTGGTAGTCAGGGAGCTGCAAGCCACGTCATTCTATCAAACGTACGTCACCCACCCCTACACGTCTCTGGACACCGGTGTCCTGGCAGGTATGCCCTCCCCCACAGACGGCCCCCCGGTGAAGAGGATCCATCACAAGCAGCACAGAGAGCCAGCAAAGTCCGTGTGGGACTGTGAGCAGTGCGGGGAAGAAGTGTGGACATTCCTCGTCCACGACTTGCACATCGGTAAGCCATGCAGCAAACGGCGGAACGCGGCGTGTTTTCTTCCATTACAACTATTTGTTTCAGCACTGTGATGAAATACACAGTCTAAATTCAACGCCACTCCACATGATAAAACTCTTAGACTGACTGACTATTAGGGTTTAACGTCCTCTTAGACCAACTGGTCTATATTGGGACAGGTATTGGTTATACGCTGAAGATATGGTGTGATACTTTAATTCGAACAAGCCCGCTGTGGCTGTCTTCTTCGACACACCAGCATTGGGTTTGTCTCGTCAAAGTATCGAAATACGATCATGATAATCAGAGACGAGAGATGATGCATGCGTGTCTTCGTGTTTTCCAAGCCCTGAGACTTTCGCTGTGAACGTGGGATCTTTTTCGTGCGGATGTGTGCACACGGGGGTGTTCGGACACCGAAGAGAGTCTGCACAAAGTTGACTCCGAGAAATAAATCTCTCGCCGAACGTGGGGATTGAACCCAAAAACTCTTAGCGAGGCAAAAGGTGCAGCACTAGGCCGGCCCCGTAGGAGTGTTGGAGTGAATACCCCACGACCAGTGGTATGGTTAGCAAAACACGCCTCAATCCACCACTACCCCACGACCAGTGGTATGGTTAGCAAAACACGCCTCAATCCACCACTACCCCACGACCAGAGGTATGGTTAGCAACACACGCCTCAATCCACCACTTCCCCACGACCAGTGGTATGGTTAGCAACACACGCCTCAATCCACCACTACCCCACGACCAGTGGTATGGTTAGCAACACACGCCTCAATCCACCACTACCCCACGACCAGTGGTATGGTTAGCAAAACACGCCTCAATCCACAACTACCCCACCCGTCGAGGAGTGTGCGTTTGATTGTTCACACTTATTCGTCACAAGGAATTACAACAACGTATCTTAACCCAATTTTTTATGACAGAATATTATAACCTTTCAATGTTTATCAAAGGGGAAGAAGATCTACGAGATACGTGCAGTTTTCTAAGATTTGTCATTCTATAGACACAGTCTCATCCACATACAAATGTTCAACACAGATGACTGAGTAAAGCCTGTATCATTTTATCCAGGAGACGTCAAGAATGCAAGTGAGGACCACGGGACAAAACAACAGCTAAACTTCAGTGACGTCCTCATCTCAGGCTACAACGTGCCTCGTTCTGCAGAGAAGATGTTCCTCAAGTGTCTTGTCAGCAAAGACGTTCCCCTTGTCTCACTCTCAGGCAGCGAAGACGTCGAGAAACTCGCCCGTCCCAGCACAACGGACTCTGTGCAAGTCGTTCAGCCAGAGAGCATCCTGGGATTACAGAGAGCAGTGGTGGTTGCCATGGGAACCAGTGACGTCAGAGAGACGTACCCTCGTTACGTGGACCCGTGGTATGACGTCATGGCTTGCTGTAAAGCGCAGCTGGTTCTTGTCGGAGAACCGGAGATCAGCGTGAGGGAACTGTTGGTTTCCCTTTCACTTCAAGACTGAGCTAGAAACACAGCTGGCCATTTTGGGAGAGACAGAGCTGAGCTTGAGATAATTGCTGGGCTCCCTGTCTGTTAAAAAAATAGCCAGATACACAGTTGGTTTGTTGGGAGATGGAGGATTATGCGTGGGTGGGGATGGGAAGGGGGGGGGGCGATGCAGAGCTGGCTATTATTATTATTATTATTATAGTGAGTATTTCTACGCACATACCCTCCCAGAGGGGAGGCTCATGGCGTTTACAATATGCAGTGTGAGATGGAATTTTTTACACAATATATCACGCATTCACATCGGCCAGTAAATCTCAAGCGTGTTAGGCGAGTATATACTTTTCACGGCCCATTATTCCAAGTCACACGGGTATTTGCTGGACATTTTTATATATGTCTATACAATTTTGCCAGGAAAGACCCTTTTGTCAATCGTGGGATCTTTAACGTGCACACCCCAATGTAGTGTACGCGAAGGGACCTCGGTTTTTCGTCTCATCCGAAAGACTAGCACTTGAACCCACCACCTAGGTTAGGAAAGGGGGGAGAAAATTGCGGCCTGACCCAGGCCTGAACACGCAACCTCTCGCTTCCGAGCGCAAGTACAGTGCGTTACCACTCGGCCACCCAGGCTCCCTGAAGGTTAAAGACTGAGCTGGAAAAACACCAGGTCTGTTTTGAAGAACCAGAGCTGAGCGTGAGAGAACTTCTGGGCTGCTGGTCAGTTAAAGACTGACCAAGAAATACAGCTGGTCTGTTTTTGTGTTGCTGTTTGAATTTTATTTTAAAATATTTGTGTTTGGGGGAAGGTGAGAGAAATACTGTACTACCTGTATGTTAGAGAATGAGTTAGAAACACAGCTGGTGCTCATTTCGCACAGACCAGAATTGCTTGCGGCAAGACGCTTGCAATGCTGGACAGCGATACTGTTAATAAAAACGAGTTTGTGCTGGTCAGGCAAGAATTTTAAACACGATTGGCTTATACTGAAAGAATCGTCTGCATTCGACGGTAAACTACCAAGAAAAGCGAATGGGATTTGCAGCTGTGCAGCCGCAATGTTTTCTTACGTAGCGAGCATCTCCAGAGGTACACTCGCCTACTCTCGCCAAATTCTAGCCTTGCTAGTGGCCAGAGTTCACCAAGAAACGCTACTTTCTACCTTTACTCTCTTGTCTCGCTAAATATGTCGGATGGGAAACGAGGACTGATCTGAACTGGAGCTAAGCTTGACAGAAATATTGTAAGCCCTGTTGTGTGGAGACTCAGCAAAAAGCACAATCACATCAGAACAACAAGATTGCCAAGGAAAAAGTATCCAAGCATTATGACTCCTTCATTGAAGTGGCGAGGGCAGAAGTACCCTTAACAAGAAATTCAATAATTGAGCCTCCAAAAAAGCACTGATAACGACAGACATTGAAGGATGACTTTGGAAGACTTCTGTACAGCCTGAAAACTAACCGCTTGTGTAAATACTACTGAATACGATGTCTTGGCTTATCCCCCCCCCCCCACACACACAACATATGTATAGGTTACAACACGAGTGGTTTTTTATATGGCTTGTATTTCAGTCAAGACCCAGCGGATGAATATCATCGGGAGACACGAGCCTTTGGCGAGTGGCTCTCGATTGATATTCCCGCTGGGTCTTGACTGAAATACAAGCCATATAAAAAACCACGAGTGTTGTAATCTGTATATCCCATTCTACCATCAAACACAAAGTGTAGACTACTAGCGGCACTGTTGCGATCTGTGGAGTATGAAACAGTGTTTTCAGCGAGACTTGGCCTTTTTGCAACCTTTAAACTAAGTGACCGTCGCTGAAAAAATAAAACGAATGAGTGCATCTATAAGTACGCGGTAACACTACTTTCAGACCGTTTAAAAGCTTTAAGTAAAGGTTCATAAGTTGCAAGAAAGTAATGAAGTCGTATAGAAATCCATTTAGTTGAAGCGCACAATTCTTTTGCGTTTCAGGTCGGCGGAACGGGGAAACCGGTTTGGCCCCCATTTGGCTTACTCGACTCGATTCAGAATCGATTCCACGTTGTTTTTTTCGAACGCATTATTATACAATTAGTCTTATTGACAGAGAAGCAAATTTTAGGGAACACATATGTAGATTTAACCATTTGCTCCCTATTTGAAATGTATCTACATGTTTTGCGAGTGTGTTTGCATGAACCTAAACTGGTATGGGTGCGAGGAAAACAGGACCCAAGTCTGTCACCGCCGCTTGATTGCATTTTGAAAGAATATGACTGGATTACGGAAAAATACACACATGTTAAGTTCTTAGATACCTTCATCGCCAATGTGGACTTACTGCAGAGCCAGGCAAAAGAGTAGACTTGCTCGCAAAACACGTGAAACAGCTGATGATAGCGAAGCCCAACCGTGCCAGGTAAGGACGGTCTGACAGATTCTCAAAAGTCGTCTGCTAACGAAGCAAGGGGAGGGTACTCGTGTTTTTGCGGCTAGCATCTGGTTATCTTGTAAGTTGAATGTTCGTTTTTTCCCACCTGCATTGCTTTCATAATGAAAGAAACGTTTGCTTATTGCATCTCATACATCAGATCAGTTTTGAGATTCATTTTTGCGTGCAACTGATATGGTTTTCTGAGCCGTGCAATACGATTTTGGAACTTCATACAAATGTGTCACATTGTTCGGCGCGAGGTCAAAGGTCGGGAGCAAAGTAGTTCTTCGCCCAAATCGGAATCTGCACTATCATATATTTTTTTGAGTCCATGATGTATTTATTGAGCTATAAAAATACAACATATATACCCATACTGAAGTAACAGAGACAAAGAAGGGAGGTCATGGGATATGCAGGGATAGCACATAATGATACTGTCGTGTATGTTACCATTAATAATCAGAAAATACCGAGATAGCCAATGGTTCAAGCCAATCGGCTTTTGCTTGACTGATTTTAGCCGTATGAATTAGCGCGTAAACAATAAAAATTGATCTCAACGGTAGACATGATAGAGTGGACGACCTCTTTGGACATGAATTCCTACTTGTAAAGGGATATTGGATTGGACAGTCGCTGGCCAATATATGTGTGTACACACTACATACCGAGGATACAGGAATGGCTCTTATGTTAGAACGAAGAGAACAGGAAGAGTAAGACCTGCGTGTGATGAGTCTGAAACTTGTGGTGAATTCTTCTGATGTTTCTCACAATTTGGAGTACATTTTGCATAACGGAACATGGATTCCTCTAGTGTTGGCTGCTTGCACAGACCAACATTTAGTCTGTTTGACCACGTGTGTTTGCGAGCGCGTGCGCGCGCTTTTGTGTGTGCGTACGTGCGTGCGTGTGTTTGTGTGTGTAAGTGTGTGGGTGTGTGTGTGAGAGAGAGATAGAGAGAGAAAGAGAGAGAGAGAGATGGAAGGATGGAGGGATGGATGTTTTATTGTACTAATCAATGGGAATTGATTTTGACAATTGTCAGACAAATGAAATTTGTACAAATGAAATTTGTACATAAAAACGAAATAGATCAGGATGTAATGACCAGGGCATAACACATTCAACTACAAATTAGTGAGGCAAATAGAGAGACAGAGAGAGAGTGAGTGTGACTCGATTTGACTCCGTGTTTGTGTTATTAAACTGTAGAAAGCGGGAAGTATAAATTTCGCTGCTTTCATGTTTATTTCTGCTCTACCATTGAATATAA
The DNA here is from genome assembly GCF_037325665.1 of Littorina saxatilis. Classification (NCBI taxonomy): domain Eukaryota; kingdom Metazoa; phylum Mollusca; class Gastropoda; order Littorinimorpha; family Littorinidae; genus Littorina; species Littorina saxatilis. The sequence continues at coordinate 529,741 of NC_090252.1, read as the reverse complement.
ATGGCAGGTTATCAATCCCAAATATGCTTTTATCACCATGGTTATTATGTAGTTTTCTGCATTCTTACAAGTCTGCAAATGTACAATATGTGTCACCCGGTAGATTCTCAAGATCTCGTTCACATTTCAAGTATTTTGAATATGACTTTTTTTTTTTTTAAGTGTTTTTTTTTTCGCAAAAAAACCCCCACAAAAATGTAGAGGCGAAATAGTCCATGATGTTTGTTTGCACATACATTTAGTGCTGGTGATGTCAGCTACTCACTGTGTATACGCTTTCTCTTAAGCGGAACCAAATGCAACGAAAGGAACAACCAAATGCGTCGTTTTCATATTGTGACAAATATATTGTACTTACTCCCTGCGCTATTGCGAATACTATGACGAAGTCGTTCCAAAACATCATTCTGTCCAGAGTTCTCAGATAGCTGTCTTATGCCTTGGCATGTTACGGTTGTTTCGGGTTGCATTGCTTTCTCCCTTGGGGAAGCGAGTTGCCATATACATATATGTATAATATGGTGCTACCCATTTGTTTCTTTTTATTCAAAAGCTTAGTTTGTCTTGCTTATTTTTTTGAATGTCTCCTCGCCTGATCACTCTATTATTTAGCAGATCATCTTAGATTAGCTCTGGTTGGTTTTGCTGTCACATGGTGCACTAAAACCGTAATCAACATGTTATGCTGGCGTTTGAGCAGACTACGAACACGAGGTTTAATGTTGCTATACATACCCAGAGTAGATGAACACGCACGCACAAAAACAACATCAACAACAACAACATCAACAACAACATCAACATCAACAACAACAACAACAACAACAACATCAACAACAACAATCACAACTACCCCCAGGTGAGCATCTTTCGGATTTTGTCTGTAGACTTACAGAACAAACCGCCATTACAACCCGTCCTTTTATACATTTCTGTTGCATGTGGAGACCTTCTTGTTATTGTACATAAGGCCCCAAACAAATTTGGTTCATGGTAACGTGACGAACAAAAATAAGGTCAGTAGGTAGGCTTTTTTTTTCAAAATGTTTTAAACATTTTGTTGACAAAACCGCCATTGCAACTGTCACGTGTGATGTCGAGTTCAAAGGAAGTTACTTCTGGTAGTCTCAGTATGACTTGCAATGAAACAAGTTTTTGGGTCGGCGGGGAAAAAATGTGGTAAGGGTTACCCTTAACGAACATATTTAGTTTTTGGCCTATATGTCACGATGTTAAAATTGAACATGTTTTTATTCTCCATTTAGGCCTTCTTGTTTACGGCGTTTTTGTCGTTTTTTTAAGATGTTGCACTATTTGCTTGGTCTTGCACTGATAGTGTAGGGGTATATGTCTGTTGTAATATATGTTGCACTGGGAGTGTTTGCAGCTATCTGTAACGTGATTTTAATGCTCTCCCTTATGTGTACACATTTTACTAAAAACAAACAAGAGCAATCCTCATTTTGAAATCAATAGCGTACACAAGTGGTTAACCCGTACATTTAATCGATCGAATTCTTAAACTTTTTTGGTTTGTGGTTTTCGACGAAGGCTGATGATTTGCTGTGAATATCTGTATCATAGAAACTACTTCTTTGTCTCTGTGAGTGGACTCTGCACATATTGCTTGTATCTGTATTGCAAAGCATGAAGCCATGTTTTACTTTTGTAACACTGGTATTGATGTGGGGTCATAGCATTTAGTTGTGCGACAGTTATACCATGTCAACATCCGTACAATTACAAGAGAGTACAAGGCTTTTGTTTGATTAAGCAAGAATTGTATTTCACTCTGTATATTTCGTTCCATCAATGTCACGCATTTTCTTCTTTGTCATCTGATAGGAAAAGCAGAGTCCGTTATCTGTAGTGACCTATATTACCAGCAAAGCGTGTACATGTTGCTCATGCTTAATCGGAACGGTTTTGTTTAGCTTCAAATCTCAACTAGATACTTTATGGAGACAAACAAGTGTCTGTACACTATTACAACTGGGGTTTTTTCTTGCTAGTAATTTTGTTTGATACAGGATTGGTTTTCTCAAGACGCGTTTTGATTTTGAATGAACGTCGGGGTAATAACTTTTCTAACATTTGGCGAAGGAAACTTTTGTACTCAGTGAGTTTCTTGTTTTATCACAATGAAGATATGATTAGTTAAGTAATGGCTGAAGATTGTCCAACGTTAAAAACATACGACTGGCTAGGTTGTGCTGAAGCAACAACACGGAATTCGTTATTTATATGAGGCGTTTCTAACATTAAGAAGTATTCACAGTTTTACAGATATCTTGGAAAGATGAAATACGTATTATAAATTATATACAACGTTATATTGTATTAATTAAAACTGTTTGACAGTAATGTACACTAATTTAATACTAACTAAGCCATACTACCAAGGGGGCAAAATAAAGAAAGACACGGACAATACATGTTGCCTTCGGTGTGTGTATGTTTGTGTGTTTGTGTGCGTGTTTGCTTGTTTGTGTGTGTGTGTTTGTTTGTGTGTGTGTGTTTGTATGTGAGTGTGTGTGTGTGTGTGTGTGTGTATGTGTGTGTGTATGTGTGTTTGTTTGTGTTTGTTTGTTTGTGTGAGTGTGTTTGTGTGTGTGTGCGTGTGTGTGTGTGTGTGTATATGTGTTTGTTTGTTTGTTTGTTTGTGTGTGTGTGTTTGTGTGTGTGTGTGTGTGTGTGTGTGTGTGTGTGTGTGTGTGTGTGTGTGTGTGAATCTGGTTCTGTTATCCATTGGTGTATTTCATTGGGTGTACAAGGGAGAACAAGTGCCAGGAGGTTAGACCTCTAAACACAGACACTGACTTGAAATTATATGTTTTTAAACTCCACCAAACGGACTTGCTCATAAGTCTTCTGAGATTAATATACAAGTGTGGTTAATGTAAAACACTCCTTGAAACGTTAACAAGTCGCGTAAGGCGAAAATACAATATTTAGTCAAGTAGCTGTCGAACTCACAGAATGAAACTGAACGCAACGCAACGCAGCAAGACCGTATACTCGTAGCATCGTCACTCCACCGCCCGTGGCAAAGGCAGTGCCCGTGGAATTGACAAGAAGAGCGGTGTATTCGTTGCGCTGAGAAGGATAGCACGCTTTTCTGTACCTCTCTTCGTTTTAACTTTCTGAGCGTGTTTTTAATCCAAACATATCATATCTATATATTTTTGGAATCAGGAACCGACAAGGAATAAGATGAAAGTGTTTTTAAATTGATTTCGAAAAAAAAAATTTGATAATAATTTTTATATATTTAATTTTCAGAGCTTGTTTTTAATCCGAATATAACATATTTATATGTTTTTGGAATCAGCAAATGATGGAAAATAAGATACACGTAAATTTGGATCGTTTTATAAATTTTTATTTTTTTTTACAATTTTCAGATTTTTAATGACCAAAGTCATTAATTAATTTTTAAGCCACCAAGCTGAAATGCAATACCGAAGTCCGGGCTTTGTCGAAGATTACTTGACCAAAATTTCAACCAATTTGGTTGAAAAATGAGGGCGTGACAGTGCCGCCTCAACTTTCACGAAAAGCCGGATATGACGTCATCAACGACATCTTTCAAAAAAATGAAAAAAACGTTCGGGGATTTCATACCCAGGAACTCTCATGTCAAATTTCATAAAGATCGGTCCAGTAGTTTAGTCTGAATCGCTCTACACACACACACACACACACACACACACACACACACGCACAGACACACACACACACACACACACACACATACACCACGACCCTCGTTTCGATTCCCCCTCGATGTTAAAATATTTAGTCAAAACTTGACTAAATATAACAAAAAGGATGCGAAGGATACTGCAGACCACCAACAATACAATGAATTCTAAAACTGCGTTGGTTTGCCTCTGTGAATGCACGCGGAAGCCAATGCATGCAAGGCTTACACTGATCGCGGCGCATTCGTACAATACTCTGCTGACAACAACACTTGTCACAAATGTCTCGCAGCTTAAATACCTCGACACAACAAGCAGGCAACTTTAAACTCCACACGCAAATAAACTGTCAAAGTATATTGTTTTCCAGTTTCTTGCCTTGTATGGTTAAACAGATTTCCGTAAATAGGAAATGAGAATTACCCGTATTAATCGTGACCCATGACTGTTCACAACACGGACGTTTGTCAGGAATATATTTCAAAAACTATTCAAGATAGAAAGTTCTCATATTGCACATCAATTATGAGAAGCAGTCACAAGAAGCTGAGACAACCTGTTTGTGGCTAGTACAAAATTAATGGTATGAAATATAAGGTTTTTTTTAAACTGTGTTTAATTTTTTTTTTATATATTGTCGAGAATGCCATCAATGTGACAAGGTCAAAAACAGCATCAGCAAACATTGTTTTTATCGGTTTAGCTTCCTCAGCCACAAGTTAGATTTGCTTGTGATAAATGTTTATCACATACACATCTTTATCACATACCTTTTCTGCTATATTCATGAAAGCAGACTATGCGATTGTTCGTTACAGTCATACACAGCTTCACATGAAGAAATCCTGTGCTCATTCTAATAAACATTAAAAAAAATCTTTTTGTATTTGAAAACTATGCCGTGTATCTATACAGTCAAAACATTCGACAAATATAATTATTTAAGGAGCGTACTAAATAGCCAAAACGTGTAAGGTCCGATAGGTAGGTTTGCCAGCAACATGAACCGTCACTGGAGTCATGTTAAGGGGAGGTGGGCCAGTGCACTACCTTTTTTTTTTTAATTTTGAATGTTTTATTGTGTCTGAATGTTATTTTATGAAAGAAATGAACAAATGATGACAAAGAATAGTCACTTTTTGTATTTTCGGTCGCTGGTTTTTGTTTTACGCGACAAAAACAGTCAAAATACAGACAAAAGTGGAGTACAGGAGATACACGGATTTTCATCAGATGTGATTGTCACACTTCTAATTATTGTTTTATTTTATCCTTCTGGGTATGCTCTAGGGGATTACGAAGCAGATCTTGTTTATTATATTTATATTTGGAGTTAGGAACACTTCTTTGTTACAACTGTCAAACTTTAGGGTAACGCTTGCGAAATTATTTTTTGAAATAATCTGGATATGACTATAATAAAATTTCAGCAAAATCCCTTCGTAATCCCCCAGAATGTTATATTCTGCACAAACTACAAAAGAAAATATTGCTCTAGCTAAATTACAGCCAGAGAAATCGCGTAACCCAAGACGTAACCGTAGGCAAAATGGCTGAACTGAGAAAAACGACATTGAAGATTGAATACCACAGAAACACTATTGAAACAGACACACAAGGACAAAACTGTGTTATGAATGAACAGCTTAGTTTATTTGAATTGCAAACTACTTAGCCTTTAGCACGCCAGCAGAGAATTTATGCGTCCATCCCTTCTTTCCCTCTGTCAACCAGCATGGGGATACTGCCCCAGCGCTAAACGTGTATCAATGACCCGATTCTCGTTTGTATTTGCATGCGAGAATAACGGTATTTTTAACGGTAACTTACTTGAGCCAGAACGAGACTTATTTCTTTCCGTTATCTCGTCGATTTGTTGGTTTCCTCGAAGTTTTCTGCTTTTGTTTTTACATCGATACAGTACTTTGGTGCTTCGACAAGCAAGATGGAGGATGATGAGTTTGAAACTTTCGTTTGAGTTGTTTTTTGACAACAAATCGTACGTGGAATCTGAACGATTTACTGAGGAAGCTCTTCGCAATGAACTGTGTATCGCGGTGAAGAAAATGACACAGTTTAGTGACAGTGACGGAATTTACGAAAGTGCAGATTGATACAAACAGTTGCTGATCCAGTTTCGTTCGGGAAATGGCAGGCCCAGCAAACATTACCGATAATCTGACTGATGTTGGATACTTTCTCCTGTTTTTTTGTTTTTTTTTGCGTAGCAAATGCTCAACTTGCTTGTTGAGGAGATACTGCACAGAAACTGACTCAAATTCAGCGCAAAGCAAGCCAGTGCCGAGACGTAAAAAGTGTGCTGCATGGCGTGTTCGGAAATGGCGACCTGTGGATCTGCGTGGAGATCAAAGCTTTCCTCTGTATCGGAAACAATGACAGAATCTAAACTTTGGCCTAGTACCAGCGGAACTACTTGTTGTTGCTAACCGAACTAATAAAGACATTGTCCTCTTTCTTATTTCGAGCCATTGTTATCGTATCAAAGGTTGTTTCTCAAGGAAAAATTCGCTTTCGGTTGTCACCGATCGTTTGATGTGTAACCAGGATGTTGTAAAACCGAGTGAACTTCGGGTGTTCCCGTCATGGCCGAGAGTCTCTTCGGTTGTTTCCGTATGCAAAATTCTTAAGCTGAGCATGCGCACTCACAAAGTAAACTGGTTCCCGATTTCGGTTTATGAAACGAACCAATGGATGTCGAGTACCTTCCAAATAAGGACATTTCCGTTCGATTACGATTGCTGCCTTTGCAACGGACTAGTGGCTGAGTGAATGGAACATTCATCAAAACACTGATGTCATGTTATAGGTCAAGAGCTGCTGCGCAGTTTCGTATGTCGTGAATGCACTGTTTTGCTGAGGACAAAGCCGTAACTAGCCTTTGAAATGAGACATTTTTTGGCGGGGGAATATCGACTACAGAAGACAATCAATGCCACACATGTTCACATTTTGTCTTTTTTGACAGATAAATAGGACACTTTTGACAAAAACACCGACACACATGGATGATAGGTATGTTATGGAAACATAATCTGCTAAAATACCCAAAACAGTGTTTTGAACGATTTGGTCAATTTTGCACTGGCCCACCTGCCCTTAAAACAACATCAAATCAGCGTACTCCTGGTTCCAATGTTGAAACAGGACTACGGCAGCTCACTGTCGGCATCCGACCCGCCCACCGTGCTGTCGTCCGGCAGGTCGGACGCGTCGGCCACAGAGCTTTCGTCGGACACAGAGCTGTTGTCGAAGAGTGGGGAGGACGCCTGGGTGTCAGCTGACTGCCACGTGGCACCCGTGCTCTCATCGTCGCATTCAGGGGTCGTTGCTGCGTCCAGATTCCCAAAGGCACCCGCACCAATAGCACCAGCTCCAATAGCACCAGCTCCGGCCTGGTCAGACTGACCTTTGGCTTCTGCCTTGACCTTGCGGTGATAGTACCAGAACGTCAGAACAGCCCCGACGACCATCGCCACCACCACGCCCAAGGCCGTCACCACGCCCAAGGTGATCGTTACGGAGTTGCCGTCTTCGCTCTTTGCTTGTCCCGTCCTTGTGCCCGTCCGTGCATCTGTGAGCGATGCCAAGGGTGAGTGAACAAGGTAGGAGACAGACAAGGGGAGAGTGAACAAGGTAGGAGACAGACAAGGGGTGAGTGAACAAGGTAGGAGACAGACAAGGGGACAGTGAACAAGGTAGGAGACAGACAAGGAGAGAGTGAACAAGGTAGGAGACAGACAAGGGGAGAGTGAACAAGGTAAGAGACAGACAAGGGGAGAGTGAACAAGGTAGGAGACAGACAAGGGGAGAGTGAACAAGGTAGGAGACAGACAAGGAGAGAGTGAACAAGGTAGGAGACAGACAAGGGGAGAGTGAACAAGGTAGGAGACAGACAAGGAGAGAGTGAACAAGGTAAGAGACAGACAAGGGGAGAGTGAACAAGGTAAGAGACAGACAAGGGGGGAGTGAACAAGGTAGGAGACAGACAAGGGGTGAGTAAACAAGGTAGGAGACAGACAAGGGGAGAGTGAACAAGGTAGGAGACAGACAAGGGGAAAGTGAACAAGGCAGGAGACAGACAAGGGGAGAGTGAACAAGGTAGGAGACAGACAAGGGGAGAGTAAACAAGGTAGGAGACAGACAAGGGGAGAGTGAACAAGGCAGGAGACAGACAAGGGGAGAGTGAACAAGGTAGGAGACAGACAAGGGGGGAGTGAACAAGGTAGGAGACAGACAAGGGGAGAGTGAACAAGGTAGGAGACAGACAAGGGGTGAGTGAACAAGGTAGGAGACAGACAAGGGGAGAGTGAACAAGGTAGGAGACAGACAAGGGGTGAGTGAACAAGGTAGGAGACAGACAAGGGGAGAGTGAACAAGGTAGGAGACAGACAAGGGGAGAGTGAACAAGGTAGGAGACAGACAAGGGAGAGTTAACAAGGCAGGAGACAGACAAGGGGTGAGTGAACAAGGTAGGAGACAGACAAGGGAGAGTGAACAAGGCAGGAGACAGACAAGGGGTGAGTGAACAAGGTAGGAGACAGACAAGGGGTGAGTGAACAAGGTAGGAGACAGACAAGGAGAGAGTGAACAAGGTAGGAGACAGACAAGGAGTGAGTGAACAAGGTAGGAGACAGACAAGGGGAGAGTGAACAAGGTAGGAGACAGACAAGGGGTGAGTGAACAAGGTAGGAGACAGACAAGGGGTGAGTGAACAAGGTAGGAGACAGACAAGGGGAGAGTGAACAAGGCAGGAGACAGACAAGGGGGGAGTGAACAAGGTAGGTGACAGACAAGGGGAGAGTGAACAAGGTAGGAGACAGACAAGGGGAGAGTGAACAAGGTAGGAGACAGACAAGGGGAGAGTGAACAAGGTAGGAGACAGACAAGGGGAGAGTGAACAAGGTAGGAGACAGACAAGGGGAGAGTGAACAAGGTAGGAGACAGACAAGGGGTGAGTGAACAAGGTAGGAGACAGACAAGGGGAGAGTGAACAAGGTAGGAGACAGACAAGGGGAGAGTGAACAAGGTAGGAGACAGACAAGGGGAGAGTGAACAAGGTAGGAGACAGACAAGGGGAGAGTGAACAAGGTAGGAGACAGACAAGGGGAGAGTGAACAAGATAGGAGACAGACAAGGGGAGAGTGAACAAGGCAGGAGACAGACAAGGGAGAGTGAACAAGGCAGGAGACAGACAAGGGGAGAGTGAACAAGGCAGGAGACAGACAAGGGGAGAGTGAACAAGGTAGGAGACAGACAAGGGAAGAGTGAACAAGGTAGGAGACAGACAAGGGGAGAGTGAACAAGGTAGGAGACAGACAAGGGGAGAGTGAACAAGGTAGGAGACAGACAAGGGGAGAGTGAACAAGGTAGGAGACAGACAAGGGGAGAGTGAACAAGGTAGGAGACAGACAAGGGGAGAGTGAACAAGGTACGTAGGAGACAGACAAGGGGAGAGTGAACAAGGTAGGAGACAGACAAGGGGAGAGTGAACAAGGTAGGAGACAGACAAGGGGAGAGTGAACAAGGTAGGAGACAGACAAGGGGAGAGTGAACAAGATAGGAGACAGACAAGGGGTGAGTGAACAAGGTAGGAGACAGACAAGGGGAGAGTGAACAAGGTAGGAGACAGACAAGGGGAGAGTGAACAAGGTAGGAGACAGACAAGGGGAGAGTGAACAAGGTAGGAGACAGACAAGGGGAGAGTGAACAAGGTAGGAGACAGACAAGGGGAGAGTGAACAAGGTAGGAGACAGACAAGGGGAGAGTGAACAAGGTAGGAGACAGACAAGGGGAGAGTGAACAAGGTAGGAGACAGACAAGGGGAGAGTGAACAAGGTAGGAGACAGACAAGGGGAGAGTGAACAAGGTAGGAGACAGACAAGGAGAGAGTGAACAAGGTAGGAGACAGACAAGGGGAGAGTGAACAAGGTAGGAGACAGACAAGGGGGGAGTGAACAAGGTAGGAGACAGACAAGGGGAGAGTGAACAAGGTAGGAGACAGACAAGGGGAGAGTGAACAAGGTAGGAGACAGACAAGGGGAGAGTGAACAAGGTAGGAGACAGACAAGGGGAGAGTGAACAAGGTAGGAGACAGACAAGGGGAGAGTGAACAAGGTAGGAGACAGACAAGGGGAGAGTGAACAAGGTAGGAGACAGACAAGGGGAGAGTGAACAAGGTAGGAGACAGACAAGGGGAGAGTGAACAAGGTAGGAGACAGACAAGGGGAGAGTGAACAAGGTAGGAGACAGACAAGGGGAGAGTGAACAAGGTAGGAGACAGACAAGGGGAGAGTGAACAAGGTAGGAGACAGACAAGGGGAGAGTGAACAAGGTAGGAGACAGACAAGGGGAGAGTGAACAAGGTAGGAGACAGACAAGGGGGGAGTGAACAAGGTAGGAGACAGACAAGGGGAGAGTGAACAAGGTAGGAGACAGACAAGGGGAGAGTGAACAAGGTAGGAGACAGACAAGGGGAGAGTGAACAAGGTAGGAGACAGACAAGGGGAGAGTGAACAAGGTAGGAGACAGACAAGGGGAGAGTGAACAAGGTAGGAGACAGACAAGGGGAGAGTGAACAAGGTAGGAGACAGACAAGGGGTGAGTGAACAAGATAGGAGACAGACAAGGGGAGAGTGAACAAGGTAGGAGACAGACAAAGGGTGAGTGAACAAGGTAGGAGACAGACAAGGGGAGAGTGAACAAGGTAGGAGACAGACAAAGGGTGAGTGAACAAGGTAGGAGACAGACAAGGGTAGAGTGAACAAGGTAGGAGACAGACAAGGGGAGAGTGAACAAGGCAGGAGACAGACAAGGGGAGAGTGAACAAGGTAGGAGACAGACAAGGGGAGAGTGAACAAGGTAGGAGACAGACAAGGGGAGAGTGAACAAGGTAGGAGACAGACAAGGGGAGAGTGAACAAGGTAGGAGACAGACAAGGGGAGAGTGAACAAGGTAGGAGACAGACAAGGGGAGAGTGAACAAGGTAGGAGACAGACAAGGGGTGAGTGAACAAGGTAGGAGACAGACAAGGGGAGAGTGAACAAGGTAGGAGACAGACAAGGGGAGAGTGAACAAGGTAGGAGACAGACAAGGGGAGAGTGAACAAGGTAGGAGACAGACAAGGGGAGAGTGAACAAGGTAGGAGACAGACAAGGGGAGAGTGAACAAGGTAGGAGACAGACAAGGGGAGAGTGAACAAGGTAGGAGACAGACAAGGGGAGAGTGAACAAGGTAGGAGACAGACAAGGGGAGAGTGAACAAGGTAGGATACAGACAAGGGGAGAGTGAACAAGGTAGGAGACAGACAAGGGGAGAGTGAACAAGGTAGGAGACAGACAAGGGGAGAGTGAACAAGGTAGGAGACAGACAAGGGGAGAGTGAACAAGGTAGGAGACAGACAAGGGGAGAGTGAACAAGGCAGGAGACAGACAAGGGAGAGTGAACAAGGTAGGAGACAGACAAGGGGAGAGTGAACAAGGTAGGAGACAGACAAGGGGACAGTGAACAAGGTAGGAGACAGACAAGGGGAGAGTGAACAAGGTAGGAGACAGACAAGGGGAGAGTGAACAAGGTAGGAGACAGACAAGGGGAGAGTGAACAAGGTAGGAGACAGACAAGGGGAGAGTGAACAAGGTAGGAGACAGACAAGGGGAGAGTGAACAAGGTACGTAGGAGACAGACAAGGGGAGAGTGAACAAGGTAGGAGACAGACAAGGGGAGAGTGAACAAGGTAGGAGACAGACAAAGGGTGAGTGAACAAGGTAGGAGACAGACAAGGGGAGAGTGAACAAGGTAGGAGACAGACAAGGGGAGAGTGAACAAGGTAGGAGACAGACAAGGGGAGAGTGAACAAGGTAGGAGACAGACAAAGGGAGAGTGAACAAGGTAGGAGACAGACAAGGGGAGAGTGAACAAGGCAGGAGACAGACAAGGGAGAGTGAACAAGGCAGGAGACAGACAAGGGGAGAGTGAACAAGGTAGGAGACAGACAAGGGGACAGTGAACAAGGTAGGAGACAGACAAAGGGTGAGTGAACAAGGTAGGAGACAGACAAGGGGACAGTGAACAAGGTAGGAGACAGACAAAGGGTGAGTGAACAAGGTAGGAGACAGACAAGGGTAGAGTGAACAAGGTAGGAGACAGACAAGGGGAGAGTGAACAAGGAAGGAGACAGACAAGGGGAGAGTGAACAAGGTAGGAGACAGACAAGGGGAGAGTGAACAAGGAAGGAGACAGACAAGGGGAGAGTGAACAAGGTACGTAGGAGACAGACAAGGGGAGAGTGAACAAGGTAGGAGGCAGACAAGGGGTGAGTGAACAAGGTAGGAGACAGACAAGGGGAGAGTGAACAAGGAAGGAGACAGACAAGGAGTGAGTGAACAAGGTAGGAGACAGACAAGGGGAGAGTGAACAAGGTAGGAGACAGACAAGGGGGGAGTGAACTCCTTCTTATGTCAATGGTTAAGCAAACTCTCATCTGGCAACCTTTCATGCAAATGGACATGGATCCCAAACAAATATTTTGAAGGGTTCGGTTGTGGCTTTGCCTGCTTTACTACAGCTATTCGACCGTCTAAGTTTAAGGGAATTGGAAGAATAAAATCGATATTTTGGACAGCTGTTGCTCGAACATGGTTAGAACATAATACAATTCCTCAGAACGATTGCGTGCAAGACAACTGCTTATGGAACAATCCAAGTATAAGTTATCAAAATAACGTTCTGTATTATGAGAACTGGGCCCGGTCAGGCATTACGTATGTAGGAGACATGTTAGGTAATCACGGTATCAAGTCCTATCCCGCTATCCAAGCAAGTGTTGACGCTTCACCTGGCCTCTACTTGGAATATATTGTAGTTCGATCAGCAGTATCTGAATATATTAAGAAAAGCAATTATGATCCTAACCAACCTGTATTGAATAGACAAAACAATCTTCTTTTCAATAAAACGAGTATTAAAAGTGCCAGGCAATTCCGTGAATATATTGTTGAAGAAAAGTACACTACCCCGAGATCTATCAACTTCTGGCGTGATATGTTTGGCATTAATGTCGACCAGTCACATTGGAACCTGGCCAAAAATGTAACCCAAGAATCCAGATTAAGAGAGCTGCACTGGAAAATATTACACACGATTTATCCAACAAATGTTCTTCTGTATAAAATTGGAATACGAGATAGTGAGAGATGCCCCTTCTGTCCAACCGAAATAGATTACGTTGAACATTTTTTTGTTAATTGTAAGAAAATAAAAGTGCTATGGAGATACGTTGAACAAATTATTTATGAGAAATATAAAATAAGAATAGTCTTTGGAATAGAACATATTTTGTGTGGTTATATTAATGGTGCTGACTCAATAAAATGCAAATATATAAATCACTTGATTTTGATAGGAAAGATGTGCATAAGCAAATATAGATACGGAACTCCCACTGATATTAAAATAATGTTTGACAAAGAGAAACAAATACGAAACGTAGAATAGTGTATCATATATACTTCTTTTCTGGCTTCCCTCACCGCCCCCTCTTTCTTTCGTTTCGCTAAAAGGAGAACGGTACCGGGGTAAAGGCGGAACTTACATTGTTACACTTAACACCACTTGTATGAAAAGAGAACTGTTACTAAGAAAACTTTAGCACGCTTACAATTTGCTTTTCTTCTTACTTATTGTGATTGTTACTATGTTAACTCCATCATGACACCGCCACAAACAACACTTAAGTCAACCCAAACACAGACATATGTAAGACAATAACCAACATTAAAGATGCAAGATTTTGTCCATTGTAGAAAACCACATACAACTGATAAATTTATAAAACGCCAATGAAGAAGGACGCTCAACTGTAGAGAGAAAGAAAGAAAGAAGAGAAAAGGAAGAGAAAAAAAAAACAAAAAAACTTAGGGTTTCATTCTTTTTATTTATTTTTCAGCTTGAAGCGGACTGCATGCAACTGAGGCAACAAAAAAAAAAAAGAAGAAAAAAAAAAAAAAAAAAAAGAAAAAAAAAAAAAGGGGAGAGTGAACAAGGTAGGAGACAGACAAGGGGAGAGTGAACAAGGTAGGAGACAGACAAGGGGAGAGTGAACAAGGTAGGAGACAGACAAGGGGAGAGTGAACAAGGCAGGAGACAGACAAGGAGTGAGCGAACAAGTTAGGAGACAGACAAAGGAAGAGTGAACAAGGTAGGAGGTAAAAACATCTTGACTTTGCATGCTCATCAACAATTGGTTGAGGCAAAAGGTGCCAAAGTTTTGAGGCAGATCCGAGTGCTGGTTTACATTTGCTGGAGATGGGAACGCGCAAGAAACATTATCGATCTGACACCGTCAGTGGTACTGTGTACATTAGCTGTGGAAATTAACTGTCTTTGGCAACAAATCGCAACACACCGAGCACAGCGCTCCCGGACTGGCGAGTAAGCACAGGCCCCGGACCCTTATTCTCTCAGGTGCCAGGGGATTGGTTCCGTATAACTCTCGCTTACTCCATTACACATGTCGTATGCATTTAGATCGCTTACTTTCCTTTGGTTATTTGATCTTACCTGTAACGTTAACCCCAGTGCAGGCAGGATTGATGTACTTTGTCAGAGGATTCTGAAAACCAACGGCAGGGTTGCACGCCTTGTTGCAATTCCAGTCACCCCCGTCATATTCTCCGACCTCGTTGATGTGATAGACAAACGTGTAATGCGTCGCGTTCTGACGACATCCACAGCTGGTTGAAGACGGGTTGTCAAAGCTGCAGGTGTGATAGTCTGCTGGGCCCACCGTACACCGAGCAGTTGCTCCATCTTGTGTGAAGAACGTATTGTTTAGAGCGGTATCACATTTTGAAGTGATGCTGCTTTTCCTCACTTCGCAGTATAGCGTCACTGACGCGTTCAGCACCCATTCTTGTGGACACGTCAATACCACGTCCTCTTGACCAACGACTGAAACAAAAAATCATGTCATTAGTTTCATCTCAAGTAAATATATTTAAATATATAACTATGAATAGCTATAAAGTAGTTATTTGCTCCAAACAATGTTGATTATAATGGTTGCTTTTGAGAGTTCAAATCTGTACTGCGTAAAACCGTGACCCGCTACAACTTACGACTTAGGCTCGACGGAAATTGTTTCTTTTTAAAAAATAAAGAAAATTGGCCCTATTTCCAACTAGTTTTGCTATCTATTGGCGGAAAGATTTATGCGGGCAAGAGAGAGAGAGAGAGAGAGAGAGAGAGAGAGAGAGAGAGAGAGAGAGAGAGAGAGAGAGAGAGAGAGAGAGAGAGAGAGAGAGAGAGAGAGAGAGAGAGAGAGAGAGAGAGAGAGAGAGAGAGAATTGCGTGTTTGGGTGCGTGCGGGTGTGTGTGCGCATGCCTACGTCCTTGCCCGAAAGTACTGTTTGTTTGCATAATGGTAGTGCATTGTTAAAAAATCTCTCTCTCTCTCTCTCTCTCTCTCTCTCTCTCTCTCTCTCTCTCTCTCTCTCTCTCTCTCTCTCTCTCTCTCTCTCTCTCTCTCTCTCTCTCTCTCTGTATATTCGGCTGTACCGAGAGCGCGCTGACGCTACGCGGTGTAAACTGACAAAGCGTTGTCGCCAAATTCACAGCAAGTGTCCCAAATTAAAAAAGTGTATCTCTAAAACCACGTACAGCTTTACTTTATTGTTGTGGGAGTGAGTAAGGTTTGCATCTAGTACTTGTGTGGTTTTCAACGAGTTTTGGTGAACAGTAAGATAATACTGTGCTGTTCCAATCCACACTACTCGAGTGTTGCTTTTGACCCCTGTTGACCTGCCCGTAATGTACCGACAACACTCACCGTGCACCAAAGCGCAGTATGTTGACAAGAGGGCAAGGCAAGACAAAACCAATCTCATGGTGGCTTCAAATCCATATTGCCAGAGGGGGAAAAATGAAGGCCACAGCAAAAATGTTTCGGCCTGTGCATGTAGGCTAGCTTGTTACGTCAAATGTCGTTCCAAAGAAGAACGTGCATAATTGATAGGTCTCGGCTACATATTACGTCATGCATTATTGAATAGTTTCGGCTAGCCGGGATGACTGGAATGATTTCTCTCTCTGTCTTGAATATCTCTGTCTGTCTGTCTGTCTGTCTGTCTGTCTGTCTGTCTGTCTGTCTGTCTGTCTGTCTGTCTGTCTGTCTGTCTCTCTCTCCCTCTCTGTGCGGGTCGGTGAATTTTAATGTTGGCAGTTCTGTTGAGTCAGTTAGAAAGCAAACTATAGTGTGATCTTCTCTGGTTCACTTCGTTAAGCGGTTAGGCCCCTACTTAGATTGAAGGCGAATGACTGGCAAAATAAGAATGATGCGTCATGACTTGTTATCCTTACAGTTACCACTGTTTCTAGGCATGATGTCTGTATATAATTATGGTCTGCGGTCCATTCGGCAATGCACTCTTTTGAAGTTGTAGCTGACAGAATTTCACTTGACGACGGAGACTGACAAGGTACGTAAAGTGCGCCACAACCTGCGAGCATTTAATATGACGTTAATTCAACTTTCACATCCCAGATTGTTTGGTATTCAAATTAATTTGATTTTCCAGTGGTATGTATTTATGTTTTAAGTGCGTTTTGAGTGACCAGGCGTTTTGAGAAAAGAATCAACCATTATTATGTTAAATCCTGTCCAACCCTTTCGCTGCCAATCAAAACGTACTTATGTGCATTCCTGATTGCCAGGGACTTTTGGAGTTCGGGGTGTAATAATTCACAAAAAATTCTAACTCCAAACTGGCACAAGGTAGGTAAGTAAAACCTATGTTATTTTTAAAGGAAATTGAACCAAGAATCTGTTTTTAGTGTCTAAACATGGAAATAATAATTAGTTTGGCTTATAATGATGTTCAAATATGAACTTTTGAAAAATCGGTCCGGCGCATCTTCCGGTGCCTGTGGATCAAACACAGGTGGCTGTTTTGCTTGCTCGAAGAAAGGATCATAATCACTGTCATCTACCTGTTTCCAACGAATCGTCTGAAAGAAGATCTCCCCCTTCCCCTGTCAGTATCCATAATCATTTGCACCGCCTGTAGCGTCAGTCCGGCTTTGTTTTTCCCTACCAGGGCCCGGTCGACTGTCACCGTTAGCCATTTTGACGCAGACTTGGTTCATCGGATCTTAGAAGTGTATGAGATTTCAAACTCTAGCTTTTTGACACATGTAAGAAATGTTTAATTCTCTATATTATGATACGAACATGACTCAGCTGTGCCAGCCCCATATTCTCAAAGTTTTAGTTTCAAAACGTTAAATAATTGATTATTTTACATTTTATGAACCATACTTGACCCCGACATTCCCTACTGTACAAGCAATATGACTGACAGACCTAGTAAAGTGGTAGAGTCGGCGAAGGACAGGCGTAGTTTGGGAATGGGCGGTGCCGTGGTAGTGGCGGTGGTGGAGTCGGCGAAGGACAGGCGTAGTTTGGGAATGGGCGGTGCCGTGGTAGTGGCGGTGGTGGAGTCAGCGAAGGGCAGGCGTAGTTTGGGAATGGGCGGTGCGATGGTGGTGGCGGTGGTGGAGTCAGCGAAGGGCAGGCGTATTTTCGGAATGGGCGGTGCGATGGTGGTGGCGGTGGTGGAGTCAGCGAAGGGCAGGCGTATTTTCGGAATGGGCGGTGCGATGGTGGTGGCGGTGGTGGAGTCAGCGAAGGGCAGGCGTATTTTCGGAATGGGCGGTGCGATGGCGGTGGCGGTGGTGGAGTCAGCGAAGGGCAGGCGTATTTTCGGAATGGGCGGTACGATGGTGATGGTGGTGGTGGAGTCGGCGAAGGGCAGGCGTATTATGGGAATGGGCGGTGCGATGGTGGTGGCGGTGGTGGAGTCGGCGAAGGGCAGGCGTAGTATGCGAATGGGCGGTGCGATGGTGGTGGCGGTGGTCATGGTCGGTATCAGCAGGCGGCGTGTCAGCGGCTCCGGCGTGGAGCTTGGACGATCGGTTGAAGGTGGTCATGCTGCTGATCCCATGCGACGCCGGCCCCAGTGGTGACCGCAACCCTGTCAACAACACTATTTGTATTGCGTCTGACAGAGATCTCAGGCTATCTACTTTCATCCTGTCAAAAACACTATTTGTATTGCGTCTGACAGAGATCTCAGGCTATCTACTTTCATCCTGTCAACAACACTATTTGTATTGCGTCTGACAGAGATCTCAGGCTATCTACTTTCATCCTGTCAACAACACTATTTGTATTGCGTCTGACAAAGATCTCAGGCTATCTACTTTCACCCTGTCAACAACACTATTTGTATTGCGTCTGACAGAGATCTCAGGCTATCTACTTTCATTCTGTCAAAAACACTATTTGTATTGCGTCTGACAGAGATCTCAGGCTATCTACTTTCACCCTGTCAACAAAAACACTATGGTTTGTATTGCGTCTGACAGAGATCTCAGGCTATCTACTTTTATCCTGTCAAAAACACTATTTGTATTGCGTCTGACAGAGATGTCAGGCTATCTACTTGCATCCTGTCAACAACACTATTTGTATTGGGTCGGACAAACATCTCAGGCTATCTACTTTCACCCTGTCAACAACACTACTTGTATTGCGTCTGACAGAGATCTCAGGCTATCTACTTTTATCCTGTCAAAAACACTATTTGTATTGCGTCTGACAGAGATCTCAGGCTATCTACTTTCACCCTGTCAACAAAAACACTATGGTTTGTATTGCGTCTGACAGAGAGCTCAGGCTATCTACTTTCATCCTGTCAAAAACACTATTTGTATTGCGTCTGACAGAGATCTCAGGCTATCTACTTTCATCCTGTCAACAACACTATTTGTATTGCGTCTGACAGAGATCTCAGGCTATCTACTTTTATCCTGTCAAAAACACTATTTGTATTGCGTCTGACAGAGATCTCAGGCTATCTACTTTCACCCTGTCAACAAAAACACTATGGTTTGTATTGCGTCTGACAGAGATCTCAGGCTATCTACTTTCATCCTGTCAACAACACTATTTGTATTGCGTCTGACAGAGATCTCAGGCTATCTACTTTCATCCTGTCAACAACACTATTTGTATTGGGTCGGACAAAGATCTCAGGCTATCTACTTTCACCCTGTCAACAACACTACTTGTATTGCGTCTGACAGAGATTTCAGGCTATCTACTTTCATCCTGTCAAAAACACTATGGTTTGTATTCCGTCTGACAGAGATCTCAGGCTATCTACTTTCACCCTGTCAACAATACTATTTGTATTGCGTCTGACAGAGATCTCAGGCTATCTACTTTCAACCTGTCAACAACAACACTCGGTGTTTTTTCCCATGCATTAACCTGATGTCAGATGGATAGAGAGGATGAAAGTCGGTTGTTCATTTCAATGCTTGTTTTTCACTCAGGTGCCAGGAGATTGGTTCCGTATACCTCCCGCTTACTCCATTACACATGTCGTATGCATTTATATCGCTTACTTCCCTTTGGTTATTTGATCTTACCTGTAACGTTAACCCCCCTGCAGGCAGGATTGGTGTACTTTGTCAGAGGATTCTGGAATCCAGAGGCAGGAATGCACCCTGTGTAACACTCCCAGTCACCACCGTCACCTTCTCCGACCTGGCTGATGTGATAGACAAACGTGTAATGCGTCGCGTTCTGACGACATCCACAGCTGGTTGAAGACGGGTTGTCAAAGCTGCAGGTGTGGTAGTCTGCTGGGCCCACAACGCACCGAGAAGTTGCTCCATCTTGTGCGAAGAGCGTATTGTTTGGAGCGGTATCACATTTTGAAGTGATGCTGCTTTTCCTCACTTCGCAGTATAGCGTCACTGACGCGTTCAGCACCCATTCTTGTGGACACGTCAATACCACGTCATCTTGACCAACGACTGAAACAAAAAATCATGTCATTAGTTTCATCTCAAGTAAATATATTGTAATATATAACTATGAATAGCTATACAGTAGCTATTTGCTCCAAACAATGTTGATTATAAGGGTTGCTTTTGAGAGTTCAAGTCTGTTCTGCGTAAAACCGTGACCCGCTACAACTTACGACTAAGGCTCGACGGAAATTGCTCCTTTTTAAAAATAAAGAAAATGGGCCCTATTTCCAACTAGTTTTGCTATCTATTGGCGGAAAGATTTATGCGGGCAAGAGAGAAAGAGAGAGAATGAGAGAGAGAGAGAGAGAGAGAGAGAGAGAGAGAGCGAGAAAGAGAGAGCGAGAAAGAGAGAGCGAGAGAGACAGAGGGAGAGAGAGAGAATTGCGTGTTTTGGTGCGTGCGGTTGTGTGTGTGTGTGTGTGTGTGCGCGCATGCCTACGTGCTTACGCGCAAGTACTGTTTGTTTGCATATCGGTATTGAATGGTTATAACATCTCTCTCTCTCTCTCTCTCTCTCTCTCTCTCTCTCTCTCTCTCTCTCTCTCTCTCTCTCTCTCTCTCTCTCTCTCTCTCTCTCTCTCTCTCTCTCTCTCTCTCGATATTTCAGGGTTGAAAATCTTCTCCAGCAAACATTTTCATGCTGTGACGTTGATGAAAACAAGCCAAATTTTGGTTGTTTGCTGATTATCAACACCAACAATTGTGTGAAATTTGTTAGCTTTTGCCCCCAAAGTAACTGAGAAAAAATCAACGTAAACATGTGTTCGAACACGACTTTTACGAACATGACCCCGCTGTAACCCCAAAATGTGACGGGGGTAATCCACAAAGTTTCAGAGGTCTGGGTTGAAAATATCCGAGATAACCTCCACGTTAAGTTTTTTGTCGGCGGACAGACGGACGGACAGACGGACGGTTGGCCGGGCATTCAGTCGGACACATATGAATCCTAATACTCACCAATTACTCAGGTTAGTCAAATAAACGTTAGTCCAATAAATGAGCTAGGCAGGTTAGAAAAGGCAGGAGTCATCAAACAGACAGAGCGGTGTTTATACTTTGTTCTAAATCCGACGCATCGCTCTAACCCCCAGCAGGTTGACCGTCTGATAATTAATGTTAGAAATGTGCGAGTAAAGCTGTTGTGATAAAACAATATTGACATACAATACACGCGTAAACAACATGTATACAATCATGCATTCATCCTCTGATGTTGACTCTTACCCTTAACGTTAACCCCACTGCAGACAGGATTGATGTACTTTGTCAGAGGATTCTGAAAACCAACGGCAGGGTTGCACGCCTTCTCGCAATTCCAGTCACCCCCGTCATCTTCTCCGACCTCGCTGATGTGATAGACAAACGTGTAATGCGTCACGTTCTGACGACATCCACAGCTGGTTGAAGACGGGTTGTCAAAGCTGCAGGTGTTGTAGTCTGCTGGGCCCACAACGCACCGAGCAGTTGTTCCATGTTGTGTGAAGAACGTATTGTTGTTAGCGGT
Source organism: Littorina saxatilis (assembly GCF_037325665.1). Classification (NCBI taxonomy): domain Eukaryota; kingdom Metazoa; phylum Mollusca; class Gastropoda; order Littorinimorpha; family Littorinidae; genus Littorina; species Littorina saxatilis. The sequence goes on along the minus strand of NC_090252.1, from coordinate 508,636 downwards.
ATCACATTTTGCAGTGATGCTGCTTTTCTTCACTTCGCAGTATAGCGTCACTGACGCGTTCAGCACCCATTCGTGTGGACACGTCAATACCACGTCATCTTGACCACGGACTGAAAACAATATCATTTAATTCATTTCATCTCAAGTAATGGTATTGTAATATTGTAATATATAACTTATTTGCTCGAAACAATGTTGAATATAGGGTTGCTTTTGAGTTTTCAAGTCGATCCTGCGTAAAACCGTGAGGACACTGACACTGACACTGATTTTATCGTGTAGGCTGACGACCCATTCACAAACATGGTGAAAAATAGACGTGATTGTAAAAGGATTGTACGCAACAATCATGTACAAGAGCATACACACACACACACACACACACACACACACACACACACACACACACACACACACACACACACACACACACACGCACACACACACAAACATTTCAAAGCTGTTTAACACGCATCCGGCATCCGTGTGCTGTGAGCAACAGCATGTGCACGTGAACCAGAAATTAAAAACCATCATACAATCTCTACTTAAGACCCCACCCCCCTCGACGCACAATAGCTACCAGCAATAGCCAACTTGCACAATACTCCACTTGGATAGCTCTCCGGTGCGAAAGATAAGGAAGGTTCACTTCCCTGCGGGCAAACGTTTTGCTCTCAAGAGTTATCGTTCCTTCCATGAGCTACAGTCACTGAGTGATGAACGGACGTGCAGCAAAGACCTGTACCTGTACGTGTAGATATTGCGCCACCAGTGACTCACTTTTTTCTCCAATGTTCCAAATGCATACGTTGTTTTGCTTCCACCAAGACTGCAGATCTTGGCACACGCGTGACGTAAAAACTATAATTTATTTGATGACGTTACCCATGCACGTTCCCGTACACGTCCTGAAAAGTGCTGATCTTGATCTTGCTAATGGCTACCGAACAGCAGAATTTTCATTCAGTACCAAAGTTTCAAAATTACCTCAAAGAAAGAAACATACAATATTGAGGATACAAGAAAGCGCAGCTGATAAAGTTATTGAACAGACAACGGAGTACTGGGATGGCACGTCATTTTGACGTCGAAGAGAATTGAGCCATCGCTTCACACGCTGGTGTTCTCTGGCT
>NC_090252.1:375000-502500 GCF_037325665.1 Littorina saxatilis | reverse complement strand
GAGTTGCCGTCTTCGCTCTTTACTTGCCTCCTCCTTGCGCCCGTCCGTGCATCTGTGAGCGATGCCAAGGGTGAGTGAACAAGGTAGGAGACAGACAAGGGGGGAGTGAACAAGGTAGGAGACAGACAAGGGGAGAGTGAACAAGGTAGGAGACAGACAAGGGGTGAGTGAACAAGGTAGGAGACAGACAAGGGGAGAGTGAACAAGGTAGGAGACAGACAAGGGGTGAGTGAACAAGGTAGGAGACAGACAAGGGGACAGTGAACAAGGTAGGAGACAGACAAGGGGAGAGTGAACAAGGTAGGAGACAGACAAGGGGAGAGTGAACAAGGTAGGAGACAGACAAGGGGAGAGTGAACAAGGTAGGAGACAGACAAGGAGTGAGTGAACAAGGTAGGAGACAGACAAGGAGTGAGTGAACAAGGTAGGAGACAGACAAGGGGAGAGTGAACAAGGTAGGAGACAGACAAGGGGGGAGTGAACAAGGTAGGAGACAGACATGGGGAGAGTGAACAAGGTAGGAGACAGACAAGGGGAGAGTGAACAAGGTAGGAGACAGACAAGGGGGGAGTGAACAAGGTAGGAGACAGACAAGGGGTGAGTGAACAAGGTAGGAGACAGACAAGGGGGGAGTGAACAAGGTAGGAGACAGACAAGGGGGGAGTGAACAAGGTAGGAGACAGACATGGGGAGAGTGAACAAGGTAGGAGACAGACAAGGGGAGAGTGAACAAGGTAGGAGACAGACATGGGGAGAGTGAACAAGGTAGGAGACAGACAAGGGGAGAGTGAACAAGGTAGGAGACAGACAAGGGGAGAGTGAACAAGGTAGGAGACAGACAAGGGGTGAGTGAACAAGGTAGGAGACAGACAAGGGGAGAGTGAACAAGGTAGGAGACAGACAAGGGGAGAGTGAACAAGGTAGGAGACAGACAAGGGGAGAGTGAACAAGGTAGGAGACAGACAAGGGGAGAGTGAACAAGGTAGGAGACAGACAAGGGGAGAGTGAACAAGGTAGGAGACAGACAATGGGGAGAGTGAACAAGGTAGGAGACAGACAAGGGGAGAGTGAACAAGGTAGGAGACAGACAAGGGGAGAGTGAACAAGGTAGGAGACAGACAAGGGGTGAGTGAACAAGGTAGGAGACAGACAAGGGGAGAGTGAACAAGGTAGGAGACAGACAAGGGGAGAGTGAACAAGGTAGGAGACAGACAAGGGGAGAGTGAACAAAGTAGGAGACAGACCAGGAGTGAGTGAACAAGGTAGGAGACAGACAAGGGGAGAGTGAACAAGGTAGGAGACAGACAAGTGGGGAGTGAACAAGGTAGGAGACAGACAAGGGAAGAGTGAACAAGGTAGGAGACAGACAAGGGGAGAGTGAACAAGGTAGGAGACAGACAAGGGGAGAGTGAACAAGGTAGGAGACAGACAAGGAGAGAGTGAACAAGGTAGGAGACAGACAAGGGGAGAGTGAACAAGGTAGGAGACAGACAAGGGGAGAGTGAACAAGGTAGGAGACAGACAAGGGGAGAGTGAACAAGGTAGGAGACAGACAAGGGGAGAGTGAACAAGGTAGGAGACAGACAAGGGGAGAGTGAACAAGGTAGGAGACAGACAAGGGGAGAGTGAACAAGGTAGGAGACAGACAAGGGGTGAGTGAACAAGGTAGGAGACAGACAAGGGGAGAGTGAACAAGGTAGGAGACAGACAAGGGGAGAGTGAACAAGGTAGGAGACAGACAAGGGGAGAGTGAACAAGGTAGGAGACAGACAAGGGGAGAGTGAACAAGGTAGGAGACAGACAAGGGGAGAGTGAACAAGGTAGGAGACAGACAAGGGGAGAGTGAACAAGGTAGGAGACAGACAAGGGGAGAGTGAACAAGGTAGGAGACAGACAAGGGGAGAGTGAACAAGGTAGGAGACAGACAAGGGGAGAGTGAACAAGGTAGGAGACAGACAAGGGGAGAGTGAACAAGGTAGGAGACAGACAAGGGGAGAGTGAACAAGGTAGGAGACAGACAAGGGGAGAGTGAACAAGGTAGGAGACAGACAAGGGGAGAGTGAACAAGGTAGGAGACAGACAAGGGGAGAGTGAACAAGGTAGGAGACAGACAAGGGGAGAGTGAACAAGGTAGGAGACAGACAAGGGGAGAGTGAACAAGGTAGGAGACAGACAAGGGGAGAGTGAACAAGGTAGGAGACAGACAAGGGGAGAGTGAACAAGGTAGGAGACAGACAAGGGGAGAGTGAACAAGGTAGGAGACAGACAAGGGGAGAGTGAACAAGGTAGGAGACAGACAAGGGGAGAGTGAACAAGGTAGGAGACAGACAAGGGGTGAGTGAACAAGGTAGGAGACAGACAAGGGGAGAGTGAACAAGGTAGGAGACAGACAAGGGGAGAGTGAACAAGGTAGGAGACAGACAAGGGGAGAGTGAACAAGGTAGGAGACAGACAAGGGGAGAGTGAACAAGGTAGGAGACAGACAAGGGGAGAGTAAACAAGGTAGGAGACAGACAAGGGGAGAGTGAACAAGGTAGGAGACAGACAAGGGGAGAGTGAACAAGGTAGGAGACAGACAAGGGGAGAGTGAACAAGGTAGGAGACAGACAAGGGGAGAGTGAACAAGGTAGGAGACAGACAAGGGGAGAGTGAACAAGGTAGGAGACAGACAAGGGGAGAGTGAACAAGGTAGGAGACAGACAAGGGGTGAGTGAACAAGGTAGGAGACAGACAAGGGGAGAGTGAACAAGGTAGGAGACAGACAAGGGGAGAGTGAACAAGGTAGGAGACAGACAAGGGGTGAGTGAACAAGGTAGGAGACAGACAAGGGGAGAGTGAACAAGGTAGGAGACAGACAAGGGGAGAGTGAACAAGGTAGGAGACAGACAAGGGGAGAGTGAACAAGGTAGGAGACAGACAAAGGGTGACTGAACAAGGTAGGAGACAGACAAGGGGAGAGTGAGCAAGGTAGGAGACAGACAAGGGGAGAGTGAACAAGGTAGGAGACAGACAAGGGGAGAGTGAACAAGGTAGGAGACAGACAAGGGGAGAGTGAACAAGGTAGGAGACAGACAAGGGGTGAGTGAACAAGGTAGGAGACAGACAAGGGGAGAGTGAACAAGGTAGGAGACAGACAAGGGTAGAGTGAACAAGGTAGGAGACAGACAAGGGGAGAGTGAACAAGGAAGGAGACAGACAAGGGGAGAGTGAACAAGGTAGGAGACAGACAAGGGGTGAGTGAACAAGGTAGGAGACAGACAAGGGGAGAGTGAACAAGGTAGGAGACAGACAAGGGGAGAGTGAACAAGGTAGGAGACAGACAAGGGGAGAGTGAACAAGGTAGGAGACAGACAAGGGGTGAGTGAACAAGGTAGGAGACAGACAAGGGGAGAGTGAACAAGGCTAGGAGACAGACAAGGGGAGAGTGAACAAGGTATGAGACAGACAAGGGGTGAGTGAACAAGGTAGGAGACAGACAAGGGGAGAGTGAACAAGCTAGGAGACAGACAAGGGGAGAGTGAACAAGGTATGAGACAGACAAGGGGTGAGTGAACAAGGTAGGAGACAGACAAGGGGAGAGTGAACAAGGTAGGAGACAGACAAGGGGAGAGTGAACAAGGTAGGAGACAGACAAGGGGAGAGTGAACAAGGTAGGAGACAGACAAGGGGGGAGTGAACAAGGTAGGAGACAGACAAGGGGAGAGTGAACAAGGTAGGAGACAGACAAGGGGTGAGTGAACAAGGTAGGAGACAGACCAGGGGTGAGTGAACAAGGTAGGAGACAGACAAGGGGAGAGTGAACAAGGTAGGAGACAGACCAGGAGTGAGTGAACAAGGTAGGAGACAGACAAGGGGAGAGTGAACAAGGTAGGAGACAGACAAGGGGAGAGTGAACAAGGTAGGAGACAGACAAGGGGAGAGTGAACAAGGTAGGAGACAGACAAGGAGTGAGTGAACAAGGTAGGAGACAGACAAGGGGAGAGTGAACAAGGTAGGAGACAGACAAGGGAAGAGTGAACAAGGTAGGAGACAGACAAGGGGAGAGTGAACAAGGTAGGAGACAGACAAGGGGTGAGTGAACAAGGTAGGAGACAGACAAGGGGAGAGTGAACAAGGTAGGAGACAGACAAGGGGAGAGTGAACAAGGTAGGAGACAGACAAGGGGTGAGTGAACAAGGTAGGAGACAGACCAGGGGAGAGTGAACAAGGTAGGAGACAGACAAGGGGAGAGTGAACAAGGTAGGAGAGAGACAAGGGGAGAGTGAACAAGGAAGGAGACAGACAGACAGGACCCTTTTTTTCACTCAGGGGCCAGGAGATTGGTTACGTATAACTGTCGCTTACTCCATTACACATGTTGTATGCATTTAGATCGCTTACTTCCCTTTCTTATTTGATCTTACCTGTAACGTTAACCCTGGTGCAGGCAGGATTGATGTACGTTGTCAGAGGACTTTCAACTCCATAGGAAGGGCTGCACGCCTTGTCACACTCCCAGTCACCACCGTCAGCTTCTCCAACCTCGCTGATGTGATAGACAAACGTGTAATGCGTCGCGTTCTGACGACATCCACAGCTGGTTGAAGACGTGTTGTCAAAGCTGCAGGTGTTGTAGTCTGCTGAGCCCACCGTACACCGATAATCTGCTCCGTTTTGTTTGAAGAAGGTAACGTTTGGAGCAGTATCGCATTTTGCAGTGATGCTGCTTTTCTTCACTTCGCAGTATAGCGTCACTGACGCGTTCAGCACCCATTCTTGTGGACACGTCAATACCACGTCATCTTGACCAACGACAGAAACAAAAAATCATGTCATTAGTAATCTACCAACACCCGTACAAAACACGCCTTACCTAGTCTCACGTTGTAATCTACCAACACCGGTACAAAACACGCCTTACCTAGTCTCACATTGCAATCTACCAACACCCGTACAAAACATGCCTTACCTAGTCTCACGTTGCAATCTACCAACACCCGTACAAAACACGCCTTACCTAGTCTCACGTTGCAATCTACCAACACCCGTACAAAACACGCCTTACCTAGTCTCACGTTGCAATCTACCAACACCCGTACAAAACACGCCTTACCTAGTCTCACGTTGCAATCTACCAACACCCGTACAAAACATGCCTTACCTAGTCTCACGTTGCAATCTACCAACACCCGTACAAAACACGCCTCACCTAGTCTCACGTTGCAATCTACCAACACCCGTACAGAACACGCCTTTACTAGTCTCACGTTGCAATCTACCAACACCCGTACAGAACACGCCTTACCTAGTCTCACGTTGCAATCTACCAACACCCGTACAAAACACGCCTTACCTAGTCTCACGTTGCAATCTACCAACACCCGTACAAAACACGCCTTACCTAGTCTCACGTTGCAATCTACCAACACCCGTACAAAACACGCCTTACCTTGTCTCACATTGCAATCTACCAACACCCGTCCAGAACACGCCTTACCTAGTCTCACGTTGCAATCTACCAACACCCGTACAAAACACGCCTTACCTAGTCTCACATTGCAATCTACCAACACCCGTCCAGAACACGCCTTACCTAGTCTCACGTTGCAATCTACCAACACCCGTACACAACACGCCTTACCTAGTCTCACGTTGCAATCTACCAACACCCGTACAAAACACGCCTTACCTTGTCTCACATTGCAATCTACCAACACCCGTACAAAACACGCCTTACCTAGTCTCACGTTGCAATCTACCAACACCCGTACAAAACACGCCTTACCTAGTCTCACGTTGCAATCTACCTACACCCGGACAAAACACGCCTTACCTCGTCTCACGTTGCAATCTACCAACACCCGTACAAAACACGCCTTACCTAGTCTCACGTTGCAATCTACCACCACCCGTACAAAACACGCCTTACCTAGTCTCACATTGCAATCTACCTACACCCGGACAAAACACGCCTTACCTAGTCTCACGTTGCAATCTACCAACACCCGTACAAAACACGCCTTACCTAGTCTCACGTTGCAATCTACCAACACCCGTACAAAACACGCCTTACCTAGTCTCACGTTGCAATCTACCAACACCCGTACAAAACACGCCTTACCTAGTCTCACGTTGCAATCTACCAACACCCGTACAAAACACGCCTTACCTAGTCTCACGTTGCAATCTACCAACACCCGTACAAAACACGCCTTACCTAGTCTCACGTTGCAATCTACCAACACCCGTACAAAACACGCCTTACCTAGTCTCACGTTGCAATCTACCAACACCCGTACAAAACACGCCTTACCTAGTCTCACGTTGCAATCTACCAACACCCGTACAAAACACGCCTTACCTAGTCTCACGTTGCAATGTACCACCACCCGTACAAAACACGCCTTACCTAGTCTCACGTTGCAATCTACCACCACCCGTACAAAACACGCCTTACCTAGTCTCACGTTGCAATCTACCAACACCCGTACAAAACACGCCTTACCTAGTCTCACGTTGCAATCTACCAACACCCGTACAAAACACGCCTTACCTAGTCTCACGTTGCAATCTATCAACACCCGTACAAAACACGCCTTACCTCGTCTCACGTTGCAATCTACCAACACCCGTACAAAACACGCCTTACCTAGTCTCACGTTGCATTCTGGAGCTACATGAAGTTGTAACTGTTTGCTGGAATCAATCCTGAGACAGAGGGTGTCCGCGCTCCAGTTACCGATTGAGGTCGAATCCATGACGAAGTTCAACTCTAGGGTGAAATGCTCGTCTGTCTTGTTGACACAGCCGCATCCAATGGTCCCTGGAGTGAAGTTTCCTTGGCAGGCTCCTGGCGACGTGATGTTGACGACGGTGCACATGATCGACTGTCTCCCCGGATCGCTCCACTTGATCACCTCAAACCGCGCCTCCCGTCTGTCAGGATCGGTTCTACAAATGGACGGCCATATTGAGCGATCAAGGGTCAACGTGAGCTTGACATCCTGGCCTATTTTCCACGCTCCTGGACAGGTTAGCTTTCCTCCGTATTTTATCCCTGCACCTGAGAGACAACAAGAGAACTGAACTTAGATGAACTTCATCTAGTAAGTATGAAGAATTGAGACTGGGCCATTATACTTACAATCTTTTCTTGAAACGAGCAAACACATATATAGTTGCAGTTTCTGGCTTCATAGAATAATTCAGGCCCACTCCGCTTCACGTAAACCATCAGTTTCTTGCCACAGACACTGTCTGGCTTTTACACACAGTACCAAACAACCTTTCATTTGAAAACGTTCTGCTAGAGAATGTCCTAGGTGCCCTCTATAAAGAGCGAGCATTTTTCAAAGAATTTATTTTTGCGTGGGATTACCTTTGATGGGTCATGGGATATATACGTCACACATCAGATTCATCCATGGAACCATGTGCTATCTCCTCTCGACAGGGTGAATAAATATGACGTCACTCTCGGCTGACGTCATCATATTCATTGACCGTGTCTCGAGGAGATACAGCGCGATACCATGGATGAACGTAGGTGTAACTTGTAGGTATTCAGGCAGTTACCTCATTTCTGACACAATGACATCATAGCATGACTGTAATACCTCAGACACTAATGTGTGACCTGATATCAAGCAATGTCGTCATTGTTTGAGGGGTAAAGATTTATTTCCCGGGTAGCTCAGTGGTTATTTTGGTGGTGATAGATCTTTTCCAGCAAACATTTTCATGCTTGTGAACTTGGATTTTGCAGAAAACCGGCAATATCTGTGTCGTGTCTGAAGATAATGGAAAGATACACGTAATGCTGTGTGATTAGAAATAACAGTCAACGTTTGGTGTAACAGAAAAAAAATACTCGACAGGAGTGCTATGAACGTTATTATTTGTTCTTCTAAGCCCATGCCAAAATCATGCTACTTTTAGCAAGCTTTTGGGATTTATGCTAGAATTTTTTTTTTCGGCATATAAACGTTGCCGAGATAACCACAACGTTAAGTGTTTATGAAATGAGCATGATCCCGTTGTGACCCCCACATTTGACGAGGGTCACCCAAACTGTGGTTACTTCGTGAAATCATCAAACCCTTAAAAGTGTGCAAAGTTTCAGAGGTCTAGCTTGAAAAACATTCGAGATAAAAAACGCTGGCGCTGGACCCGAGTACTCTTTCCCCAGTATGAAAGTTTTTGTCTTGTGCACGTGGATTTAAAAAAAAATTTAAAAACAAATATTTATTTATTTTACACAATTAAAAAAATTATTAGAGTAAAATAAAACATTAAAACGAACCCGGATCACTTGGATTAATAAAAAAAAAATTATTGATTTATTTTACACAATTAAAAAAACTATTAGAGTAAAATAAAACATTAAAACGTTCATAATAAACAATAGTAAACAAGAATTAAAAAAAAAAAAATAGACCGCCCATGCCGGGAATCGAACCCAGATCACTTTGGCCATAGACTCTCTCGTGCTCTCTGTCTCTCTTTCACCGAGACCAATAGTTTCTTTGCCGAGACCAAATCCACACCCGTCGGCTGTCTTGCAAATCATGCTTTTCTCGTCACTGCGTGACGTGTTCGGCTCAGCCGCCCAAAGTCTCCCCTTTAGTTCAGTGACTGGCTGTTCGCAAAGCGACCAGCCTCCCACCGCAAAAACTCCCACCGTTAAGAGTGGCTTTTGTGATTTATTTCGCATTTACGTCCCAGGTAACATTATGAAATTTTAATACGACCAATCGGACCTATTATCAAGTTAGTGTATCAACTTTTGAACGAACTGCGCCGGACGAAAGGGCCGGACACATATAAATCCTATTACTCACGAATTACTCAGGTGAGCCAAAAACGGTAACACCCGTCTTGGTGTGTGTGTGTGTGTTTGTGTGTGTGTGTGTGTGTGTGTGTGTGTGTGTGTGTGTGTGTGTGTGTGTGTGTGTGTGTGTGTGTGTGTGTGTGTGTGTGTTTGTGTGTGTGTGTGTGTGCGTGTGCGTAGAGCGATTCAGAGTAAACTACTGGACCGATATTTATGACATTTCACATGAGAGTTTCTGGGTACGATATCCCCAGACCTGTTTTTCATTTTTTGGATAAATGTCTTTGATGACGTCATATTTGGAGGCACTGACACACCATCATTTTTCAATCAAATTGATTGAAATTTTGGCCAAGCAATCTTCGACGAAGGCCGGATCGGACTTTGGTATTGCATTTCAGCTTGGGGGCTTAAAATTTATTAATGACTTTGGTCATTACAAATCTGAAAATTGTCATTAAATTTTTTTTTTATAAAATGATCTAAAATTACGTTCATCGTATTCTTCATCATTTTCTGATTCCAAAAACATATAAATATGTTATATTCGGATTAAAAACAAGCTCTGAAAATTAAAGATATAAAAATTATGATTAAAATTAAATTTCCGAAATCGATTTAAAAACAATTTCATCTTATTCCTTGTAAGTTCCTAATTCCAAAAACATATAGATATGATATGTTTGGATTAAAAACACGCTCAGAAAGTTAAAACGAAGAGAGGTACAGAAAAGCGTGCTATGCAGCACAGCGCAACCACTACCGCGCTAAACTGGGTGGCCGAGTGGTAACGCACTTGCGCTCGGAAGCGAGATGTTGCGAGTTCGACCCTGGATCAGGGCGTTAGCAATTTTCTCCCCCCTTTCCTAACCTAGGTGGTGGGTTCAAGTGCTAGTCTTTCGGATGAGACGAAAAACCGAGGTGCCTTCGTGTACACTACATTAGGGTGTGCACGTTAAAGATCCCACGATTGACAAAAGGGTCTTTCCTGGCAAAATTGTTTTGGCATAGATAAAAAATTTCCACCAAAATACCCGTGTGACTTGGAATAATAGGCCGTGAAAAGTAGGATATGCGCCGAAATGGCTGCGATCTGCTGGCCGATGTGAATGCGTGATGTATTGTGTCAAAAAATTCCATCTCACACGGCATAAATAAATCCCTGCGCCTTGAATATGTGCGCGATATAAATTGCATAACATTTTTTTTTTAAATCCCTGCGCTTAGAACTGTACCCACGGAATACGCGCGATATAAGCCTCATATTGATTGATTGATTGATTGATAAACAGGCTCGTTAATTTCACTGCTTTTTGCACGAGTGGCGTACTACGGTCATTGTAAAAAAAAAAATGCAATGCGTTCAGTTTCATTCTGTGAGTTCCACAGCTTGACTAAGTGTAGTAATTTCGCCTTAGGCGACTTCTTAACTTCTACGAATAGAAATGCTTCCGCTAACATAAATATTCAACGGATAGAGACATTTGTATGAAGCATTCCGTCGCGATATAACCTTCGTGGTTGAACACGACGTTAAACACCAAATAAATAAATAAAGAAAGAAAGTATGAAGCATTGTTTTGTGCTTTAAATATTTAGAAATAATTCCTTACATGCTACATTCAGCTGAATGCTTTTCGAGCCGATTCCACTAATCCCCTGGCTCACTGCACAGATGTACCTCCCCGTGTCGCCACACGTGACGTCTGTCAAGGTCATCACGGCGTCGTAGGTGTAAGTTCCCAATCTCCGATAATTTATATTATTAGAACGGAAAGTAACGTTCCCAAAGACATCACTCTCTTTTTGTATGGTAACGAGGCCTTTTACTCGTCCAAACACTCTGCAGGTCAGGTTTAGTGTTCTGTGGTCATCACCATCGACCGTGATCGTATCGCTATGGCCGTCGAGCGTCAGGCTTGTCACTACTGCTGTATCTGAAAGTGAAAGAAAACGCCCTTTGTGATGATTGAGGTCATACTAGAGAATACAAGGTACTTCCCTGCTTTGTGGCGTCATTTTCTTCATTTATTCCCGGAGTTACCTCCCTTACTTTGTTTTCTCGCAACACAAGAAATATACTCACATAAAAAGATATCTTTAAACCAATTTGATAAGTTATCAATTTACAGTGGTACCTGCTTGTAAGAAAGTCGAGTTGAAATTTGTTTTGCTTTCTTATATCCGAGGTGTTTCTTATTCGGAGACTCCGGATATAATAGATATTAGGCAATTGCTTTCTCATATCTGAGGAAAAACAAACGTCATCACATTTTTGGAAAAAGCATTGCATAATATGCCCGCAGGCATTCGCGTGAATGTGTGATTATGAAGGTTTATGATTGTAATGTTGTTAGGATTTAGCATGTGCGCGCGAATTATTACGTGTATTTGTATGTGTTGCTAATGACTTGTTGTAGGGTTTGGGACTTAGCACATGCATGGTGCCCGCCATTATTAGTCTCGGTTTTCCAATTTGTGGAAGGAGCTCAAACGTACGGTTAGAAAACAGGTAGAAAAAACTCGTAAAGGGACGTAATCGCTTCTCGTTTTTTTCCAAGCTAAAAGTAACAGGGAATCTGTCTCTGGAAAGGGTGAAACATGTTTCCCACCCGGTTTAGCATGTGAGAATTATATGCGAGGACGTTTCACTGACGAAATAATTTTGCATAGTGAGTAGCTGAAGCAGGGTTACAGCGTACATGGGTTTAGTAGGCTGAGAAGTATTTCAAAGCAAGCCATGTTTTAGTTTAGTTACATGTGCTTATTCCACGTGTTTTCTAACCGTAAGTTCTGGATCCCCCACAAATCGTTTGACCTTCACCTTGCTTGTATCAATTATGCTGGGTCACGGGGTCCTGCATACGTGAATCGAGGGATAGAGAAAAAAACAACTTATTATGGATTACAAATCGAGCAGAAGGCTAAGTTGCTCGTGTAAAACAAAGAATCACTCACGCACAGACACCCGAATACACACGCATTGGGAAGGCAAGTACTTTGGAATATATTTTCGTGTAGGCAAACGTCGCCAGCTAAGTACAGTGGTCGCCGCTTAATAAAGCCACTTCTGGACCGACAAAAAATGGCTTTAATAAGCGGCGGATTTATTAACCGGCGGTCCAGGAATACGTCATTTTCGAAAGAAAAAAAAATCTTCTCTTTTGTTTACGTCACTCAGTCACTTTCTTTCGTCATTTACACTTGTTTGAATCTAAACAAAACTTCACGAAGGATGTTGAACTTTTGTTTTAAATATGTACATGTACGTGTACTTTGATCACTTCGGTACATCAATAATTTCACTGTCACAGTCACGAATCATTACTCGGCAGAGAAGAACGATTTTATGAGTGTTTGTTTGTTGGTCGTCTTCCACAAGATAATGTGAGTTTTAGTCACAAACTACGTGATTTCTCTGAAAAAACTGGCTTTAATAAGCGGCGGGTTGGTTTTATTAACCGGCTTTTTCTAATACATAAGATATAGTGATAAATCCGGACCGTCTGAAAGCGGCTTTTATAAGCGGCTGGTTCTATTAACCGCGGTTTTATTAAGCGGCGTCCACTGTACTAGTTCCTTCAGGCCTGGGACAACGTGAAATCGGCTATACCTAGAATGGCCCTCGTAACAGCGCGGACAGAGTCTTCAGGGGCTGTCAAACCGTGTTGCCCCGCCTGTTTCTTTACATCTGACGAACAGGTTGAACTAAACTTGGCCAAATTAAAGCATTAATCCCCGTGTCATTTCATTAAAACTTTATACATGACAGTTTCTTTACAGGCCGTTCACTTAACCTTCAGGATCACATATTGAATTACATATTTCTTTTACATGGATCACGTAACCGCCGCTCAAGTAAGGGTACCCTCAAAATCGACCTGACAAAAACGGAAAATTCGAGAAAAAAATCACAATAGGCCAAACGTTGCAACTTTGACATACGAGAAAAAACTAAAGTTAAACAAATTATCTACCCTGAACAGATCGTTTTGTTTTGCTACCTTGCGTATTTTGCGTGCTATGCTATTCCTACTATACTGATGCAGGTGTCGATCGCAAGAACGGTCAAAAACGGGACTTTTTGCGTCCATGTTTATGGGTATCATGTCAAAAAGCGCTACATTTTAGCAATGACTTGGTGGATTGCTTTCAAACTTTTAGAATATGTTACCAATATACAAGAGATACTTCGTGCGAAAGTTTTCATACGGTAGGGGAAAGAATGACCTTTCTGGCAATATACTTGGTTTTAAAATAACTGGCCACATCACAAAGATCTACAGCAAAATGTATCTGTGTACTTTTTTATGACAGGTAATGTAGAAACTTTGTATTTATTTACACCTTTGGAACAAATCGGGTGGAGGAGATGGGTGTGCGTTTACAAAGTTCTGTACCCTATACATAGTTTTTGCCTTAAAGGCACGTACAGTACGCCTTCCGTGAACCATCACAGATACTGTCAGGCTTTTACACATGGTACAAACACCCTTTCATTTACATACTCACCGCTTTTGAACATCCTAGGTGCCCTAAGTAAAGAGCGAGCAATTTTCAAAGAATTAATTTTGCGGATTGTCTGAAAACAAAATCGGACGGTGCGTTTTGGCGCTAGACCTAACTTTTAAAATCTAAATAATAAATTGATAGCTTGTTACACAAACATTCTTAAATCAAAAAAGAATTATTTTTTCATCAAGAAAAGATCAATCAATCAATCAATATCCGTATTCCGTGGGTATAGTTCTAAGCGCAGGGATTTTTTTTAATTTTTATTTTATTTTATTTTATGCAATTTATATCGCGCACATATTCAAGGCGCAGGGATTTAGTTATGCTGTGTGAGATGGAATTTATTTTACACAATACATCACGCATTCACATCGGCCAGCAGATCGCAGCCATTTCGGCGCATATCCATCCTACTTTTCACGGCCTATTATTCCAAGTCACACGGGTATTTTGGTGGACATTTTTATCTATGCCTCTACAATTTTGCCAGGAAAGACCCTTCTGTCAATCGTGGGATCTTTAACGTGCACACCCCAATGTAGTGTACACGAAGGGACCTCGGTTTTTCGTCTCATCCGAAAGACTAGCACTTGAACCCACCACCTAGGTTAGGAAAGGGGGGAGAAAATTGCTAACGCCCTGACCCAGGGTCGAACTCGCAACCTCTCGCTTCCGAGCGCAAGTGCGTTACCACTCGGCCACCCAGATCAGTACAATTCGAAATTTTGAAAGTTTGAAAAAAGAAAAGCCTGGAAGCAGGGTCACGCAAGGTCGTGGTTCTCGTAGCAGACGACGGTAATGCCTATCGCCAGTTCCTCTGAATAGTCAAAAGCCATCGCTAGAGTTCGTGTGAATAACAGCCGTTTGGTGCGTTTAGATAAGCTAACACAGTAACAGCGAGTCGCATTGGCAATCACAAACTGACAACTACATTGTGGAAAAAAACCGACGGGCGCAGTGGCGTGGTGGTAAGACGTCGGCATCCTAATCGGGAGGTCGTGAGTTCGAATCCCGGTCGCTGCCGCCTGGTGGGTTAAGAATAGAGATTTTTCCGATCTCCCAGGTCAACTTATGTGCAGACCTGCTAGTGACTTAACCCCCTTCGTGTGTACACGCAAGCACAAGACCAAGTGCGCACGGAAAAGATTATGTAATCCATGTAAGAGTTCGGTGGGTTATGGAAACACGAAAATACCCAGCATGCCTACTCAACGAAAGCGGAGTGAGCTGACTATGCTCTCAGAGTATAGTGTGGGGAACCCAAATGGGCAAACGAGCTCACACATAACCAGACAATTCTGGAACGCTGAAGAAGAAGAAAAAAAAGAAAACTGTATCACACGGGTTTACGATGGCTCAGAGCTAAGATAAACCACGCAAAAATAAATTCTTTGAAAATTGCTCGCTCTTTGCGGAGGGCACCTAAGATGTTCTCAAGCAGTGGGTGTTTAAATGAAAGTGTGTTTGTACTGTGTGTAAAAGCCTGACAGTATATGTGATGGTTTACGGGAGGCTTACTGTGCCTTTAAGTATTTACTGTTCAATATTGGGCGCTTACAAGTTATTAAAAAAAATATATTTATCTATTATTATTGCTCACGTAAGCAAGTACAACTTCTCTCTCTTCCTCTCTCAAACTGACAGACGCAGAAAGACAGACATACACACAACAGGTCATACGAGACAGACAGACATACAACAGGTCATACGAGACAGACAGACACACAACAGGTCATACGAGACAGACAGACACACAACAGGTCATACGAGACAGACAGACATACAGCAGGTCATACGAGACAGACACACACACAACAGGTCATACGAGACAGACAGACATACAACAGGTCATACGAGACAGACATACAACAGGTCATACGAGACAGACAGACACACAACAGGTCATACGAGACAGACAGACATACAACAGGTCATACGAGACAGACAGACATACAACAGGTCATACGAGACAGACAGACATACAACAGGTCATACGAGACAGACAGACATACACCAGGTCATACGAGACAGACAGACATACACCAGGTCATACGAGACAGACAGACATACAACAGGTCATACGAGACAGACAGACATACAACAGGTCATACGAGACAGACAGACACACAACAGGTCCTACGAGACAGACAGACACACAACAGGTCATACGAGACAGACAGACACACACCAGGTCATACGAGACAGACAGACATACAACAGGTCATACGAGACAGACAGACATACAGCAGGTCATACGAGACAGACAGACATACAACAGGTCATACGAGACAGACAGACATACAACAGGTCATACGAGACAGACAGACATACAACAGGTCATACGAGACAGACAGACACACAACAGGTCATACGAGACAGACAGACACACAACAGGTCATACGAGACAGACAGACACACAACAGGTCATACGAGACAGACAGACATACAACAGGTCATACGAGACAGACAGACATACAACAGGTCATACGAGACAGACAGACATACAACAGGTCATACGAGACAGACAGACATACAACAGGTCATACGAGACAGACAGACATACAACAGGTCATACGAGACAGACAGACACACAACAGGTCATACGAGACAGACAGACATACACCAGGTCATACGAGACAGACAGACATACAACAGGTCATACGAGACAGACAGACATACAACAGGTCATACGAGACAGACAGACACACAACAGGTCCTACGAGACAGACAGACACACAACAGGTCATACGAGACAGACAGACATACAACAGGTCATACGAGACAGACAGACATACAACAGGTCATACGAGACAGACAGACATACACCAGGTCATACGAGACAGACAGACATACAACAGGTCATACGAGACAGACAGACATACAACAGGTCATACGAGACAGACAGACATACAGCAGGTCATACGAGACAGACAGACATACAACAGGTCATACGAGACAGACAGACACACAACAGGTCATACGAGACAGACAGACATACAACAGGTCATACGAGACAGACAGACACACAACAGGTCATACGAGACAGACAGACACACAACAGGTCATACGAGACAGACAGACACACAACAGGTCATACGAGACAGACAGACACACAACAGGTCATACGACTCACGAGACAGACAGACACACACACAACAGGTCATACGAGACAGACACACACACAACAGGTCATACGAGACAGACACACACACAACAGGTCATACGAGACAGACAGACATACAACAGGTCATACGAGACAGACAGACACACAACAGGTCATACGAGACAGACAGACATACAACAGGTCATACGAGACAGACAGACATACAACAGGTCATACGAGACAGACAGACATACAACAGGTCATACGAGACAGACCTGAGACACACAACAGGTCATACGAGACAGACAGACATACACCAGGTCATACGAGACAGACAGACATACAACAGGTCATACGAGACAGACAGACATACAACAGGTCATACGAGACAGACAGACATACAACAGGTCATACGAGACAGACCTAGTGTACATTACATACCACAATG
Source organism: Littorina saxatilis (assembly GCF_037325665.1). Taxonomy (NCBI): domain Eukaryota; kingdom Metazoa; phylum Mollusca; class Gastropoda; order Littorinimorpha; family Littorinidae; genus Littorina; species Littorina saxatilis. The sequence goes on along the minus strand of NC_090252.1, from coordinate 485,625 downwards.
CTGCTCATCAGAGCCATCGTCACACTGAGTGGTTCCATCACACCGAAAACGTCGAGGTATGCAGAGAGTTCGATCACCGCATTTCCACCAAGTTTGACCACATGGCCAGTTTTCTGAAATGAAGAAGGATTGATAATGATAGCGCAGATATATGTCAGTTAAGTGGCTAATTCTACTTTTTAATGTCCCAGAAACATTATTCCATCAAAACGATGACTAAAAGTAAAACTGAACGATATTTCACATTTTGTTTTGCATCAGATGTTTGCTTTTTTGTCATAATTAACATGGGATACCAATTTCGTTTAAATCTACTGCGCAGTCAGACTGGTCCTAGGTATTCCAAAGTGCTCTTCGCGGGTGGCGAAAAGTGACGCCTAGTGTGATTTTTCACTGGTTTTTAACTTGTTCACACTCGCCGGAATGAGATGAAATGAATAAAAAGAATACACCAAGATGATAATTGATTCTTCATAGTTACTTTAAAACAAAAATGAAGCATTAGATTCAAAATCTAACATTTGAAATACGCGTGTGAAAATGGTTGCAAAGTTGTGTTTTTCTGACGTCAGAACGAAGTTTTCGCTGTGTTGTTTTGACCCCAACCGGGAAAACTCCGCTCGCGGAGATAAGCCATTAAAATTAGCAACAACCCGCTACTAAAGACATCAAGAGGAAAGATTAAGCTTTCCGGCGATATCAATATTATTTTGATTGACTTCCGTTTAAGAGTAATATTTTCTAGTTTAAAACTTCGCTCGAAAATTTTGCCATCTCAGAACGAACAATATCCGGTTTTATGCATGCGAATGGCAAGGTCGGAGTTTGAACTTTCACCTGGTCTATTTTCATACTGATGCAACCAACGGCTTGCTTCCGCGAGGACCGAAAACGAGGCAACCCGTTTTTCTCGTTGTCGAGTACGCCGTGTCATGGCGGCGTTTGACGAAGATCAAGCGATGGCACGTCACGGTCGCGAAAGTTCGATTTGCACCCAAAATTTGACGAACCATTCGATCCAGATTGTCTAGAAGGTAAGCATATATGCCTTACAATGTGTTCTCTTTCGATTCTTTAAAATATATTTGCTTATTTAAAAAAACACGGGGATTGACGAACCGAGTTGATAGCAGACGAAGTACAGTGTTTGTGAAGGTGGGAGTAGTGAACTTCTCGGCACGCTGTATTTTTACAGTGAGGAAAATAAAGCATTATGACTCAAGGAATAAAGTCTTGAAACACAATTTTAACAATCTGTTTATTGATTTGAATCATTAACAAAGAGAATTACTAGAAATTAGCTTTTTTGCATGCGTGCTCGATAGTTGTCTTCTGGGTGATCTCCCTTATCTCCTTGTTTACATTTTACGATGTGCAAACAACTTCGCTTTTTTTACGTCAAATAATTCCGTTTTCTTTTCTAACTATTGTGTTCACTTCTTTTTTTATTTCACTGTTGTAACAAAGTTCCTTGAAAATGTGGTCGACTTCCAATAAACATTGAACTTTTCATGCACTTTTTATTTTATTATTTTTTTTTTACTTTTCTTCTTCGAGTATGTATGTGTTGTTGGAGTATGCGTTGGTGAGACATATAAATGCGTGTAATCATCACAAATTTAATGGCTTAATTTTTATCAAGTACGTTTTTGTGTCATCTGAGCATAAAACATCACATACCATCATACAATCATATTATTGTGTTCACTTCTTGAAATGGTAATTCTTAACTGTGCTATTGCCCTCCAACTTTTCCCTTCTCAATCTCAGATGATCGGTTCCAGAAACTGAAGGAGACATGTTTAATGACTGGCAGAGGGAGAAGACCAAGTCTTCCTCAGTTCCTGACTAACTTGATGGCAGGTGTTCAAACAAGCTTTAACTTAAGCTCCGGGGACTGATTGCTGGGAGCAAGGCCATACAGTGAAGTAAGCATTCAAATGGAAAATTACATATGGAAAAAAAAGAAGTTTTACAGTATTGGCGTCAACCGGTAATTACCGGTATTTTACTGGTTGAAATGAGAAAATACCGGATCAATATTGGCTGCCGGTATGACCTACCGGTTGATTTTTAGAACTACCGGGTTTTTTCGGTGGTAAAACAACAAAACCAGTACTATGAGTTGGACTCTTACCTACTCAGCCTACCGTTTTTGTCTGGACGGTTTGCAGCATAAAAGTTTGCTTACCGGTTCGAAAAATACTAGCGCCATCACTGGTTTTATCTTCAATATAATTATGATGGCACTGTTTAGTATTAGCTTCTGATGACATTCATTTTTATAAATAAGTGTTGCAACTTACAATATCTCTCTCTCTCTCTCTCTCTCTCTCTCTCTCTCTCTCTCTCTCTCTCTCTCTCTCTCTCTCTCTCTCTCTCTCTCTCTCTCTCTCTCTCTCTCTCTCTCTCTGCATATTCTATGTATTCATATTGTTCTGCTATATTATGTTAATAATCTGATATGTTATGGTCTGTCACGTTTGATGTTCTGCGTGTATACTATTTGGATGTATACTTTTTATTTCATTTCACACGCCCCTTCATATGGGGCTATTGCCTTGCTAGATAAACAATCCATCCATCCATCCATCCATATCTCTCTCTCTCTCTCTCTCTCTCTCTCTCTCTCTCTCTCTCTCTCTCTCTCTCTCTCTCTCTCTCTCTATCTCTCTCTCTCTGTAGCTAAGGAAAAAAAGTAAGCAGTGTATATGTGTTTGTGTGCAGGTATCTGTTTGGTTCAGTCGGCTGCTTTGTGACTCTACATATCCAGAACGTGTGAAGGCACTGATCCAGAAGACTGACAAATCCTTCAATAACATTGCTGTTTCTTCAGCTGATGCTGCATTCTTGAAAGAGACCTCTTATTTTGAACATGATAAACAAAGAACTTGATGTTGGCATTGACTGGTCAAATGTGCATTCATGTTCTCAATTTTTAGGAACAGGTATCTGACTGACAAACCAGATTGTGATTGCACTTGAACAATTTAGAAAGAAAGAACATGTAAAACATGATTTTGCTTCTGAATGGTTGAATGTGTTTGGGGAGGGAATTGAAATGTTCTAGAGCACAGATTGCTAAGTCTGAAGAGAAAAGTATGATGCAGTACAAAACCTTAAGCAAAGTTAAAGATAGGCGCCCTGAAGAACAAGAAGTTTTTGGTTCATGAATTTAGAGTGCAGTCAAACAGTTGCCAAGGAAGAAGTGTTTCCAACAAGAATCTGGGCAGCTCAAACCAGGAGCAAGAGAAGTTAGTCCATCACAGCACAGTTGAACCAGCAGGAATACTTGACAGTAGGGAAGAAAACCAGCATAGCATTAGCAGTCTGCAAGTACAACATTCAGCTGCTACAATGTCAATGGTTACGCTGGAATACCACAACATACTACAGGAAGAGAAAGAAAAGGCAGATAAAAAAGCTTGAACATTTGGAGTATATTGTAGGTGGTGCAAATCTGACTACCACTTGGCAAACTAAGGACTTTGCTGATTTGACTAATGCTAAAGAAAAACTGGACTTTTCTCAAACAAGTGCATGCCAATTTTAGTCAAGAAACTACAGCAAGAGAACAGAAATGTGAAGGAAAGCTTATCAGGAGTGAGAAACTCCAAACTCTACAGAAGAAGTGCAAATTTCAAAGCTACCCACCAAGGAGATCTTGTGCTAAAAAAATATTCTTGAGCAAGAACTAAACATTTCAAAAGAGGAAGCTTTATCACTGACATCAGAAAAAGTTGCTGTGCAATAATAATCTTCAAAACTGAGGCAGAAAATTGAGCTTTTACAAAGTCAACTTGCAAGCATGACAGAGTATGCTAATCAAGACATACATTTTTCGTTTAAAATTTTTTTTTTTTTTTTTAATGTTATTTTTTTTACCTCAGATAAAAAACAGTTATGGTCTCAACGGAAGAAAAGACGTTCACTGTCTTGTTTGCTGTTCTGACAGTTCATTAAAAACTGATCATTTTGGTACAAGGTACTTGCATTAGCTTAAACATTGAACCAGATAAAAACATTTTGAAGAAGCCAAAATTCATGTTTTGTACAAAATATCTGTTTTTTTCAAGACATTGCTAAGTTTTCATTAAGCATGTAGAAATCCAAGTGTGTTTCACTTATTAAGAGCTTTTAATGCTGAACAAATGGATACCAAAAACAGCTTTGTACCTTTTACAGCAAGAAAGTTATGGCAGAACAAAAATGACTACTTAGTCGCCATTTTTCTTACTTGACAAAACAGCCCTTTCGGCATTTTTGATCAAAGATATCGTATTAACCAGTTGTCAGATGGAGTTGAAAAAAATTAGGCTTAGATATCATATCCTGCTCTTCCTAGAAAATGTAAATAATAAATTGACAGCTTGTTACACAAACATTCTTTGATCATAAAAGAATTCAGTTCGTCCCCACATTCGGCGAGAGATTTATTTCTCAGAGTCAACTTTGTGTGCAGACTCTCCTCGGTGTCCGAACACCCCCGTGTGTACACGCAAGCACAAGACCAAGTGCGCACGAAAAAGATCCTTTAATCCATGTCAGAGTTCGGTGGGTTATAGAAACACGAAAATACCCATGGCGGGGTAAAAAACGGTCATACACGTAAAATTCCACTCTATGGCCAGTTTACATCGATAGAATGAGACCCGAAGGGAAGTAACTCATTTTTGACCTGAGTTCAGGATGGGTCCAAAAAGTGTTCGAAACAATCTGCAAAATTAATTCTTTAAACAAGAGGCGAAGCCTTCAAGGCTCACGTAAGAAATCGACAAACAGTAACACAAACTCAATCACTCCGCCACACATACACACACACACACACACACACACACACACACACACACACACACACACACACACACACACACACACACACACACACACACACACAGTAAGCATAGGTGAAACTGTGCAAGAAAGCGAGACCCTGGATCTGCCAATTAGTCTCGGCCCGCTCACAATAACAATGACCGAGACTTTCAGTAATTCCTTTGCGTGACGTCTAACCCTCTTACGTCATAATGTGACGTCTTCAAATAGTTTCTATCACACACTTCAAACACTTTTGACCGAGACTAATCTTCTTATGCGAGCTTTATCCATAGACTCGGAAATGTTAAAGTTTCTATCACACACACACGCACGCACGCACGCACGCACGCACAGACAGACAAAGTTTATCATCGCATAGGCTACACTTACGTGAGCCAAAAATTGCTCGCTCTTTACGTAGGGCACCTAGGATGTTCCCGTTTGGTGAGCGTTCAAATGCAGGGCCGGACCAAATGAGTTGTAAGGGGGGGGTTCCTCCTTTTTTTTTGGGGGGGGGGGGCAAATCAGCGAAGTGGCGAAGCCACAAGCGCGCGCCTGCAAAGCAGGCGCGCGAACTAGGGGGGTCCGGGGGCATGCTCCCCCGGAAAACTTTGTAAAACGGTTAAAATCTGTGCAATCTGGTGCATTCTGGGCCTTGTTTTGAGGGTTAAGAGCAGCATTGTTTTGGTGCTAAAACTAGTTAAAAAAAAAAACCCCACTCAAAGCAAGGTACATGCTTTTTCCAGGGGTGGGGTTCCGGAACCCCTGGAACCCCCCCCCTGGGTCCGGCCCTGGAATGGAAGGGTGTTTGTACTGCGTGTAAAAGCCTGACAGTATCTGTGATGGTTTACGGGAGGCTTACTGTCCGGGCGTGATTTCCGGTATCAGTGAATATTCATAACACCCGTCCAGCACCAAAACGAGGCGCCATTGTTGTAGAGGACCAAGTCCACGAAAATAAATTCTTTGAAAATTTCTCACGCTCGACAGAAAGCAGCCAGAATGTTCCCGTTCGGTGAGCGTTCAAATGGAAGTATGCTTGTACTGTATGTAAACGCTCGGGGAGCTCTGTGATGGTTTACGGGAGGCTTACTGTGCCTTTAAACTGAACGACATTTTACATTGTTGACACCAGAAAGTGTATTTGGTGACCTAACATGTCATACACATTTCGTTTAAAGGCTTACTAACTCGCTCCCGTGTTTACGATGTGTAGTTTGCCCACAATCGATGTCAAATGCATCATAAGGCCATATAATGACGATATGTCGCAATGCGCGGACCATATACATGCATTACAGCTTGTTCTTGCCTCTGAAAAAGTGAGGATGTCAACAAAGACGCGGAGTTATTTCCCTTGCGTCAACGCTACCTCTGTTGGCAAATCTATAAATAGGACGATCCAGATCAAAATGAAAATTAACATATCTCAACATTGAAGGGGTCCTAGACCACAATATTTTGCAGGGAACTTAATTTAGCATGTCTCCAGCTGTTGGTAAAGCAATTAGCGTGTATAGTCATCGAGTACATATGCCTTTAAGTCCGCCGCGCAGTCAAGCTGATCTAGCGTGTGAAAGAGAGCGACCACAATGCTGAAACACGGCATGAAATCCTGGTTTTGATGGTGTTTTTGATGGTGTTTTTTGATGGTGTTTTTGATGGTGTTTTTGATGGTGTTTTTGATGGTGTTTTTGATGGTGTTTTTGATGGTGTTTTTGATGGTGTTTTTGATGGTGTTTTTGATGGTGTTTTTGATGGGTAAATTTAAAACTTCACAGGGCAGACTCTCCAAATTTCACAGAAAGATGACAAAGACCCTCATCCTCACTCTCTCATCTAGTACTTAGAGCAAACAGAACCCGAGAATGGACGTTGTTAAGGTTTTCCGTTTCAATTTTGTAACGTCTCAGCAGCAAATGTGACATGCACGCAACTGTGCATACTTTGCAAGGGATCGTGCCTTTAATTGGGCAAAGGTCGGTGACTTATTTCGTTTATTAAAGATTAGCTATTAGTTCTGTTGTTTTTGAAATGTGTTTGTGGTGTTATAGTGTGCAAGCGCGTGAGTTAATGCATCGGTTTGTGTGTGACTACGTGTGGTTTGTCTGTGACTACGTGTGGTTTGTCTGTGACTACGTGTGGTTTGTCTGTGACTACGTGTGGTTTGTCTGTGACTACGTGTGGTTTGTCTGTGACTACGTGTGGTTTGTGTGTGACTACGTGTGGTTTGTCTGTGACTACGTGTGGTTTGTCTGTGACTACGTGTGGTTTGTGTGTGACTACGTGTGGTTTGTCTGTGACTACGTGTGGTTTGTCTGTGACTACGTGTGGTTTGTCTGTGACTACGTGTGGTTTGTCTGTGACTACGTGTGGTTTGTCTGTGACTACGTGTGATTTGTCTGTGACTACGTGTGGTTTGTGTGTGACTACGTGTGGTTTGTCTGTGACTACGTGTGGTTTGTGTGTGACTACGTGTGGTTTGTCTGTGACTACGTGTGGTTTGTCTGTGACTACGTGTGGTTTGTGTGTGACTACGTGTGGTTTGTCTGTGACTACGTGTGGTTTGTCTGTGTGCATGATAGAGAATAATTGGAAGAGCCCTAAATTCTTCTATTTTCTTAGTTTGCGTGACTGTCCCCGGAGATTGGTGTTCAAGATTTACGAATCAGAGGACAACCAAAAAGGCGTTATCTCTGTGTCATAACGGACAGATAACGATTCTCTGAACAGTAGGCGGCCCGTTATGACCTCGAGACAATTCTCTTACAGACTCTGGCGAAGTCGATCTCCACAGCTCCATTCTGCAGCATTACAATTTTCGGATTTATAACCGCAAATGTTAGACTGTGTATTGTTTTCCTTGAGGCGACGATGAGAAAAACCCAGTGATGCCTCCATCTGACGTCATATTTTTTGGAATGATAAGACGTCATGTCTTCATTTTTCTGTCTTTTTGATTCTTTGTCTTCTTTACTTCTTTGTTTCACAGCACAACCATTCTCAAAACAAGTGAACAGTTCTTTTCTGCAAAAGCTACTGAGCAAGTTGTTCACCCCATCTGCCTATTGGATGCCGAGACACAATATTAAAAATAGTGTACTTAAAAGATTTGCGCGAAAGACAGCTGAGTCAGTATTTTGTTTTTACCTCTTGTCAAATGGATATAACTTTTGAGCCCGTCAAAAAATGTTTCTGAAACTTGGCACACATGTAATGGCCCCATTCCGTACAAACTAGGACGTTATACGGACGTTTATAAAATTGAACGGAAAACCGTTACAACGTCCATTCTCGGGTTCTGTTTGATCTAAGTACTGAATAAGGGTGAGAATAAGAGTCTTTGTCATCTCTCTGTAAAATTTGGAGAGTCTGCTATGTGAAGTTTTGAATTTATTACATACCAACTGCAGCTGCCCAGCAAAAAGCACCATCAAAAACCAGGATTTCGTGCCGTCTTCCTGGAATGAGGTCGCTCTTTTTCACACGCTAGATCAGCTTGACCGCACGGCGGATTGAAGCCATAATGTGTATGATATGTTGGGTAAGACACAAATAAAAACTGGCTGGTGTCTTAACATTTCAACATTGTTCAGTTTAAGTCGCCGTTTCGACGGTTGAAAGTGAAACAAGCTGTCAAAAGACGTCATTTTTGACGGAAGGCGTGGTCAAGTACCTGTGACGTCATTCCCACTTATTGCTCAAATCCAAGAAACACAATATTTTTAGCAGAGGAAAGGCAGATCTTCAAATACACGTGTGTTTCTTACAACAAAACCTGCTGTTTAACATCTGGACTGAAAATATATCCTTAACTTTGTGTGCTTAGTGTACCTGCACACCCCCCCCCCCCCCCCCCCCCCCCATTTACTTCTTTTTTTTTTCAAAGTATTTCATTGTGCAATAATAATGATGTTTTTGTTTGTTTGTTTGTTTGTTTGTTTGTTGTTGTTGTTGTTGGTAACATATAACAGATAATCAGAAGATTAGTCCGTCTCGAGGGCGAGAACTGCGTGTAAACAATTACCTGGTTGTTTTTGCCACGTAAAGAAAGAATTTGTCTTGTATTGTCTTGTCTTGTCTCTCTGTTTGCGACATACCACAGTTTTTTTCGTCACTTCCATCGGCGCAGTCCACGTCTCCGTCACAGCGATCGAGTTTCCAGATACACTGCATGTCATTCCCGCACTTCCACCACGACAATGAACAATTCCAATCCGCTAAAAATAATTAGGGAAGGAAAATAGCAATTATCCAAAAATCAAATTAAAAGAGGATAAAATACGGTTGTACCGTAAGTCAAGCCTTGCGAATCCCCTCCACTATTCTCTCTCTCTCTCTCTCTCTCTCACTCTCTCTCTCTCTCTCTCTCTCTCTCTCTCTCTCTCTCTCTCTCTCTCTCTCACACACACACACACACATACACACACATACATACACACACTCATACACACACACACACACACACACACGCGCACACACACAAACACACACACACACACACTCACACACACTCACACAGACACTCACACACACAGTGAACCCAATCTCAATTAACCCAATGCCTTATGCTGCCCTAACACAAATCCGAATTCGCCAATAAATCGAAATGATCGGGATATGGTCGCAAGATATGCTTCTGTTGTTGCGAACATAATGCTGTTCTCACACAGTGCCGAATTTCCCTTGGGAGTAGAATTCGCCAATAAATCGCAATGATTTGGACATGGTCGCAAGACATTCGTAAATGTTCTAAAGTATTTGCCACCATTCCTCTGTTGTTGTGAACATTAGCAACATGCTCCTTAAATTCGCAAGGAAGGCATATTTTTCACTTTTCAGCAACATACTTACCAGTATCCGCAAGCCATTCGTAATCATCGCAATGCATTCGTAGCGTTTGGAAGGCATACGCAACCATTCGTTTGGACTTGACTTGTCCTAACGAATGATGCGAACATCTTGCAATCTTGCGAATTTATAATAATAATGCGAATGGCTCACGAATTTGTTGGCAATCCATAAGAATGTTTCGAAAGCCTTACGAACGCTTGCGAGTGACTGCAATAGCTTAAAAATGCCCCAAAATCATTAAGAATATCTTGCAAATAATACATTTTGCAAGAAATTCGTAAATGGATTCGTATGCATTCGCAATGATCGGCAGAAATTCGCAAACACTCACAACCATTCGCAAGGCACTCGGACCGATTCGTAAGGCTTCTCAATTTCAATATTGTTCCTGTCCATTCTTCTCCTTTTTCCCGAATACAATATTTTCATAATCGCAAGGATATTGTGAGACGGGCATTAACACCAGCATCACAAACTAAGTGTACATACCACAGTTTTGTTCATCGCTGCCATCACAGTGAGCCTCTCCGTCACAGCGCCAGTCGATCCAGATACAACCACCATTACTGCATGACCACGTATTATGACGTGGGCACACTTGTGATTCTGTAAGAAACCGGTTGCATTTAGCTAGGGTAAAATATACACACACACAACACATGTGCTGACCCTAAATGGGGTCAAATAAGAGAGAGAGAGAGAGTGAGAGAGAGAACGAAAGAGAGAGAGTGAGAGAGTGTGTGTGAGAGAGAGAGAGAGTGAGCGAGACAGAGCCGGAGAGAGTGAAAGAAAGTGAGAGAGAGAGAGAGCGAGAGAGAGAGAGTGAGAGAGAAAAAGAAACTTGAGTGAGAGTGAGAGAGAGAAAAAGAAAATGAGTGAGAGAGTGTGTGTGAGAGAAAGAGAGAGTGAGACTGAGAGAGAGAAAGAGTGAGAGAGAGAAAGAGAGAGAGAGAGAGAGAGAGAGAGAGAGAGAGAGAGAGAGAGAGAGAGAGAGAGAGAGAGAGAGAGAGAGAGAGAGAGAGAGAGAGATGAACTATACTAATGACGACAGTGACCATGCAAAAGGAGAGAGAGAGAGAGAGCACTGACTGACAAAGAGAGGACATATACCACAACAACAACCTTAAATTCTCAAATAGAAGGACAGATCGGTCATTTCTCTCTCCCATAAACACACACACACACACACACACAGTGCACGGGACGAGTCTGGCTGATCATATCAACGTCGCTCAGCTAAATGTAAATAACTGTCCTACCCGCACATCGGAACGTTTTCTCTCACGTGAATATGACAGTGTGTGAATATGATGGTGTGAGCGTGTGTGTATGTGTGTGTGTTTGTGTGTATGCGTGCGGGTGTGTGTGTGTGTGTGCGGGTTTGTGTGTGTGTGTGAGTCGAGTGTGTGTGTGTGTGTGTGCGTGTGCGTGTATGTGAGAGAGAGACAGATAGAGAGAGAGAGAGAGGGAGAGAGAGGGGAAGAGAGACAGAGAGAGAGAGAGGGGAGAGAGAGATAGGGAGAGAGATAGAGAGAGAGAGAGAGAGAGAGAGAGAGAGAGAGAGAGAGAGAGGCCGTTTAGCCACTTCCAACTTCCTCCCCTACCGACACATAGGCCAGTGGACGTGTTATGAAAACTCATGGGTATTAATTGAGCATAACAAACCAAATTTTATTCCAACTGTTTTGATACTCTTCGCATGAAAACGAGGTTTTTTTTTAGTTTAAAGCTATTTGATAAACGTTGTTGTGTAATCTGTTTCCTATATTTGTCGACATCATGATTTTTGCGTGAGAAGTTGTTAGAACAGGTGAGATCGATAACAGCAGCCCCCGTCGACCAGGGGGGTAACCGTAGAAAGAAAAGGTAACCTTACACCCCAATTACACACAGACGCCGCTTCGTCCCAAGTTGTACAATTGTCCGAGAGCGTGGCCAATCGTGGGCCAAACGTGGGAGGATCTCCATGAGCGTGGTTTGATCGGGGTGGGGTCGGAAAGCTGTACGCTCTCCCCACGCTTGCGCAAAATTCGGGTCGTAGCCCACAGAAAGCGTGGCAAAGTCTTATAAAGAACGCAGCGGGAACACCATTATCGTACAAGCAACGTGGTAGCATCGTGGTGAGATCTCTGTGGTCGTGATAAAACTACCTTCAGGTCCCTTCATCTCAGTTCGAAGGTGGGGAATAATCGCCGTCAAAATCCTGCACATGGCAAGAACAAATAAAACTACATCAAGTCTGTACTGCGCCGCGACCCGGCTACGCTTGTTTTGTGCCGTTAAAATTAAGCGTAGGGAGAGCGTGCCGCTTCCCGACCTAGCAGACCCCACACCGACCAAACCACGCTCATGGAGATCCTGCCACGTTTGGCCCACGATTGGCCACGCTCTGGATTTTGACGGCGATATTCCCCGATTTGATAACGTTTTCAGATCGGCGTGATCGGCATAGTCGTGGTAAGGACGTAGCGCTGTGTGCCAGGGCCATCATAGTTAACCTATCAAAAGACAGCCAGAATGTGCAAGACCCTTGAGAGAAGACAAAAAACCATCGAAGTGTGGAGAACTTTCGATTTGTCAATTCACGACGTGCAGTAGGGTTTGGGACTAAGCGCATGGTGGCCGCCGTTATTCAATAGTCTCGGCTTTCCCCTTTATTCAAATTATTGGGGGAAAACAAACTTCCGGTGTTATTTTGACAAGAGTTAAGGTATTAGAACACACCTGACAGTACGCTGGAGTAGCCTCCCTTCCCGGATTTAGAACGCGTTTCGTGTCGTAACAGATTATCCACTTATTAGCCATATCCGTATGCAAAATAATGAAATAAACATTAGGAAATGTCAGAAGTTTACAACTATCGACATTCTCTATCAGTGCAATAAAAAACAATCGTTAGAACTTGCATTTACGACATGTCATGCGTGAGAACGTGTCACTGTAAACAAGCACTTCTTGCCTGGCTGAAGAACCATACGAGTCAATCTAAAACAGACAAGTAATGGAAAGCAGTCTGCGGATAAACATAACAAACTGCTGATGAAAAAGTGTGTTCGTCCCTGCCCTGGATAAAAGACATTGGACTGATGACAACGTGGCAGCGTACACGCGAACAGATTTTTTCAGATTATCGCTTCTACATTTTATTGCACGTACTTGGGGCTACAGATCAGAATTTCACACTGGAAGATGACAAATTGGTCTTGTGAGTTGAGAACCACATGTTCTTTGCCGACAGAAATCACGATGGGACAAGATGCAGATTGTGTTGAAGAGATGTTTGCAGATTATCGCATCTACATTTTATTGCTCAGATCAATGCACGAAGTTGGGGTAGATCTGAATTTCGCAATGCCGGAAGACGACAAATCGGTCTTTTGAGTTGAGAACCACATGTTCTTTGGCGGCAGAAATCACTATGGGACAAGATGAGGATTGTGTTGAGGAGGTTAATACTGACTGACTTTAGATGAAGAGTTCCTAGACCTGGTTTTTGTAGAGAGGCATCATGATGATATCCTGGTTTTTTTAACGTTCTTGGTGACAACGCGCCAGAATCGCACGAAAATCGAACTCTCGAAGAAAACAAGTTTATCGCTGAACATCGGAAATGTGAAAGTATTACTCTTCCTGTCTGATCAGTCTCCCCGTTAAATCTACAGGCTACATTATTTATCAGGTAACTTACCAAACCGGAGTGTGTGTGTGTGTGTGTCAGTGTCAGTGTGTGTGTGTGTGTGTGTGTGTGTGCCGGATTACCACCATTAACGCACCCTTTTGGACTTTTCTACGTAACCTTACTATGCCTGCTGTGACATTCACGAGGATTATTGTGATTCTTGGACAATCGTGTGCCTGTGCTGGACTTGCAGGAAGACAAACGGCGTCGGAACGTATACGTGCTGCCAAGTGTGCATGCCCAGAGCGCAGTGTGAACCGAGAGTGAATGTGTCATTGTGTGGAAGTTTTGCTTGATTGATTTATTCATGATTTAATTTGCCTTTTGGTTCAATAGAAAAATCTGTGTACGTTATAGTTTGTATTTTGTGGTGTGATTCGCCCGAGTGCGAGACCCCCATCCCCGAACGCCTCTGTGGGTAGAATTGTATAATTGTGTGAGTAACGTGAGTGTGTAGATGAGAATGTGTAGATGAGAATGTGAAAGTTGCTTTGGACCCAGACACACACAGCAGACTTCAACGCAACAGCTAAGTTTCAGCCTGACAAAGAAATTCGAGTGACACAGCTAAAGGCTGTACTTGTTATTTCTCTATTAAAACAAATGTTTCAAGATCTTTAGGCCAATAAAAAATAAATTGTCTGTTTCTAATAACATGGGTAAACAAAATAGGGTAGGTAGGTAGGGATTTTTAATTTGTTTTGCCAGGATAGAATTCTTCAAAATAACTAAATGACACAAAGAGACAAGACTCGCTATAGATAAATTTATTAAAAAAAAAGTAAAAAATGTGACAAAGAATATAAAATGATTGTTTTACCTGGTCTGGAATCTTCAGTAGTAATTGCATAAAAAAAGTCTGATATATATATATATATATATCAATTATCATGTTAACTTTTTCTTAAAATGGGTGCGCTAAATCCTAGGCTGTTTGTTTTTAATGGACTAAGCAATCCTTGGACTGACAGAAAATATGTATTTTAAAAATGTCCAGTTGCAAATTACTTATTTTTCTAATTGGAAGAGAATATACACTCTTTTGTGTTCAAATGGGTAGGGGGCGGGGGTAGTAAAAGGATCACAGTTCAAGATTGTGCGCGACAAGAGGTGTGTTTCTTTTAACTGTGATAAAAGAGCGACAACTCAACTTGGTATCTAACACTATTTCTGAACACTGTAACCACTGTAACCACTTTAGCACTTTTAATTTATTTTTTCTGTCTTCCAAACTTCTTCTTCTTCTTCTCCTCCTACGTTCATGGGCTTAGACTCCCATGTTCACTCATGTTTTTAGCACGAGTGGATTTTTACGTGTATGACCGTTTTTACCCTGCCATTTAGGCAGCCATACGCCGCTTTCGGAGGAATTCCAAACTTCTAATTAAGCTTCAAAAAATGAGAAAAAAAAATGTTTTTTTAGTTCAACAGTTAAATCACTATGTTGGATATTCTATTTTGCTTCCCTATGTATCTTAAGTTTTTGATCATCTGATTACCTTGCTTTCCTATTTGTAAGATAATATGCACTCTTTTCTGAAAAATAGGTAGGGGGTGGGGGTAGTAAAAGCATCAAAGTTCAAGATTTTGCGTGACAAGAGGTGTGTTTCTTTTAACTGTGATGAAGAGGGATAACTGAACTTGGTATCTAACACTATTTCTGAACACTGTAACCACATTAGCAATTTTAATTATTTTTCTGTCTTCCAAGCTTTAATCTCTGCTAATAAAATGAGTAAAAAAGTGTTTTTTTTTTCTAAATTCAACAGTTAAATTACTATGTTGGATGTTCTATTTTGCTTCCCTATTTCATTTCTGAAGTTTTTGATCATCTGACTACCTTGCTTTTCTATTTGGAAGACAATATGCACTCTTTTCTGAAAAATGGGTAGGGGGTGGGGGAAGTAAAAGCATCACAGTTCAAGATTTTGCGCGACAAGAGGTGTGTTTCTTTTAACTGTGATGAAGAGGGGTAACTAAACTTGGTATCTAACACTATTTCTGAACACTGTAACCACTTTAGCACTGTTAATTTATTTTTTTCTGTCATCCAAGTTTTGAATTCAGCTTACAAAATGAGTAAACAAGTGTGTTTTTTCTGAATTCAACAGTTAAATCACTCTGTTGGGTGTTCTTTTTTGCTTCCCTATTTCTGTTCTGAAGTTTTTGATCATCTGATTACCTTGCCTTTCTATTTGGAAGATAATATGCACTCTTTTCTGAAGAATGGGTAGGGGGTAGGGGTAGTAAAAGTATCACAGTTCAAGATTTTGCGCAACAAGAGGTGCGTTTCTTTTAACTGTGATGAAGAGGGATAACTCAACTTGGTATCTAACACTATTTCTGAACACTGTAACCACTTTAGCACTTTTAATTTATTTTTTTCTGTCATCCAAGCTTTAAATTCAGCTTATAAAATGAGTAAACAAGTGGGTTTTTTTCTGAATTCAACAGCTAAATCACTCTGTTGGGTGTTTTTTTTGCTTCCCTATTTCTGTTCTGAAGTTTTTGATCATCTGATTACCTTGCCTTTCTATTTGGAAGATAATATGCACTCTTTTCTGAAGAATGGGTAGGGGGTAGGGGTAGTAAAAGCATCACAGTTCAAGATTTTGCGCGACAAGAGGTGCGTTTCTTTTAACTGTGATGAAGAGGGATAACTCAACTTGGTATCTAACACTATTTCTGAACACTGTAACCAGTTTTGCACTTTTAATTTATTTATTTCTGTCTTCCAAGCTTTAAATTCAGCTAATAAAATGAGTAAAAAAGTGTGTTTTTTCTGAATTCACCAGTTAAATCACTATGTTGCATGTTCTATTTTGCTTCCCTATTTTTGTTCTGAAGTTTTGATCACCTGACTACCTTGCTTGTCTATTTGGAAGATAATATGCACTCTTTTCTGAAAAATGAGTAGGGGGTGGGGGTAGTAAAAGCATCACAGTTCAAAATTTTGCGCGACAAGAGGTGTATTTCTCTTAAAATTTGTGAAGAGGGATAACTCAACTTGTTATTTAACACTATTTCTGAACACTGTAACCACTTTAACACTTTTAATTTATGTTTGACTGTGTTCCATGCTTCAAATTGGGCTTCAAAAATGGATACATAAGGGTTTTTTTCCAAATTCACCTGTAAAATCACTATGTTTGATGTTCTATTTTGCTTCCCTATTTCTCTTCTTCAATTTCTGATCATCCGATTGTTTTTTTGTTAACATGTTCACAATACAATATCACAATTTCTTCAGTAGGGTTTGCGTGAAAAAATCTCATACCTATGCTCAAACTTCAGTCGCTATCTCAAAATTTTGCGCGACAAGCTCTATTCATTTTGTTTTTTTCTGATAAACAAAACACTGAACTAACATAAAAACAAACCTTTAAAACTGCCTAACCACTTTGAAATATGGCCTCAGGTGTGAACTCCAGCCTTAAGAAAAGTTTCGTCACTCGCGTCAACTTCACCATTATATCATGTTTTTTAAACAAAGGGACGTAATCGCTTCACTTTTTTTTTGCACAGCTGAAAAGTGATTGTGAATCTCTCCCCGTCTCTGCGGGGAAAAAATATAGGACATTCGAAAGGGTAAAGTATGTTTCCGATGCGGTGTAGCATGTGAGAATTTTTTTACTGAGGATTTACTTTCGCAAAGTGAGTTGCTGCAACTTGGTTACGGCGAACAGGGCTTCTGTGTGCTGATATCAGTCCTGAGAAGCATTCCATGTTGTAGTGAAATTTCCATGTGTATCGTCAGCGTGTTTTTAACCAGAAGTTTATTGTCACCTTGGGTTCCCCAACAAACCTTCAACCTGGGGTCTGTTTATTATGCTTGGTCACGTGATCCTGCAAGTCGTGAATAGCTAGAGACTTCATTAATTTGTTGTTGTATGTTGACATAACCTACGTTTCGGCCAAACTTCTGGAAGTTTGAGAGTGCTGGATTTAAATTAGCTATTTAAAATGCAACATGAATCATTTTTGTTTGTGTATGAGTCTCAAACGTCACAAACAGATGGTAAAAACAGCGTGGCACTTACCAATCAAGACAATAAAGCTCGGGATGAAAACACCAAGAAGCTGTGTTGCAATCATTTTTTTCCTGCCTGCTCATGTCCTGATGTAGAATCGATTTTGCACGCTGGAGTGAACTCACAACAAA
This sequence comes from Littorina saxatilis, assembly GCF_037325665.1. Lineage (NCBI taxonomy): Eukaryota > Metazoa > Mollusca > Gastropoda > Littorinimorpha > Littorinidae > Littorina > Littorina saxatilis. Next base: position 468,112 of record NC_090252.1, on the reverse strand, counting down.
GCCAGTGATATTATTATACAATGCAATCCGTTCTGCCTCACAAAATGGCTCACAGTCACATGCTTGCCAAAAGCAAGAATCGTAGCATTGCCATTGTTGCTAGCAGCCATTTCATAGCTTTGCAAGGAAAGAGTCATTTGACGTCACATGACGTCATTACACAATTACGAAACATTCTGAAAATAGGTCACAAGCAGTGTCAGCCAGCCCAGGCTGTGTGGAAATTATATTTCAAGTTCGTATAAATTTGCCGGACACCCTGACCCAAAACACAAGGGTTTGGTTACAGCGACAGTCGAGACCTAAACTTTTGGTGCGCCGATAACTTGGTCGCTGGATAGTGAGGAAAACAACAGAGAAAATCCTGTGAACGTTAGCCAAGAAACCCTATTTCCTTTAGAAAGTGTGCCCCACTGGGATACTCACATTTTTTACATTTACAGATGTTTCATTTCTCGAAGGAATAGAAAAATGCAGTAGATCTCTCTGTAAACGGCACCGTTTGGGAGGAGAAAACGACATACCCTCCCAATCAACGAGTACGCTCGGAGAACCACACATAATTAGGCCTGTCCTTAACTGGGCGACGTCGACTACGAGAAGTGTACATCGCGAAGCTGGCCGCACGTAACGTTTCTGAGTTTCCGTTAACAAACAAGAAGAGCAAACGCTCGATCGAGTCACTTTCGCAGTTCTGAATATTATATGAGGCATCAGATGGACAGGAAGAAATTGCTATTCACAACACAATGCATACCTGAAGCATACCTGTGACCTTGAAAAAGGTCAAAGGTCACCAAAGCAGACGTCAAAGTGTAGAGGTCACTGGGAGTCACGTTCACATAAAATTTGAGCCCGGTCACTTTTATAGTTTCCGAGAAAAGCCCAACGTTAAGTTGTGTGTTGCCGAACAGAAAAGGCTAGTTATCTCCCTTGTTTTTCTGATAACGTTCGTAAAAGGCTACAGATGTAAATACTTTGATGTAAAGAATAATCCTACAAAGTTTCAATCACATCCGATGAACTTTGTCAAAGATATAAAATGTCTAATTTTTCCTTTGACGCTAACCTGTGACCTTGAAAAAGGTCAAAGGTCAACGAAACCATCGTTAAAGTGTAGAGGTCATTGGAGGTCACGACTAAACAAAATATGAGCCCGATCGCTTTGATAGTTTCCGAGAAAAGTCCAACGTTAAGGTGGTGTCTACGGACGGCCGGCCGGCCGGCCGGCCGGACGGCCGGCCGGACAGACTAACACTGACCGATTACATAGAGTCACATTTTCTCAAGTGACTCAAAACCCTTCGCGAAGTCTTCGCGTAGTCGACTTCGGGCTGAATTACCAGACAGACTTTCACATCACATTTCGATTGGATTTGCCTCCTAATTTTTTTCATTTAGTCAAGTTTTGACTAAATGTTGTATTTTCGCCTTACGCGACTTGTTATATTTAGTCAAGTTTTGACTAAATATTTTAACATCGAGGGGGAATCGAAACGAGGGTCGTGGTGTATGTGCGTGTGTGTGTGTGTGTGTGTGTGTGTGTGTGTGTGTGTGTGTGTGTGTGTGTGTGTGTGTGTGTGTGTGTGTGTGTGTGTGTGTGTGTGTGTCTGTAGAGCGATTCAGACTAAACTACTGGACCGATCTGTATGAAATTTGACATGAGAGTTCCTGGGTATGAAATCCCCGAACGTTTTTTTCATTTTTTCGATATATGTCTTTGATGACGTCATATCCGGCTTTTCGTGAAAGTTGAGGCGGCACTGTCACGCCCTCATTTTTCAACCAAATTGGTTGAAATTTTGGTCAAGTAATTTTCGACTAAGCCCGGACTTCGGTATTGCATTTCAGCTTGGTGGCTTAAAAATTAATTAATGACTTTGGTCATTAAAAATCGGAAAATTGTAAAAAATAAATAAAAATGTATAAAACGATCCAAATTTACGTTTATCTTATTCTCCATCATTTGCTGATTCCAAAAACATATAAATATGTTCTATTCGGATTAAAAACAAGCTCTGAAAATTAAATATATAAAAATTATTATCAAAATTAAATTGTCGAAATCAATTTAAAAACACTTTCATCTTATGCCTTGTCGGTTCCTGATTCCAAAAACATATAGATATGATATGTTTGGATTAAAAACACGCTCAGAAAGTTAAAACAAAGAGAGGTACAGAAAAGCGTGCTATCCTTCTTAGCGCAACTACTACCCCGCTCTTCTTGTCAATTTCACTGCCTTTGCCATGAGCGGTGGACTGACGATGCTACGAGTATACGGTCTTGCTGAAAAATGGCATTGCGTTCAGTTTCATTCTGTGAGTTCGACAGCTACTTGACTAAATATTGTATTTTCGCCTTACGCGACTTGTTTATATTTAGTCAAGTTTTGACTAAATATTTTAACATCGAGGGGGAATCGAAACGAGGGTCGTGGTGTATGTGCGTGTGTGTGTGCGTGTGTGCGTGTGTGTGTGTGTGTGTGTGTGTAGAGCGATTCAGACTAAACTACTGGACCGATCTTTATGAAATTTGACATGAGAGTTCCTGGGTATGAAATCCCCGAACATTTTTTTCATTTTTTTGATAAATGTCTTTGATGACGTCATATCCGGCTTTTCGTGAACGTTGAGGCGGCACTGTCACACCCTCATTTTTCAATCAAATTGATTGAAATTTTTGTAAAGCAATCTTCGACGAAGGCCGGACTTCGGTATTGCATTTCAGCTTGGTGGCTTAAAAATTAATTAATGACTTTGGTCATTAACAATCTGAAAATTGTAATAAATGTTTGGTTTTTTTATATAAAACGATCCAAAGTTACGTTCATCTTATTCTACATAATTTCCTGATTCCAAAAACATATAAATATGTTATATTTGGATTAAAAACAAGCTCTGAAAATTAAAAATATAAAAATTATGATCAAAATTAAATTTTCGAAATCGATTTAAAAACAATTTCATCTTATTTCTTGTCGGTTCCTGATTCTAAAAACATATAAATATGATATGTTTGGATTAAAAACACGCTCAGAAAGTTAAAACGAAGAGAGGTACAGAAAAGCGTGTTTTTGCAGCACAGCAAAACCACTACCGCGCTGAACAGGCTCGTCAGTTTCACTCCGGACTACGGTCATTGTGAAAAAATGCAGTGCGTTCAGTTTCATTCTGTGAGTTCCACAGCTTGACTAAATGTAGTAATTTCGCATTACGTGACTTGTTTCTTCTCTCTTTTTAAATTTTTTTGGGAAGGATTCTCTGTAAATTGCAAGCAATCTGGGAACATCAAGACACTACACATTACGTCACTAAAAATGCGTCATACTCGCCTTATTAAGGCTTGAATCGAGCGTTTGAAAATGCTGAGTCTGAAGGTGGGTGTAACTGACACCTCTTGGTATCAGTCTGCCTTAGAGATGAAGTCGAGAGTTGGCCTGATGGCCAGAATAGCGCACTACATTTTACTACATAGAACTAAGGCGCGTCTACCGCGACTGTGCCTGAGCTCAACATTGGCGGGCACTGCTCACAGACCGGCGCACGGTACACGGCACTGTAAACATTCCCTGTCCCTTCACCTCTCTCGCCACCATCCACCCTACCCTTGAACTCATACCTGTACTGTCTGGTTAGACGAAACACTCATGTTTTGGCTCATTCGGGACTTTTCAAGAAACATATAACAAGAAATTGTTTACAAATGTGGAGCTTTAGAAGAGGAAAGCTCTTTCCAATAATTTGTATTTGTTTAAAATAAAAAAAGTTGCTATTTAACGGTTTTCTTCATTTAAGCCTATTTTTCAATTCAACTCAACAAACAATAATTTTTCTGATACAGGAGGTAATACAAAATACAATGATGTCACCTTTGTGATTGAAATATCAATTTGTCAGAAATCGATAAAATCTGCTGTTTTTTAGTGCATTTTTCATTAGCGAATTTTTAAATACAATCCCATAGTCCGAACTTAGTCAAAGATCATGTAATGAACATTTCAAACAAATTGATAAAAAAAAACACACCACCTGTTGCCGTGAGAGTTTGCAAACGGTCAAATATGACGTCATCAAATAGCCCTATCCAAAATCGGGGACAAAGATTTCAAGCAAATGCTCTTAAATATGTCTGTACCAAGTTTCCAACTATAGGTGTCAAACAGCATACAGACGATTAATAAACATGGCTCCAAGGCCGATTTTAAGGCACGGGAGGTATTCCCGAGCAAATTTGGTTTCATTTGACAGACAAATGCATATAGTCTCTGAAACAACCTTTCTTGGTACCCAAAAGTGGCAGCAGCTATACGCAATTTTAAGGCAAAGTAGCCCAGTGTTTTCTAAAAATGCACTTCAGAGAAAAACACTTTGTTGCAAAATTCGGTCATATCAGTTGAACCGAAGGCAGCAGACTAAATATTTTTGAGTGAACTATTAAGTAATTGGAAGGTGTTAAACAGCAAGTAAAAAGATTGTTTGCGTGCAACACATAGCGGCACCAGGAGGCCTTGCATTTCAGAAATTGTTACGTCACGTCATTTTCATTTTTCTGGATAATGTCAAATCTCATAAAAGACGTTTTGTAAGCCACAATCTACTGAAATACATATCAGAGGGAAGTGTATCCATTGGGCTTTTAGTTGCAAGTACCTCTGATGAGATAGCTTATAAACACTAAGTGTGAGAGTTCTTTTCCGAAGCACACACCCTAATTTTGTAAGTCAAAGTTCTGTCATGAAAGGATTTTGAGAGGCACAATGACAGGTAAGGGTGGAGTGTAATGGACCTAACATGCACGTTACTACATATAAAAATGCCTGCTCTGAGCGTAGGTGCAAAATATATAAAGATACATGTGAAGAAATGTATGCGCGAGACGATAACTGTGTGCTGAGTCTCATTTAGTGAAACAACGCCTTTAATTGCTTTTCCTTACATTTTCAGGCAGTGCTGGTTTTCATACACAGGACTACGGCAGCTGCCAGTCATTGGAGTCAATGTCAACACAACATCAAATCATCGTACTCCTTGTTCCAATGTTGACACAAGACTACGGCAGCTCACTGTCGGCATTAGACCCGTCCACCGTGTTGTCGTCCGGCAGGTCGGACGCGTCGGCCACAGAGCCGGCGTCGGACACAGAGCTGTTGTCGAAGAGTGGGGAGGACGCCTTGGTGTCAGCTGACTGCCACGTGGCAGCCGTGCTCACAGCGTTGTTTTCCGAGGTCGTTGCTGCCTCCAGATTCCCGAAGGCACGAGCACCAACAGCACCAGCTCCGGCCTTGTCAGACTGACCTTGGGTTGCTCCTTTGACCTTGCGGCGATAGTACCAGAACGCCAGAACAGCCCCGATGGTGACCGCCACCACCACGCCCAAGGAGATCACTGTGATCATCACGCTGTTGTCGTCTGCGCTCTTAGGGTCCTCGCTCTTTGGGTCCTCGCTCTTTGGGTCCTCGCTCTTTGGGTCATCGCTCTTTGGGTCATCGCTCTTTGGGTTGTTCTCTGGAGCTGGGTACCAGAATGGGTCATGGGAGTCAAAAACTGAACTGACTTCAAATCCATCAACAATGTGTTCATAATGATCTTTAAGACACTGTGAGCATCCAAATTATGTATAATTAAAGTTATTTCGTGAACTGGCAGCAACGAATGGCCGAAACAACTTCGTAACACGAGCGAGCAGATGAGAAACAAACCGTCTGCTAGTGGCGACGTTTTCATGCAACGGCACAACGGGTGCATAGATATCCTTCCGCAAGAATGCTGTGTATGTTAGTACAAAAGCAGTTGGGCACAAAATCATGTTGATTGAAATAACAGGACAAACAACGATAACTTCGTAACAGGTAAAAGGGGAAACCAAATGGTCTGACAGTTTTTAATGGACAAATTGCAAAAACTGTGGACGTTATTTGCTTTTATCGTGCGTTCTACACGTGTGTCACGAAGTGTGCTTAAGGAGTGACAGCCCAACATTGTCGTGCGTTTGTGATGAGAGGGGCGGTGATGTGCAAATGAAGTTAGGGCTGATGTGAATTATATTGGCATAGGGCTCATGTGAATTATATTGACATAGGGCTAATGTGAATTATATTGACATAGGGCTGTTGTGAATTATAACGACATAGGGCTGATGTAAATTATATTGACATAGGGCTGATGTGAATTATAACGACATAGGGCTGATATGAATGATATTGACAAAGGGCTGATGTGAATTATAACGACATAGGGCTGATGTGAATTATAACGACATAGGGCTGATGTGAATTATAACGACATAGGGCTGATGTGAACTATAACGGCATAGGGCTGATGTGAATTATATTGACATAGGGCTGATGTGAATTATAACGACATAGGGCTGATGTGAATTATAACGACATAGGGCTGATGTGAATTATATTGACATAGGGCTGATGTGAATTATAACGACATAGGGCTGATGTGAATTATAACGACATAGGGCTGATGTGAATTATAACGACATAGGGCTGATGTGAATTATAACGACATAGGGCTGATGTGAACTATAACGGCATAGGGCTGATGTGAATTATATTGACATAGGGCTGATGTGAATTATAACGACATAGGGCTGATGTGAATTATAACGACATAGGGCTGATGTGAATTATAACGACATAGGGCTGATGTGAATTATAACGACATAGGGCTGATGTGAATTATATTGACATAGGGCAGATGTGAATTATAACGACATATTTCCAAATAATCCATGCATTGTACACTGCCCACCCCATCCCACCCTGAATAACTGTACATATTTTAATGGTTGATGGTGTGTGTGTGTTAGTGACTTTAAGTCTCCGTGTGTGTGAACGAGTGCATGTGCGCCTTGAGTCGCCTGTTGGTGAGATATGTGCGCGTTATATTCGTATTATTATTATCGTATTATTATTATAGGGCTGATGTGAATTATAACGACATAGGGCAGATGTGAATTATAACGACATAGGGCTGATGTGAATTATAACGACATAGGGCTGATGTGAAATATAACGACACGTTATACAAAGAAAAAAGTCCCGTTTGTGACCGCTCATGCGATCGACACCTGCATTACATAATAGGAATCATCCTGAACTCAGGTCAAAATGAGTTCGGCTTATTCTCTCCCTGACCGGAGGCGACAGTCCTACGCGAATCTATCAAAAATAGGAATACAGAGTTATCTCCCATATGTTTTTCGCGAGCACTGATCTAAATTTGAGATCAGTGTTCGCGAGACGAAAATGATTGCAGATTGGCCGACTTCGACAGTGATTTCCGTTCTGTTCCTCACAGTTATGATAAAGACATCGTTCTAAGGTCAAAACAAGTCGACATTTTGGGACCGGAAGGAGACCGTAATATATGGTTGCATCACTACAAAAAAAATCGTCTGCTTCAGCGAACGCCGAAACCAAACGGTTGATTATCACGTGACACTTTTCCCATATTTAGAGTTGTTTCCACAGTAAATACATCCGCGACAAAAATAGCTCCCTTGAAACTGTCTTACAAATCAATTCCTTTGTAATTTAAAAATTACACAACACCATGAAAAATCATTATCGACGATCGCAAATCTGCTTATATCAATAATACATTACAAAAAGCTCTAAATATGTAAACAAAAAAAGTCGGTTTCCTTGCCAGACAAGGAAACTCAAGGCATCCTGTCATGTCAGGGAGAGAATGAGCCGAACTCATTTTGACCTGAGTTCAGGATGAATAGGAATATCATGGCACACGAAATACGCACGCTAGCTAAACAAAATAACCTGTTCGGAGTAGATCATTGATCTGGCTTCCTTCTCGCATGTACAAGTTCTAAAGTTTTGCCCATTGTGATCCCAGCGAAGCTAATACTGTAATCGACTTGAGATATTTTCATACCGATAATACATGATAAAGAAGGATGATAAATAGAAGGATTCTTTGTTAACAGGTAAGTGCTACGGTTGGGTATGGAAGTTCACCAACAATTGGGAACATACTAACTAAAATCGAACCTCGGGAAAATATGCAAGCTATTCAGGTTATTTTGTTTAGCTAGCGTGCGTATTTCGTGTGTCCAGTTGATTTTGAGCGGCGGTCACGTGATCCCTGTGAAATCTTTGATACGTAAGGTGATACAGAGAGTACAGTGAACGGAATGAATGGTTTTATTTGGGTGCGGAATGTGTTGCTCACACCTCGATCTGATATGATTTCAGCTTTCTCGACATTGAGACTGATACACGTGGATACCACAGTCAAGTCTAACGATAACTAATAATATCAGTTAATAATATCATTCGACATACAATGTACACGCAAACAAAACGTATACATGCATTAATCTGATGTTGACTCCTACCTGTAACGTTAACCCCCCTGCAGGCAGGATTGATGTACTTTGTCAGAGGATTGTGCAATCCAAAGGAAGGGTTGCACCCCTTGTCACAATTCCAGTCACCCCCGTCATATTCTCCGACCTCGCTGATGTGATAGACAAACGTGTAATGCGTCGCGTTCTGACGACATCCACAGCTGGTTGAAGACGGGTTGTCAAAGCTGCAGGTGTGGTAGTCTGCTGAGCCCACCGTACACCGACCAGTTACTTCATCTTGTGTGAACACCGTACTGTTTGGAGCAGTATCGCATTTTGCAGTGATGCTGCTTTTCTTCACTTCGCAGTATAGCGTCACTGACGCGTTCAGCACCCATTCTTGTGGGCACGTGAATACCACGTCATCTTGACCAACGACTGAAAACATATTATTTCATTAATTTCATCTCACGTACAAATTTAAAGGTTGCACACCCCGAGTTCTGAATTGCTTGCATATTTTCCCGAGCATCGATTTGTAGGTTACAAGAATGTTTGTGAAGTTGAAATGTATTCAAATAAATACATTTCGGCCTTAGCTATAAATGAGTTTATGATAAAGCGAAAGCAACCTGCAAGTGAGCCGTTTGAGAAGGGCTTAAGCAAACAAGTCATTCTCAAACGGCTTATCGCTATTCAGTTGGCGTTCTATTCCATTCGATCTACATTTCCGAGATCAACAGACAACAGAAGCTGAAGGAAAAAAAACCACCCTCCATCCCCACCTTTTTTCATTAACCATTGAATTTTGGGTCCCAAAAAAATAAAAATAAATTGCTTGATGAAATAAGTCGAAAATGTGTTTGACGTACTTAGTTGTAAGCAGTATTTTACACATTTGTCAACAGATGCTAGAGATGTTAACGTTGTTGTACACATACCTGCCAAATATGCAGGGAATTTATGTTTATGAAGGCACGGTAGGCTATGTCTAGGAGTCTGCATATTTCGCAAGTTTTAAACTATTATTTGTTGCATTTCTTGTCACCTGGTACTGTTGGCGGGAGATAAGCATGGCAGAGGGGGACACTGCATTCTGCTGTATTTTGGTAGATTGTTACTGGACTTACGCAGGGTCCACAGGTGAGCCCAAGCGAACCACGGGATGTGGCAAGCGTAACCACGGGATGGGATATCCCGTGGCCGGTTCGGGACCCTGCTCCCTCCAGATCTGAGGCCTGGGGCTGGTAGCAAAGCCCCGCAAAACAGCAGCATGGGTGCCGGAAAGCAAGCACATGGTAATGGTTTCACACCCCGACCATGCTGACTCAGGGTAAAATGAAGGTTTGCAGTGGATCTCAGACGCGTTGTTGCCAGTTAAACCAGGCCCAGCTTTTGGAGGGATGGAATTTCACAATAAAGCAGTTACCCCCCCTTAGCCATGCTTATCTTCCGCCAATCCGTGCCCACTTTATGCCAAAACCTTTACCTATGTTGATTTATCAGTCCAGTAAAAATGAACTTGACTGATCATAAGGCTTGTGTTTCATTGATTATCTCCCTTTAGCATGATGGGGGATATTATTTTGTGTTGCATGGTTGTTAGTCTTGTCATAAAGAGTAATAATTATGGCCGGTGTGTATTTTTTGCATGTTTTATTTTTACGTGCACCACGAAAACGGTGTTTGCTCAAAACAGGAGACATGCATATTGCTAGAAAAATACGTACACTTCATGGAAGAAAGTTTATAAGAAAAGTTCACACAATACTGTCAGATCAAGAAGACTGTGCACCAAAGTCTTTAACAATGTCTAGTTTTTTCGATTGATAAAGTTGAACATTGCTGCAAGTCTTTCAAACCGACTATAGTTTTTAAATAAGACTTTATTGTATTTTTTTGACATAGGAATCTGCTTCACGGCCATGAGTTTTTGTTCTCATTCAAACGTATACGTTCCCACTCGGTGCGTTTTCTTATTGATCGAATTTCTGGGTATAATCTACCGAATTTCATCCCAAATCTGCTTCACTTGCAAGAACTTGGCATGATTTTCTCTTTCTAGAAAATTGGCGGGGAAGCATTCAGTCATGAGTTTGTTTTGGTTGCCACCCGGCAGACGCCTTACCTAAAGCTATATGTATCATACCAAAAAACATTTGATGAATGTCATATCTCACGTCTAGTGACAGCTGATTCACATGCCAATTATATGGCGGCTGTGTGCCCTTTTACAACCGTTTTGATGAACGGTAAGATACTACAAGGGATGGCACCATTTTACAATTGTAACCCACCTGCCGGGCGAGTAACTTCAAGAAAGTCACTAGCCCGTCGTAAATGTTGCTGGCCCGGTACATACCACACAACAAATGATGAATGTTAGATGTCTGTACACAATTAACACAGCGGTGAAATTTACAGAAGCCTCGTTTAATGTTTTACTACAACATGGTATTTATATGGCTTTAAAACTCGATAGTAAAACCGACAGTTTTGCATTTGACCAGAATTTGTACTAGCCAGTCGGGCCAGGCGGTTGCTACTAGCCCGGCGGATGTTTTACTCGTCCCTGGGATCGGGCAGATGATTCAGCGATCCCTCAATACGGTGCTGTTCCAATCCACACCACTCGATTGTTGCTTTTGACGCCTGTTTACCTGCCCGTAATGTACCGACAACACTCACCGTGCACCAAAGCGCAGTATGATGACAAGAGGGCAAGGCAAGACAAAACCAATCTCATGGTGGCTTCAAATCCATATTGCCAGAGGGGGGAAAGTGAAGGCCACAACAATTGTGTTCGGCCTGTGCCTGTAGATTGTGACGTCACATGTTGTTTCAGAAGAAGAACGTGCATAATTTGCAGGTCTCGGCTACATATTACGTCATGCGTCATTGGACAGTTTCGGCTAGCCTGGATGAAAGGAAGGATTCTCTCTCTCTCTCTCTCTCTCTCTCTCTCTCTCTCTCTCTCTCTCTCTCTCTCCCTCTCTCTCCCTCTCTCTCTCTCTCTCTCTCTCTCTCTCTCTCTCTCTCTCTCTCTCTCTCTCTCTCTCTCTCTCTCTCTCTCTGTGCGGGTCGGTGAATATTAATTTGGGCAGTTCGGTTGAGTCAGTTGAAAAGCAAACTATAGGGTGAACTTCTCTGGTTCATCTTGTTAAGAATACTTTGATTTAAAATGAAACACTGGCAAAACATGCTGCGTTTGTTATACAGATGCAACTGTTTCTAAGCATGATGTCTGTGTATAATTATGGTCTGCAGTCCATTCGTCAATGCACTCTTTTGTAGCTGACAGAATGTCACTTGACGAGGAGACTGAATAGGTCGGTCAAATGCGCCACTCTTCAACCTGCGAGCTGTAAAGGTGATCGTGTACATGTTTTCTTGTTTTGAATAAACCCACGGTAACATTTCGCTAAAACGTTATGTCAAGATGATGAATGAACCATGGGGAAAAAAGTCATAGGATAAAACAATATATGTAAATAACAGTTTTTATTTTTATGTTTATGTCTGCCGTGTGTTGGACCATGTGCTTTGTCTATCAATATCGACCAATCTTCTTCTTCTTCTTCTGCGTTCGTGGGCTGTAACTCCCACGTACACTCGTAACTGTGCGCGATTGGATTTTTAAGTTGATGCCCATTTTTACCCCGCCATTTAGGCAGCCATACGCCGCTTTCAGAGGAAGCATGCTGGGTATTTTCGTGTTTCTGTAACCCACCGAATTCTGACATGGATTACAGGATCTTTTCCGTGCGTACTTCGTCTTGTGCTAGTGAATAGAATAAGCATTATATCGGTCAACTGTCAATTTCTGTGAGGTAATGTAGACAAGGACCTTTAATATGACGTAATGTCAACTTTCACATCACAGATCGTTTGGTATTCAAATCAGTTTGATTGTCCAGTAGTATGTATATGTTCTTTGTGCGTTTTGAGTGACCAGGCGTTTTGAGTGACCAGGCGTTTTGAGTGACCAGGCGTTTTGAGTGACCAGGCGTTTTGAGTGACCAGGCATTTTGAGTGACCAGAATGACCAGGCGTTTTGAGTGACCAGGCGTTTTGAGTGACCAGGCGTTTTGAGTGACCAGGCGTTTTGAGTGACCAGAGTGACCAGGCGATTTGAGTGACCAGGCGTTTTGAGTGACCAGGCGTTTTGAGTGACCAGGCGTTTTGAGTGACCAGGCGTTTTGATTGACCAGGCGTTTTGAGTGACCAGGCGATTTGAGTGACCAGGCGTTTTGAGTGACCAGGCGTTTTGAGTGACCAGGCGTTTTGAGTGACCAGGCGTTTTGAGTGACCAGGCGTTTTGAGTGACCAGAGTGACCAGGCGTTTTGAGTGACCAGGCGTTTTGAGTGACCAGGCGTTTTGAGTGACCAGGCGTTTTGAGTGACCAGGCGTTTTGATTGACCAGGCATTTTGAGTGACCAGGTGTTTTGAGTGACCAGGCGTTTTGAGTGACCAGGTGTTTTGAGTGACCAGGCGTTTTGAGTGACCAGGCGTTTTGAGTGACCAGAGTGACCAGGCGTTTTGAGTGACCAGGCGTTTTGAGTGACCAGGCGTTTTGAGTGACCAGGCGTTTTGAGTGACCAGGCGTTTTGAGTGACCAGGCGTTTTGAGTGACCAGGCGTTTTGAGTGACCAGAGTGACCAGGCGTTTTGAGTGACCAGGCGTTTTGAGTGACCAGGCGTTTTGAGTGACCAGGCGTTTTGAGTGACCAGAGTGACCAGGCGTTTTGAGTGACCAGGCGTTTTGAGTGACCAGGCGTTTTGAGTGACCAGGTGTTTTGAGTGACCAGGCGTTTTGAGTGACCAGGCGTTTTGAGTGACCAGGCGTTTTGAGTGACCAGGCGTTTTGAGTGACCAGGCATTTTGAGAAAATAATCGAGCCTTATTGCTTTGAAACAGCTGAATATGTCAAAGAAAGGAAGAGTACAAGTACAGTCGAACCCACCTATGAGAATATTTTTTCTTTATAATAAAACGCAAGTACCAGAGGCAATTATCTGCATTGACCCCATGTACGTATTTTGTTAAAAGAAAAAAAATACTCAAGTATAAATGTTGTACATGCCTAAACAGAACAGTTTTGTTCATCCACTTATCTCAACAAAGAGTCAAGGAGAATAATAGGAACTAGAGGAATGACGTCAGTGAACAGTTATAACGGGAACTGTTCTTGCAAATTTTCTTTTGTATCAGGATTGTTGATCTCAAGACTACTGTTGACTTCAGAATAGTATCTTCCCATACGTTTTGTATCAGGATTGTTGATCTCAAGACTACTGTTGACTTCAGAATAGTATCTTCCCATACGTTTTGTATCAGGATTGTTGATCTCAAGACTACTGTTGACTTCAGAATAGTATCTTCCCATACGTTTTGAAAATTGAAAATATTTTAATTTCATGTTGTAAAAAAAAACCCGAAGTAATTATAAAAGATTGTAAAACGTTAGAGAAACACATGCTTGTTTGTGTTTTGGTAAAGGAGCAACCTGACAATTGTTGGTATCAGACTTTTGATTGAACTTTACAATGTGTTCAGTATTTCACTATCATCTAGGGAAGGTAAATCAAGAAAAGAGATTGAAAAGCTACATTGTATCGAGTGTGATGGATACTGTTGTACATGTATACAAATCCAATGCTGTGCCTTAGTTAAACAGACACAGGAAAGACACAAACAGTACTTGTGTTGTCTTTAGCGTGCGCGCGCGTGTGTGTATGTGTGTGTGTGTGTGTGTGTGTGTGTGTGTATGTGTGTGTGTGTGTGTGTGTGTATGTGTGTGTGTATGTGTGTGTGTGTGTGTGTGTGTATGTGTGAGTGTGTGAGTGAGTGAGTGTGTGTATGTATGTGAGTGTGTGTGTTTGTGTGTGTGTGTGTGTGTGTGTGTGTGTGTGTGTGTGTGTGTGTGTGTGTGTGTGTGTGTGTGTGCGTGTGTGTGTGCATGTATATGTGTGTGGGCGCGTATGTGTGCATGCATGCTCGCGCGTGTGTGTGTGTGTGTGTGTGTGTGAGTATGTGTGTGTGTGTGTGTGTGTGTGTGTGTGTGTGTGTGTGTGTGTGTGTGTGTGTGTGTGTGATCACGACGCATAGGACGCACACACTTGATCACGACACGTAAGACGCACACACTGATCAATACGCGTAAGACGCACACACTGATCACGACGCATAAGACACACACACTCTTCACGGCGCATAAGACGCACACACTGATCACGGCGCATATGTCGCACACACTGATCGCGACGCATAGGACGCACACACTGATCACGGCGCATAGGACGCACACACTGATCGTGACGCATATATGATGCATACACTTATCGCAGTGCATAAGACACACACAGTGATCGCGGTGCATAGGACGCATACACTGATCACGGCGCATAAGACGCACACACTGATTGCGACGCATAGGACGCACACACTGATCACAGCGCATAAGACACACACACTGATCACGACGAATAAGACGGAAACACTGACCACGACGCATACGACGCACACACTGATCGCGGCGCATAAGCCACATACACTGAACACGACGCATAAAACGCACACACTGAACACGACGCATACGTACATTGATCGAGACGCATAAGACGCACACACTGATTGCGATGCATACGACGCACCCACAGATCGCGGCGCATAAGACGCACACACTGAACACGACGCATAAGACGCACACACTGATCGCGGCGCATAAGACGCACACACGGATCGCGGCGCATAAGACGCACACACTGAACACGACGCATAAGACGCACACACTGATCACGGCGCATAAGACGCACACACTGATCGCGGCGCATAAGACGCACACACTGATCGCGGCGCATAAAACGCACACACTGAACACGACGCATAAGACGCACACACTGAACACGGCGCATACGACGCACACACTGAACACGGCGCATAAGACCCACACACTGATCGCGGCGCATAAGACGCACACACTGATCGCGGCGCATAAAACGCACACACTGAACACGGCGCATACGACGCACACACTGAACACGATGCATAAGACGCACACACTGAACACGGCGCATAAGACGCACACACTGATCGCGGCGCATAAGACGCACACACTGAACACGATGCATAAGACGCACACACTGATCGCGGCGCATAAGACGCACACACTGATTGCGGCGCATAAAACGCACACACTGAACACGACGCATAAGACGCACACACTGAACACGATGCATAAGACGCACACACTGATCGCGGCGCATAAAACGCACACACTGAACACGACGCATAAAACGCACACACTGATCGCGGCGCATAAAACGCACACACTGAACACGATGCATAAGACGCACACACTGAACACGATGCATAAGACGCACACACTGATCGCGGCGCATAAAACGCACACACTGAACATGACGCATAAGACGCACACACTGAACACGATGCATAAGACGCACACACTGAACACGGTGCATAAGACGCACACACTGAACACGACGCATAAGACGCACACACTGAACACGATGCATAAGACGCACACACTGATCGCGGCGCATAAGTCGCACACACTGATCGCGGCGCATAAGACGCACACACTGAACACGACGCATAAGACGCACACACTGAACAAAATGCATAAGACGCACACACTGATCGCGGCGCATAAAACGCACACACTGAACACGACGCATAAGACGCACACACTGAACACGATGCATAAGACGCACACACTGAACACGGTGCATAAAACGCACACACTGAACATGACGCATAAGACGCACACACTGAACACGGTGCATAAGACGCACACACTGAACACGGTGCATAAAACGCACACACTGAACACGACGCATAAGACGCACACACTGAACACGACGCATAAGACGCACACACTGAACACGGTGCATAAAACGCACACACTGAACACGACGCATAAGACGCACACACTGAACACGGTGCATAAAACGCACACACTGAACACGACGCATAAGACGCACACACTGAACACGGTGCATAAAACGCACACACTGAACACGACGCATAAGACGCACACACTGAACACGGTGCATAAAACGCACACACTGAACACGACGCATAAGACGCACACACTGAACACGGTGCATAAGACGCACACACTGAACACGGTGCATAAAACGCACACACTGAACACGACGCATGAGACGCACACACTGATCGCGACGCATATGATGCATACACTTATCGCGGTGCATAAGACACACACAGTGATCGCGGCGCATAAGACGCACACACTGAACACGACGCATAAGACGCACACACTGAACACGATGCATAAGACGCACACACTGATCGCGGCGCATAAGACGCACACACTGAACACGACGCATAAGACGCACACACTGAACACGATGCATAAGACGCACACACTGAACACGGCGCATAAGACGCACACACTGATCGCGGCGCATAAGACGCACACACTGATCGCGGCGCATAAGACGCACACACTGAACACGACGCATAAGACGCACACACTGAACACGATGCATAAGACGCACACACTGAACACGGCGCATACGACGCATACGTACACTGATCGCGACGCCCGAATAACCGTTATGATAAGAACGTTTTCTGAGGAACACAATCTCACACCCCTTTCGCTGCCAATCAAAACTTCCTGACTGCCAGGGAATATTGGAGTTCGGGGTGTAATAATTCACAAAAAATTCTAGCTCCAAACTGGCAGTAGGTAGAAAAGTAAAACCTATGTTATTTTTAAAAGAAATTCAACCAAGAATCTGTTTTTAGTATCTAATCATGGAAATAATGCACAAGTGCAGGACGGGTATACCCGTCCTAAGGCAGTCAAGGGGTTAGTTTTAGACCTTTGTCAATCTATCGCTTGGAATCTGCTTTGCGCTGGACGTTTGTGTAGATTTGGATTCAGAAAACAACCGAACTCATTCCAGTCATTCCGGCTAGCCGAAACTGTTCAATGATGCATGACGTAATATGTAGCCGAGACCTACCAATTATGCACGTCCTTCTTCTGGAACAACATTTGTCGTCACAATCTACATGCACAGGCCGAAACAAATTGCTGTGGCCTTCACTTTTCCCCCTCTGGCAATATGGATTTGAAGCCACCATGAGATTGGTTTTGTCTTGCCTTGCCCTCTTGTCAACATACTGCGCTTTGGTGCACGGTGAGTGCTGTCGGTACATTACGGGCATGTCAAAAGAGGGTCTTGAGTATTGGAACGTAGTGTGGTCACTTTTCTTAAAGAAGCATATATCTATATTACTCATAGAAA
The DNA here is from genome assembly GCF_037325665.1 of Littorina saxatilis. NCBI lineage: Eukaryota > Metazoa > Mollusca > Gastropoda > Littorinimorpha > Littorinidae > Littorina > Littorina saxatilis. Next base: position 450,488 of record NC_090252.1, on the reverse strand, counting down.
GTGTACAGCAGGGATTTTCGAACAGTTGCTGGCACCCAGGGGCTAAACTATGAACAGAGATTGAAGTTGTTAATACGCCAAGTCTGGTGGACAGGAGGTTGAGAGGCAGCATGATCCAGACTTGCACAATCCTACACAAACTTTACGAGTAACGCGCTACGAACTCACTTCTCCAGTTACACGAGGCTTCCAGCACAAGAGGGCATGATAATAAACTAACAACAATACTGTTAAGACTAACCTGTATGCACATTTTGTACTAACCGTGTTGTGAATAACTGGAACAATTTGCCACCCAACATTGTGTCAGCAGGAACACAAAACACGTTCAAAAATGCATTGACAAACACTGGAGACAATTTATGTTCTCTACAAATGTACAACTCAACTGAGACCGCCATAGGACGTACGCAGCGCACAATTTATGAACAATGGTATTTTTAAATCATCGTTGGAAAACATAGATATGTTATGTTATGTTATGTTATGTTATGCTATGTTATGTTATGTTATGCTATGCTATGCTATGCTATGCTATGCTATGCTATGCTATGTTCTTGTGTTTATGTGGAGGCGGAATCAGAGAGAGAGAGAGAGAGAGAGAGAGAGAGAGAGAGAGAGAGAGAGAGAGAGAGAGAGAGAGAGAGAGAGAGAGAGAGAGAGAGGGAGAGAGGGAGAGAGGGGGACAGACAGACAGACAGACAGACAGACAGACAGACAGACATTTTAACAATTCAATACCGACATGCAAACGGATTGTATTTGCGCGCACGCATGTAGGCATGCGCGCGCACACACACATACCCGCCCGCACGCACGCACCCATCCGCGCACGTCTCTCTCTCTCTCTCTCCCTCTCTCTCCCTCTCTCTTTCTCTCTCTCTCTCTCTCTCTCTCTCTCTCTCTCTCTCTCTCTCTCTCTCTCTCTCTCGCCCTCTCTCTCTCGCGCGCAAGCATAAATCTTCCCGCCAATAGATCGCACAATCAGTTGGAATCAGGACCCATTTTCTGTTCACAGAAAGCAATGTTGTGTTTATTAAGACCGTTTTTCAAGTTTAAATTTATTTACGACCACATGTACCTGGGAAAGTTTGTTGTTGTTGTTGTTGTTGTTGGTGGTGGTGGTGTTGTTGTTGTTGTTGCTACGACCATATAAAGAGGCGGCGGACTCATTTCTTAATTAACAAAGGACCTGGTTGTTGTTACCACAACACAATTTAGGCATTCTGTCACACGTGTGACGGGGGTATGCCTGACCTTGGCCTTGTGTCAGCACGTGTTGGATGAGACATGACAAGCCTGTCCCCGTCGAGCACAAGTTGTAAGTTGTAGCGGCCACGGTTTTACGCAGGACTGATCGACTTGAAAACTCAACAGCAACCCAAGTGATCAACCATGTATCCATTGAACATTTCATTTCCATTCTCTGAGCCGTGTGACGTCAGAGTCCGACAAAAATTTAGATTTAGGGGGCTAGTCAAGTGCATGTTTGTGTGCATTCAATGGTGAAAAATAAAAAGAGTTCCAACTAAAATCGATCGATACATAATGTTATTTGTATTTTCGTCCATACAAATAACGTATATTGTTTGGAGCAACTATTTAGCTATTCATAGTTATATATTACGATATATTTACTTGAGATGAAATTAATAAAATGATACTGTTTTTCAGTCCGTGGTCAAGATGACGTGGTATTGACGTGTCCACAAGAATGGGTGTTGAACGCGTCAGTGACGCTATACTGCGAAGTGAGGAAAAGAAGCATCACTGCAAAATGTAAAACCGCTCCAAACAATACGTTCTTCACACAAGATGGAATCGTACCTCGGTGTACGGTGGGCTCAGCAGACTACACCTGCAGCTTTGACAACCCGTCTTCAACCAGCTGTGGATGTCGTCAGAACGTGACGCATTACACGTTTGTCTATCACATCAGCGAGGTAGGAGAAGATGATGGTGGTGACTGGACGTGTGAAAAGGCGTGCATTCCTGCCTCTGGATTTCAGAATCCTCTGACAACGTACATCAATCCTGCCTGCAGGGGGGTTAACGTTACAGGTAAGTTAAAAAACAAAGGAATACTGTACTCACCAATACAATACGTTCTTGTATTGGTGAGTACAGTATTCCTTTGTTTTTTAACTTTGTTCATCTTACCACAGTCACTTCGTTGTTTAGGTTACAGGTAAGAGTAAACATCAGATGAATGCATGTATACGTTTTGTTTACGTGTACATTGTATGTCGAATATTAGTTATCGTTAGACTTGACTGTCTGCTATCCACGTGTATCAGTCTCAATGTCGAGAAAGCTGAAATCATATCAGATCGAGGTGTGAGCAACAAATTCCGCACCCAAATAAAACAATTCATTCCTTTCACTTTACTTTCTGGATCAACTTTCGTATCAAATATTTATTTCACAGGGATCACGTGACCGCCGCTCAAATGAGGGTACTCTCAAAATTAACTGGACAAAAACGGAAGAGCCTAATTAAAAATCAACAAAAAATCACAATGGGCAAAACTTTGGAATTTGTGCGAGAAGGAAGCCAGATCAATGATCTACTCCGAACAGGTTGTTTTGTTTAGCTAGCTTGCGTTTTGCGTGTGCTATGCTAATCCTACTAAGTAATGCAGGTGTCGGTCGCTACGTTAGTTAACATTCTGGTCACTGCAAAACGTGTGGTTGTACTATCGAGTTTTAAAGCCATATAAATACTGCAGATGCAGGAATTTCTGTCGCCTGCTAATTCATCGCCATGTTGTAGTGAAACTTAAAGCGAGGCTTCTGTGCGTGTCACCGCTGTGTTGATTATGTACAGACATCTACACTCATCATTTGTTGTGTGGTATGTACCGGGCCAGCAACATTTACGGCGGGCTAGTGACTTTCTTGAAGTTACTCGCCCGGCAGGTGGGTTACAATTGTAAAATGTTGCCATCCCTTGTAGTATCTTACTGTTCATCGACACTGTTGTAAAAGGGCACACATCCGCCATATATCGGTATATGAATCAGCTGTCACTAGACGTGAGATATGACATCCATCAAATGGTGTGTTTTCTTGTATGGCAAGTTACATATAGCTTTAGGTAGGGCGTCTGCCGGGTGGCAGCCAAAACAAACTCAAGACTGTATGCTTCCCGACAAAATATCTGCACTAATCGTCATAAAAAAAACCTATACATACATTTAGCTGTATAACTTTATGATGCGGCCAGTTATAGTACAACCAAGTATATTGCTAGAAAGGTAATTTATTCCCCTACCGTTTGAAACAAAGAGTTTCATTTTTTCATCAATTAGTATTTATGCAGTGTACCGGAGACCTAGGACACCCCCAAAAATCAAATTCGCAAAAGTAAATTTGCAGACACTAAAATACACCAAAAAATCACAATAAGCAAGAGTGACCCCGCTTTTGATATCAAATTGAAGAACAACTCATGTTCTACCCACACAAATTGATTTGGTTCAGCTTTTGTGCCTAGCAGTGTTGTTTTGCCATTTTGAAGAAGACTGGTATCAGCCTCGTCAGAAGCGGTAAAACGTTTTCGCGTCATTTTGTGTGTGCTATGTGGGTAAAAATTCCGTAGTTTAGTAATGGCTAGATGTTTTGCTTTTACATTTGACACGAATATTCTTTATACAATTGCAAAAGATTGCTAATGGTACGATTCGTTTTACCAGTTCACGAAATAGCTTTAATTATACATTTTTATGCTCACAGTGTCTTAAAGATCATTATGAACACATTGTTGATGGATTTGAAGTCAGTTCAGTTTTTGACTCCCATGACCCATTCTGGTACCCAGCTCCAGAGAACAACCCAAAGAGCGAGGGCTCAAAGAGCGCAGACAACAACATCGTGATGATCACAGTGATCTCCTTGGGCGTGGTGGTGGCGGTCACCATCGGGGCTGTTCTGGCGTTCGGGTACTATCGCCGCAAGGCCGGAGCTGGTGCTGTTGGTGCTCGTGCCTTCGGGAATCTGGAGGCAGCAACGACCTTGGAAAACGACGCTGTGAGCACGGCTGCCACGTGGCAGTCAGCTGACACCAAGGCGTCCTCCCCACTCTTCGACAATAGCTCTGTGGCCGACAAAAGCTCTGTGGCCGACGAAAGCTCTGTGGCCGACGAAAGCTCTGTGGCCGACGCGTCCGACCTGCCGGACGACAGCACGGTGGACGGGTCTAATGCCGACAATGAGCTGCCGTAGTCAAGTGTCAACATTGGAACCAGGAGTACGATGATTGGATGTTGTGTTGAAATTGACTCCAGTGACTGTTCATGTTGCTGGCAAACCTACCTAACGGATCGTACACTTTTTGTCTTTTTAGTACGCTCCTTATATAATCATATATTATATAAGGCCAAAAAAAAAATAGGTCTGTTTACGGTAACCCGACCGACCCTAGTTTTTTCGCGCGACCCTAGACTTTTTTTTGGCATTTGGGGAAAGAAAAAAAAAATCTCGGTTTTTTTGGCAAAATAACGTAAAAATATGGTTTTTTGGAAAAAAAAAAAAAAAAAAAAAAAAACAATCCCGACCTACCGACCCTATTTTTTTGGCCTATGTTACCGTAAACAGACCTATTTTTTTTTTTGCCTAAAACTACATTTGTAGAATTGTGTGACTGTTGACAGATAAACGGCATAGTTTTCAAATACAAACAGATTGTTTTGAATATATGTTAATTAGAATGAGCACAGGTATTTTGACACGCCGCCGCGGCGTCCGTCCGCTGACAAAACAAATAACGTCGAGGTTATCTCGGATGTTTCTCAAGTTAAACCTCTGAAACGTTACACACTTTTAGGGTTTGAAGATTTCACGAGGTGACCGCAGTTTGGTTAACCTTCGTCAAATGTTGGGGTCACAGCGGGGTCATGTTGGGGTCACAGCGGGGTCATGTTCGTTTCATAAAAAAACATGTAGTTTAAATCCGCCGTGCTGCCAGGCTAATCGAGCGCTTGACAGAGAGCAACCACAATCCTGGAACACGGCAAGAAATCATGGTTTGTGATGGTGTGTTTGCAGGGTAGCTCCAGTTGATATGCAATCAATATATAACTTCACGTAGCAGCCTCTCCACACTTCACAGAACAATAACAAAGACCATCATCTGTACTCGTTCCAGTACTTAGAGCAAACTGAACCTGAGAATGGACGTTGTAGCGGTTTTCTGCAAAAAGGTTTAAAATGTGTTTTACATCGTTATGAGTTTACCCCACTGTGTATACATGAACTTAATTAAAGGCACAGTGCAGCTCACAGCCTTGTTTAAAGGCACAGTGCAGCTCACAGCCTTGTTTAAAGGCACAGTGCAGCTCACAGCCTTCGTTTTGCGTTTTTGTTGCAGCTGAGTGCATTTACAGTTCAAAAATCCTCCCATGGTAGTAAAACAAACCCAAAACTACCCAACAACGACATCTGTGAAGCTCGACAGTTTCTTGTTCACGCGAGTGCATAAATTAACCTAGTTATTACGTGGTGTTTGGTCGGAGTTCGATTCAACTGAGTGATTCCGGCCTTCATTTTGTTTTACATAAACTCATGATGATGTCTGACATAGTTTGCTAGTGACGTGTCTTTTTGTGCATGATGTAAATCTACCTGATCTAAATTTAGATCCAAAAATAGGTCAAGACCAGCCGGGACAGAGTCCGAAATTAATTCGTAAAAAAATCGCAGTTCTTGACTCTTTGGGTGCAAGTCAATGAAACTTGGTAGTTCTTCTAACGGATAGCTGCCTGAGGTATGACTAAAAGCCCCAGGGGCTCCGTGCACCTGGATTTGACAAGTTCAGTACCTTTAACAGACATAGCCTTTCCCGTGTAAAGGATTTGGCTTACCGTCTCATATCCGCCATGACATTTACATGGGAACAGAACCTCCTTCAGCTTGGACAACGATACCACACATCCCCACCTTGGCTGACTACCGGGCAGCATTTTGTTCAACTAAATTTCATTAAAAGAAATAAATTAATCGAACAAATATAAACTCTGCAAACGATGGATAATTAGTACGAGTCCACATGGAGGAGTGTTCTTATTCCTATGTGTGTGTGTGTGTGTGTGTGTGTGTGTGTGTGTGTGTGTGTGTGTGTGTGGTGTGTGTGTGTGGTGTGTGTGTGTGTGTGTGGTGTGCGTGTGTGTGTGCAGGGTGGTGTGTGTGGTGTGTGTGTGTGTGTGGTGTGTGTGTGTGTGTGTGTGCAGGGTGGGGTATCACTGTGTGTGTGTGTGTGTGTGGTGTGTGTGTGTGTGTGGTGTGTGTGTGTGTGCAGGGTGGTGTGTGTGGTGTGTGTGTGGTGTGTGTGTGTGTGCAGGGTGGTGTGTGTGGTGTGTGTGTGTGTGTGGTGTGTGTGTGTGTGTGCAGGGTGGTGTGTGTGGTGTGTGTGTGTGTGGTGTATGTGTGTGTGGGTATGTGTGTGTGTGTGTGTGTGTGTGTGTGTGTGTGTGTGTTATACATTGTTGTATTTCATAGGGTGTACAAGGGAGAGCAAGGGCAAGGAAGATAGAGCACAGTGACACACACAGTGACTTTTGCGTATTTACCCCCAAGAATCCCCTTTCAATGTTTTTTTTTTAATTCCACCAAGCGGACTTGATTGTGAGTCATCTGAGCTAAATATAACTTTTGTGGTTAATGTAAAATAAACGTCAACAAAAAGATGCGAAGGTTCCCGCATACCCCCGTTGTGTTAGAACATTACGATGACACTCGAATCTGCGTTGTTTTGCCGCTGTGAATGCCCGCGGAAGGCAATGCATAAAAGACTTGCGTCGACACAACAAGGCAACTGAAAACCCTACACGCAAAAGTGCTTTCAACGTATTTGTTATGCCCGTGCATGGCTGAGAAGCGATATATCCGTAAATAAGGAATATGTGTATGACTCATATTGATAACGGTGCACATATGACCTGGACGACAAGGAAGTTTCTCTGGAATGTTCTCGCCGGTATCGGTGTGTCTCCACAACGCGGCAACTAAAAACCCCACATGCTTTTTTAATATTTTTCGTGTTTTGGTTTTCCTTGCGTGGATGAAAGCAATATCAATGTACATAAAAAGCGGAACCATGTCCTTTTACCGACAGGAAAGTTTCTCAGAAATGTGGTGGCTGATTTTTCAGAGCGTCAATACTACAACACACAACTGCATGCATATATGCAAATGAGCCGGTTTGCTAACATGTCTTTCTCTTCTTTTTTTTCGAACATGGCTAAAAACTATATCTTAGTAAATAAACAGAAGAGATTTACTCCCCTTCATTGTTTTAAAGTGCAGTTGAAAAAGTAGAAAACAAAACCACAATAGGCATTGCTATTTAGATCAATTGTCAATCGACCACGTTCTGCCACGTAGCATGTCGTCCATTTATAAGGCCACACCTTTACCCTGTAAACTGTCATTCGCGTCGCGTGTCATCTTCGGAAGAGACTGCAAGCGCTATAACATCCCACACGAAGAAATCAATGGCAGCGACAATAACAAAACAAAAAAGTATGTGAATACTCACCGGACAAATGGCACAAAATAGACAACCTTGGCGAATATCGCCATGTTTCAGGTTTACTGCAGCACTTCACCGATACAATTTGCCGGATTCAGTGAATCGTCTTCTGTTAACCACCACAAGAACCTTTCTTTTCGCGTGACACAATAATACTGACTGTGAACCAGGAATAATTTGCTCTGCCACACACTGGCATGGTTGTGGACCATACATTTCGGACACAATGTTGCACCTTGCACACAACACGACACTGCTTGCGCGGAATGAACCTCACTACTGCACTGCGTAGCACACGCCGTGTCGCTGTAGACATGTCCAGGCTTGAATGAGGAAAGGAGACAACTTCGTCTGCCTGTTCTACGTAAAAACAAACTTCGGGAAATTCCGATTCGCGGTCGCCTTTCAGGTAATGTTTAGCCGAAGGTTTCCAAAGTGTGTTCAGTTTTAAACTTATGCAATTATATACATGTACCATTTTAACTAGACAATAAATACAAAACTTAAACTAAACTGGAATGCCACTATCTATTCGAAACTGAGTAATGTTTCCATTTAGCGACGCGGCGGCGGCACGACGGCGATAAACTCGCGATGCCGCGAGCGAATTTTGCTGTGAGTGTTTCCATTACTAAAAGCGGCGCGGCAGGCGGATTATGGTTCTTTCTGGCTTGACTTCTTCTTATAAATCGGTCAAACACTCACACAACCATACCCTAATTAAGAGAAACTTTATTTGAAGCTACTTATGTTGGTTAGAAAATTGAAGAGACGAGAAACGTAAGAAAACGCGTCTTTTGTTTCAACAAAATGCTCAAAAAGCGAAACGAACACGGTGCCTTTGACAACCTTTGAAGAATTTTTTGCTGGACTATGTTCAGCTCCGGGAATACATGTATATGACGAGAAGAAAAAAATCAAAATAGACCATAAACCTGGTTGTGGGGGGTCCTCAAATGTTGTGAAGGACTTATACCACGCCCACTTTGGACGAGAATATCGCGCGGCAGCAATTTTTTTCGCTCCTTGGAGTGAACAAAATCTTGACGCCAAACTGTCGCGCGGCACGTCGTCGCCATCGCGTCGCACATATGGAAACACGCGTTCTTTGATACTACTGTTGCTATCGATTTTAACGCTGTCGCCACCTCGCCGCAACCATCGTGCCGCCGTCGCGTCGCGTCGCGAAATGGAAACACAGCTTAACAGGCAAACTTTGTAGTTACCTTTCTATTTAGTTGGGATTTTTAGAACGTGTAGCTCGGGACTATTTACATAATTTGTGAACATATGTTTGACACCTACACTACACTGAAGAACAATGGCCGATCATTTGACACGAAGGACTCACAAGAAGGATGCGAGTCTGGTTCGCCTTTTTGATTGTGTGAAGCAAGGAGATGTATAAATGCAAACTCTAGATCTGTTTTGCTGATTCTTTATTCGACCAGAGACATACGGAGGAACGAACTTTCACCGCTGCAGACTTTGGCTATAAACATTGCTGAGCCTGTGATAACTGCTTTCTGTTTCTTTTTGTGTGTCATGACGCGTGGCACTAAGAGGCTGCGGGAACGAATTATTATATATTCACCGTTTTGCTAGTTATCAGTCGAGTTGAACAGCTGGAGATAGACTGCGCCATTTGTTTCATAAGTGAAGCGAGTTTTGTGTTATAAACGGGTTTGTGTCACAAGTGAAGCTTATCGAACCCTTCTCTTTGGGTCTCAGTTGGACAGAAGTGAAGCTAATCACGAAGTGTAACGGCGCCTCTGATTGAAGAGTGTTGTGAGGTAGCTATAGGTGAACGACAAAACACCTCGGGTCGGCATTACATAGACTGTGTCAAAAGGTAAGGACAGATATTTTCATGTCTACGATTTTGCCTCGAACTTTTTTAGTTGCACGATTCTATGTATATATCTTGCCTGAGCCCTTCCAGCTGTCCCTACTGAGTGTGTCCACGTGGCAGCCTTTTTAAAGTTAGCATATGTTATTCTCCGCCAGGCCACACGCATATGCACACACAACCGCGCATGCACACACACTCACACAAACGCACACACACACACATACGCGCGCGCGCGCGCACACACACACACACACACACACACACACACACACATATTCACACACACACACAAGCACACACACACATACACCCACAAACACACACACACACACGCACACATACATACACACACACATACACACATACATACACACACACACACACATACACACACACACACATACATACAAACACACACACACACATACACACACACCCCCCCCCCCACACACACACACACACACACACACACACACACCGTGCACAGTGACACGTTAAACATGGATACATCAACAACAACAAAAATACTCAATTCACGATTTAACGGTGACGATACGAATAACACAGTGTATGGTCTTTTTCTTTCTCACCATTGCCGTTCTGATTGGGGATACATCAGTTTAATCTGGTTGTGCAGGACATACGGTTCAAGGTGCGGATGGAATTTCTCTTATTTGCAATGTGAAGGTCAGTGCACCGTCTAGAAATATCGTGCGTTCTTTAAAACTTTCCTTCCACTGAATATCATTATGAACCCATCGGCCTAGGTCCTTGAAAAACAGTACATGAACAATTCATGAAAACCTTGGTTTGCCTTTAAGGATGGCTTCAGTATCAAGCGCAGGTCGTGTCGCACGTGCTCTTCATTCCTTTTCGTGTAAAGAGTTCGGCTCACTGTCTCACAGAGACCTCTCCCGGCTTTTACATGGGATAAGAGTATCCCTCCACTTAGACGCATACCCGGCCAATACACTCCCTGACAGCCGCTTCAGTGGGTGCAGTCTGGGATCATTGTTTGCCTTTGAAGAATTAAACTGAGTTCTTTCGTACACCTACACATGGTTTGGGTAAGGCAGCAATGCATTCATCAAAAATTCCTAATCTTGACAGGAAGCACCAAGCCTTCTGTTGATCTATCCAGGCGGAGGGGTGGTCTTGCCCAATATAAAAACCTGGTCGAGTCAAACTATGGTGAGTCAAGTCGTTTGTAAACACAAGAAGAAAAAAATGTGCCTTTACGTTTAACACAATTCATTTTTCTGAAGAAGAAATCGGAAGTGCGTGTGTGTGTGGGTGTGTGTGTGGGTGGGTGTGTGTGTGTGTGTGTGTGTTTGTCTGTGTCTGTGCGTGTGTGTGTGTTATGGTGTTGTAATGCATTGCATATAAACAAAGCATGGCTTGTATTCGTCTCCAGTTATATATAACCTGTACTCGTCATGGCGTGCTGAAAAGAAAACAAGTCGCGTGAAGCAGATATAAAGACATTTAGTCAAGATCAACACCACAAACCAATCATCGCCGAGACTACATTCAGATAGTCTCGGCTAACCACCGAGACCGGTCACGCTCGCCCACAGAACGAATATAAGTTCTGTGCGCTCGCCCTCGCGAAGCACGCGTCCCTAGTACTACTTACTGAACCTATTTTCTTTCATTCTGAGCTCATTTTTTAGAGTAAACATGACATATCTATATAGTTGTGAATTCAGGAGAAGATGAGGAATACAACGCAATCAGTTTTAAATCTGTTTTAAATCGATTTTAATGACAATTTTAGTGAGCAAACTCATTAATGAGTTTTTAAGCCTCCAAGTTGAAATGCAATACCAAAGTCCGGGCTTCGTCTAAGATTACTTGACCAACATTTCAACCAATTTGGTTGAAAAATGAGAGTGTGACAGTGCTGCCTCAATTTTCACAAAAAGCCGTATATGACGTCATCAAAGACATTAATATAAAAAAAACAACGGGTGGAGATATTATACTCAGGAACTCTCCTGTAAAGTTTCATGAAATTCGGTCCGGTAGTATTCTCTGAATCGCTACACACACACACACACACACATACACACACGCACACACACACACACACACACACACACACACACACACACACACACACACACACACAAACACACACACACACACACAAACACACACACACACATACATACACACACCACGACCTTCATCTAGATTCCCCCTCTATGTTAAACATTTAGTCCAAACTTGACTGAATGTAAAAACCGCTGAAACAGAAAGTAAAACACTCAGCAACCTGTGCGCTTGAAGAATAACAAGCTTTCCGGCGTGTCGCGAAAAAGTTCCCCGTCTACATCGATTTCGGTAAAAAGTTATGTCAGATGATGAATGAACCATGGCATGGGGGAAAAGTTATCCCAACAAAAATATATGTAAATGTTTATGTCGGTCATGTGTTAGAAGATCATGTGCTTTGCCTAAAAATATCGACCAATCAAACCGTCCCCTAGCCCCAGGCCCCGTCGTAACTGGCTCACCGGATCTCCAGCCACGGCCTTCCAAACAAGGATATCCTACTACGCTGAAATACTACAATGTCAATGAACTTGTAAACGGCTACCCTCGCTTCGTTCTTCTGATCGAAGAAGGGTGCTTGTTTAAAAGTTTAAGTGAATAGACTCAGCATTTAAACGGTTACATGTCAATTTCTGTCAAACATTTTTAGACGAGGACCTTTAAGAGTGAATCACTTCAGTTTAACATCGACCCAGACAGTGACTCAGGATGTGTGCACATTCTGGATCATTCCATCTCACATTGGCCCGGTCCCAGGCTGAACGAAACTGCGTTTACTTTGTGTGCTGGAGGTGAGATCTTTTGAAATATATTGTATATTGTGTTACTCTTTTGTAGCCATACGAAAATACTTCTGTGTCTTTATCTCAAACCATTTAACATGATAGATACGAACAGGAAGATCATGATTAAAAAACCCGGATGGAGGTAGTAGTGGCGGACAACAGACGAACAAAGAAATAAAGAAACAATAACAACCGAATAGAGAAAGATATGGAGAGACGCAACAGTAGGATTCAACTTTAACAAGACACATCAAATCAAATCAAATCAAACTTAGTTAGAGGAAGAATCTTTTGTAATGACTGTATGTTTGATGGTGTATGCTTTTAATTAAGCGTTGCTGACTATGAATGTAGATGTAAATGCTTGTATAACTGTGTTTTAATTTTAAATGTGTCAAGCGCAAAGAGCATAATTGTAAAGTTATGATGTTGCGCTATATAAATGCTCATTTATTAGTATTATTATTATTATTATTATTATTATTATTATTATTATTATTATTATTGAGACCGCTGAGTTCAATAATTATTTTCGAGATTTGCTCTATAAATCCCTTAGTGCACTGGGATTGTTTCAATAACGATATTGTCAGTACCGCCAGAGAAAAAAGAAGATTCAAAACGCACATTTTGCAACGCGCATTTGGATAGGCGTAACTGTGTGGTCAGGTTTGTGTCACTGGTTCTACTTTTGTGTGGGCTGTCTCAAGTGTGTCGTGCTTTCGTCACACGCAAACTCTTGTTTTAATTTCTGTTGGTAAATTCCAGTGTAGCGTTAAGCTAAAAAGTGATGATCTTTCATAGAGACCTCATTTAAACTCGGAGAAAGGACTGTGCTCTTAGTTATTTGCGATTCGAAACCTTCATCGAGCTTCGACAGATTGACTGTGCAGAGTTTTGCCCCTTGCCAAGGTCGACGGAAAGCACATTTTCAAAATAAATGTGGCATGTTTCTCGTGTGGTATCTTCACTCATCGGGGAGTCTGGTACTAAATATGAACGGTAAGAATGCTCTGAACCCTACACGTATTATATCCCCATCGTTTTATCGTTCACATTTGCCCAACATGTTAATTTGCTGAGCGGGATTTATGTCGTCTGCTAGGCGAACCACTGCACTGAGTCTCATTTCAAAAACAAAAATTGCTCGTCACGTTGCACTGAGTCTGCACGCATGAGGCAGGCTGGTAATACGTCTTATATATGGTAAGAACGTTATAAACCCTACACGTTTTCGATTCCGATTGTTCTTGCCTTGAAATAATAATTCGGAAAACATTCATTTACTGAACAGATGCAGTCGTATTTCAGTGTAGTCTGCTACGTGCTGATCTAGCTGCTACGCTATCGGAATAACACTTGTGTTTTCTGTTAGCTGCTGGGAATTGTATACTAACTCATCATTTGGTAATGTGGATAATAAGCTACATGCCACTAACATGGCATAATTATGAGAGGAATCTTCGCAAGTCGAAACTGAACAATTAGACACAGCGGGTTCTATTTTTAGATCAGTGGCAACTGTGGCACAGGCACAAGCAATCTGTCAGAAAAAACCAACACTTCTGCTTTAATTGAGAAGCAGGAAATTTATGGTCATAATCATTGGTATTGTAGAGAATATTAGCTACATGTCATAAATTAATTCTGAGGATGAGAGTACACTCTCGCTTAGGCAAAGGGCGGAAGAATACGCTCTTAGCCAATCAACTGGTTCACATCAGTCATGTGACACCAGTACTTACTGACAATTACTATTATTATTACATCTAACACAAATTAAGTAAACATTTACTGCAAGAACATCTGATTCCTGGCAAATGCGTGTCACTTGTGTCTGTAATACGACAATGGCCAGTAGAAGAAAAATCTACCGGACAGAATTAATAGAACGAAACAAACGAAAAAACGACTATGTAACACGGTCTTTAGTATAAAGCAGGATGCTATAAGTCGGTCAAGGTTATGAGTCAGAGCCACAGCTAGTACCGTCCTTACTCAATTAAGGCCGGGCTCGCCAGTTATTATTACGCTTTCAAGTTTCTCTTTGTGGGATGCTTCTCTCTCTCTCTCTCTCTCTCTCTCTCTCTCTCTCTCTCTCTCTCTCTCTCTCTCTCTCTCTCTCTCTCTCTCTCTCTCTGTCTCTCTCTGTCTCTCTCTCTCTGTGTCTGTCTCTCTCTGTCTCTCTCTCTCTTTATCTGTACTCTGTGTGTGTGTGTGTGTGTGTGTGTGTGTGTGTGTGTGTGTGTGTGTGTGTGTGTGTGTGTGTGTGTTGGGGGTGGGGGCTGGTGGAGGGGTGACAAAAAGGAAAAACGGTACTAGATCACTACAATGCAACGCATTCAATGAATGATAGTTTGCCACAATTGCATACAATTATGTGTATACCGGCTTACGTTCTTCTCGTCCTCTTTCGCCACAAAACGCTACAAGCAGGGCACAGATGAAAAATAGCGACAAGTGCATTTTGCAGCCGAGCTTCATGACGCGCGTAAAAGGGGAATCCCCGGGAGTTCCCATTGCTTGAGAAAATTATATAAAAATGAAAATGTAACGAAACGCGAAAATGTGGCAGTTTGTCGGTAGGCTTGATATTTATCACTCGTATCATAGGAGTACAGTCAATTCCGGTTAATCGGCCATAGTTCAGTCAGTCCCAAAAGTGGCCGATTAACCGGAATCGATTGTATTTGAAGTGTCTTCCACAAGCAGCGAAAGTGCAGAAATGGCTATTTTGACCCATTTGACTAGACAGTACTGGCCAACCAGACAGTCACGTACTGTTACTAAACAAACGGCAACGAATGACGTCACAACAACAAACCATCCCCCTTGTCTTGTCTGGCGTGACGAAAGCCGGTCACTGACAAAAGTGGGTCTTCTTGGAAGGGCCCGCCCGTGGTTCTTTCTCTGTATTCACAGTTTCATGTTTGTAAGCATAGACGACAGATCCTTGTAAAAAATGGTTCAGTTGTATTGTCTCTGATTATGCTGTGTAGGTTGAAGCATTTCAAACAATACGTACGTGTAACTATCGTAGTTTTGGTTTTGAACGCGATTTTTCTATTTGTTTCTATCAAAGCATCAACGCCGTCGCCTGCCTCACCATCACAACCAGTATAAAGAAGAAGAACAACAGCAACAGCAACAACAACGACGACCACAAGCATACACCAACAACAGCAACGTAAACGGTATGTCTAATACTGACTAACCCATCTTTGCTCCAGCCAGAACAGACTGAAAATGTAGAACAAATCACCGTTTTATAACCTTGATGTTATTCACTAAGATTTTTCTTATTTAGAAATGAACAAAGATCTAATGAGTGAGTGTAAAAATTAGTGTCCGTTTTACTACATGATGAGCGCGTCACTAAACGTTTTCCGATTATCTCTTAACTTTAAGGTGCCGAGTAAGGTGGAGTAGAATAAAATACCCCAATCTGTTATAGGGAGGCGAGGTAACTCAACTCAACTCAACTCAACTCAAATTTTATTGGCTTCAATTTTCACATAGAAGAATTTGTCTTGCGCTTGGGATTACATATAAAAACAGCATTCATATCACATTTCATGTATCACACACAGTAATCACTAGTATAGGCCTAGGCCTACAGATATATCACACATGCAAATAAGTAGTATAGACCTGCTAACTAAAATAATAACAGAGACAGAAACAAAAACTGGGCACAACATTTACACGTGTGTGACCTACTTTACATCAAGTGCCTGTGATCTATAAATAACAATAATTGCGTTTAAAATAAAACATGAATAATGCCGATGTTTGCTAACAATGAATACATAAAAAAACTAAGATAAGAATGTATGTGCTTTCATAATATGAAAGTACGTAGAGCGTGAAGTCGGCTAATGCATAGCGGGGGCGAGATGGGATGGGACCGTTCCATCTCGCGAACCGCCTCCCTGGAAAAACCCAAGATAATTGGTGGCGAGATGCGATGGCACCGTTCCATCTCGCGAACCCCCTCTCTGGCAAAACCCAAGATAATTGGGGGCGAGGTGGGAAGGGGCGAGTCTGAACGTCATCTATGAGGCCACCTTCCCAAAACAGAATTTCCGAGGCAAGCATTTACAGAAAATCGATCCTTCCCCAATTCTTCTTGTTCCAGACCTTTCTTTAAGAAGCCCCCCCCCCCCCCCATCTCCCCCCCACCACTCAACGCCCAACCTCCACAAACCCTGGTCTCAAGCAATGAGCAGCGTCACTGTCTGACTGATGTTGATGAAGGTAGGTTGGCTTCGGTCTTTTTCTTGTCAGTACTGTTATCAGGCTTTATCTTTATTTTTTATTATTATTAATTATTTATTTATTTTTATTTTTTATTTTATTTTATTTTTTTTTAAATTTTTTTGGGGGGGAGGGGGCTAGGGAACTGGGAATAGAATCATTGTTAATGTTCGTAGTTGTTTTTAATTCATTTACTTTTGACATACATGTTGCGCCTGAAAAAAATGCTATAGCTCGTTTAGCTGCAATACTTTTAAAAGAAGGACACCTCACAGTGTCGAAGGTGTCAATGTTTGAATTATTTTGTGTTAATAGCACACAAGAGTAATCTTGAATTGAATCTTGAGTTATAAACAGTTCTACATTTATTAGTGTGAATGTTAGTAGCACTACCACCACATCCGTATGCGCCGTGTTTCATAAACATGCACCGGTGGGAACAATATGAGAAGCATTTTAAGTTCATCGCGAAAAATACGAGGATGAGAGGTAGGCACGATCAGTTCTGAGTTTTAATATTAGGTATGTTCGCTGTCAAATCATGAGCCATTTGCCCAAAACATTTTCCCCGTAGTTCGTCACGTGTGTTGCCATGATATCCTCAAAGTTTCGAAGGAATCCATTGGGTCATTGCTGAAATACAGCGCTCTTTGTCATGGAAACCCCGGCGACATTGACACAAAACGGCCCCTTTTTGACCGCTTATATGATGGACACCTGCATCAGTAGAAAAGAAATACGCAAGATAGCGAAAGAAAACAACCTGTTCTGTCTAGAATATTGATTTGGCTTTGCCAAGTTGTGCTCATTCTGAATTTTCGTCGAATTTTAATTGGTAACTTATTTTTTTGTCAGGTCGATTTTGGGGATACCCTTATTTGTACAACGGTCACAACCCCCACGTTGAAGAAATCTTTGATCCGAAACATGTGCCAAGTAGCCAAGTGGAAGGCCTTTTATGGAATAGAAAGTTTGAATGAATTGACATGGGAATGAAAACTTCAGTTTGGGTTCAACAATGGGTGCAATACTGTTTTTTTTACCGATTTTATTTACCAAAAGGGCTGTCATGAAAACTCTGAGAGTACAAAACTAAAAAAAAAAAACGCAAAAGAAGAAGACGAACAAATACCAACGACGTGAAAGACGAACTGTACGGCTATCGGGAGATGAATGTAACCAGCAGGGTGCGACACCCTCGTGTTTGACTCATGAATATT
This sequence comes from Littorina saxatilis, assembly GCF_037325665.1. Lineage (NCBI taxonomy): Eukaryota > Metazoa > Mollusca > Gastropoda > Littorinimorpha > Littorinidae > Littorina > Littorina saxatilis. The sequence goes on along the minus strand of NC_090252.1, from coordinate 432,788 downwards.
ATACGCAGTTACGAGGTCTAGCGTGCCTTCCGAGGCTGTATCTGGCAGGTTGGGTAAGGGGGAGAGGGGAGGGGTGTCCTGGGTTCAGTTTCTGGTAAATATACCTATCTTTCTTAAGGAGAGACCCGCCAACGTATCCCTTTCAAATACCATGGGGGGATAGGCCCCATAAACTGCGCCTTGCCGGTGTAACAGGAGAAAATTCCGCCCACGAGATTTTGATTCCGGAGTAAAAGTTTCGTACGAACATTTTACTCCCTTTACAAAAAAATTACTCCCCCGTAACACGAGAAAATTACTCCCCACGACAGGTGTGTTCCGAATAAACATTTCGTAAGAAAATGTTACTCTTCGGACAAATAAATAACGAATAAATTATTCCACTCTAACACGAGAAATGTACTGCCCAACGCCAGGTGTACGCAACTTTTACTCCCTTACAATAAAGCACACACCGTGGATCAGTACTGAAGTCCGTTTAAGCTATCAGTGTGTCAAAGACAGAATTCATCTGTTGACAAACCACCATTCGCGATCCTCTTCTGTAGCACGTTCATGTCATGTTTGTTGGAATCCATACATAAAATGGCACTATGCCTACGGGTTTTCGTATCTCATCGAGCAGTCACCTGAAATAGTCCGGATGTTTCCTTTTGGCCGCAATCGGAGTCTATTTCATCTCCTTAAATGTGTTGTTAGTTCACTGTTGATATCTATTTTAAGTCAATCCAAATCACTCACACACTGACCAATCAAGCATTCACATGCTTTACCCACCGACTTTTTCATTCCTGACATTTTTGATGCTTGACTCTCAACGTTTCTCTTGTTCTGTAAGCTGAGCCCTGGCAGTATTAATTGAAAACGTATTTGTTTGAGTAGGTGATTTTAATGACTCAGCGCTAGTGGGGAAGTGATTGATAAAACGACATTAATTCATGGCTTCAAGTTCAAGCGTCTTTTGAAACTTCCGGGTCGCGTGAAGCCCTAATTGGGACGAATACAATTGGTATTAACCGTATTAGGAAGTGACCTAGCTGTCTCGGCATTCGCTGTCATTGGGCCTTTGAAAACTCGTAACAGCAATCCTTTTTTGTGAATGAAGGAAGTTCACACTGTGACACATGTTATTTTGTAACCCCTGCCAAATCTGAGTGTAATGTCCTATAAATATGACATATGTGAGATCTATAAAATAAAAAGTTGAAACGTATTTCTTCAACAGGCAGTGTTCGGTGACACGACTCGCACACATTTCTGATCACTAATGTACTCCTCTAGCTTGCTGCCAACATCATTGCTGATCTGTTTAGTGAACACCCTAGGTTTCATCATTCCTGTGGACAATGTTAACCCTGTCAACTTCTATGTAAACCATCTGGCAAACCAGCTTAGATCTGTCGCGGTTTTTTCATGTGATGAGAACATACACTAGGGCACACCCCAAACTCAACCGCAAGGCTGCATGTTGTTCAAGGATAAGAGCATATTTTCACATAGAGAAATAACACCCACAGCCTGGCAGCTTCCTTGGCAATTTGGGAATGTTTTGACGAATTAATGTCATAACAGACACCCACACGATCTACGAAATTAGTTCAACACAAAACTCTCGCTCTTCACAGGAGGCAGACACGCTGTATATATTTGGTGTGTTGAAGGATGGTTTTATTCCGTGTATAAGCCTTGACACAGCTGCTGTGACGGTGACTGCGATTCGTTTACAGAAAGTAGGGTATGTTTCTTTCATCTGCAACACTTCTTCTTTGTTCAAAATAATTAGTCCTGTTTAATAATTTTTTGGCGTGTTGTTGTTGTTGTTGTTGTTGTTGTTGTTGTTGTTGTTGTTGTTGTTGTTGTTGTTGTTGTTGTTGTTTGTTTTGCTAGCGTTCTCAATGGCTGTAAGATTGTAATTCACTTCAAGTTCACAACTACCAAAAACACACCATTGGCTAGCGATATTAAACGCCTGACAGTATATCCGTGTCAGCAGGTTCAAAGATCCGTGTCAGCAGGTTCAAAGATCCGTGTCATCAGGTCCAAAGCACGTTTCACATATCTCAAGCAGTTCCTGTTAGGGTCCACTTCCTTCAGGGGACGACGTGAGAACTACTGATTTGAAAATAATGGATAGCGCGTCCTTTCTTATTGGCTATCAAAACGTTGACTCAACCGGATGTCACCTATCCGCCATCTTGCCCCTCCCGTCGATACCGCGACGCTAGGTCGACAGCGTAAAATCGCACCTATTGAGAAACAAAATGGCGGCAGCGTACTCGCGGAATTTCTTTGAATATGAAATTTGTTGCAATTCACTGATAACAAAATCGTTATTTCTAACAAGCTGATTTTAAACAAATTTTCACCTTACTAAATCCCCCCAAAAATAGACTGCCAACGTTCCAAAATTCAGAATGACAAAACAAGAAAGGTGAGTTGTTGGAACGTTTGTTATTGACAAAATTACGTTACAATCACAAGTATATCGACCCAACGGTCTTTTAAGTGAACAGACAAACAAATATTCACACATTTTATTCATTCATTCGCTCGGCTTCCTGGCGAGTGGGCGAACACTGATTCCATCAAGATAAGTTTTGTGTGACTATTTGTTTGTCTGTTCACTTAAAAGACCGTTGGGTCGATATATTTGTGATTGTAACGTATTGTTGTCAATAAAAACGTTCCAACAACTTACCTTTCTTCTTTTTGATTTTGTTCATCTTACTATTCATTTGGGTGACAATATTCATAACATTAAAGCTATTGTTTAACAGATATAATTTGTTGCCACAACAATTACAACAGAAGTGATAGCAAAAATATAGTTTAACGCATTTAACTAGTGACAGAAAACCATCAGATTATTGCGAACTTGGACAAACTTGATGGGTTGATGTTGATTACAAGCTGTGTACGGAACACTTTGAGGCATTGGTGTTAACTTTGTTCCCTACTCCTACACGTGTTATGCAAATATGTTTGACTGCTAGTACAGTATGAGGCTAACCAGTATAGCGAACGAGTACACATACACCCCTTTAATGTACACTACATTGGGGTGTGCACGTTAAAGATCCCACGATTGACAAAAGGGTCTTTCCTGGCAAAATTGCATAGGCATAGATACAAATGTCCACCAAAATACCCGTGTGACTTGGAATAATAGGCCGTGAAAAGTAGGATATGCGCCGAAATGGCTGCGATCTGCTGGCCGATGTGAATGCGTGATGTATTGTGTCAAAAAATTCCATCTCACACGGCATAAATAAATCCCTGCGCCTTAAATATGTGCGCGATATAAATTGCATAAACATTTTTTTTTAAATCCCTGCGCTTAGAACTGTACCCACGGAATACGCGCGATATAAGCCTCATATTGATTGATTGATTGATTTAATGCAGTGTTGCATTTTATTGATCTTCTTGTTGTGGATACCCCTCCACTGACGTCAGATCGAACGCAATAGGACCTTTTACAGCTGACCGCGCTCTGAGTAATTTCGAGTTACTCCCCTTGGGTACGGGCAAACTCGCTGTCGATACTGTTACTGGATACAGACGAGATAATCTGCTGCAACTTGTGAAAACTGCACAGCAGTTGGAACTACCGATTAGTTAGATCGATCCGGATTTTACAAGACAGGACGTGCAAGAAAAACTTTCCGAAAAACTTCGACAGATCGGATTTCCACCACGCGATCCTTTTACATCCGAAGAAAAAAGTGACCTATCAAACGCACCCAGGATCGGTGTTGTTGACATCCTGAACTATCTCAGTATCTGATTGAGAAAAAGAACGATTTCGACCAGAAGAAGGCGAAAGCTTACAAATCCTTTGAAGATATAACGCCTTTTTTATGGTCATGACTTTGTGCTCAACTTGAGATACATGTGCAGAAGTGGAAAAGTTTTTCGTCTACACCGCGGAGGTATAACCGACACAGAGGCAGACAAGCTACCTGCACACTTCCTCATATAAACTGTGCATAATCGTCAGCGAAGATGGGGACATTCTGCTGGGATTTTGCCAGTGTCCGGGGGGGGGGGGGGGGGGGGGGGGGGGGGCAAGTACTCTTACATTTCACAACATAGGCATGTTAATATTGTTATTGTTAGTATTGTTAATCCTCACTGAAACCAAGTTAAGCAGGCTGTTCACCCTCAATAATGCTTTTACTGTATTAGTACAGACAGTATGTTTGCATGCATACATGCAAATATTAGTTAGCTTCCATGAAATATTGAATATATCCCCATTTCACAGCACTAGGATGGGATGTATGGCACTTTGAATTACTAACAGTAGCACTGCCTCTTCCATACCCATCTCCTTTTTGAAAAGAGTATACCTATGGACCAGTGGCAGTGAATGGTTAATGATCATATGGGTTGCTCTGATTTCATTCATGATCAGGTACATTTGTTTTTTTAACCACACAAACACTTAGACAACAATTATTAGAGTATGAGTTTTTCCGCGTTATGATTTTCATTTAAATCCAAGTCACAGCTTCTGTTTTATGATGAGTGATGTAGTTTGAAACACTTGGACAACAATTATCAGAGTATGAGTTTTTCCGCGTTTTGATTTTCATTTAAATCCAAGTCACAGCTTCTGTTTTATGATGAGTGATGTAGTTTGAAACACTTGGACAACAATTATCAGAGTATGAGTTTTTCCGCGTTTTGATTTTCATTTAAATCCAAGTCATAGCTTCTGTTTTATGATGAGTGATGTAGTTTGAAACACTTGGACAACAATTATCAGAGTATGAGTTTTTCCACTTTTTGATTTTCATTTAAATCCACTCTGGAGTCACAGTTTCTGTTTTATGATGAGTGATGTAGTTTGAAGTGTTGGTATTAATTTTTCACTGACAATCATTCTGTGCTGGTATTCCCATTTTCACCTGCAGGGTTATGAAATATATGGGGAGAAACTTGGTCAGTAAAATCATCTTCACGCGTGAACTGAAAATTGTCTCTGTTTAAAATTACAATGTATTTCGTGAACACACCCGGAGAATGCCCTTGCGTGATTTAAAACTGCCTGCTGTGAATACTGTTGTGATACTATGAATTTTCTTTTGAGAAAAACAAAAGAATGAAAAGCTTGTAACTAGCTTGTGAATGAGCCTCTTACGTCTATGTGGGGCTAGCTGCTTTGAACTATTTTTAATGCCTGAAAAGGATAGTGATGGAAATTACTAGTTTAATATCAGGTGTGACATACTATTGATTGAACTATTTTGTTTATTAATCTGCAATTTTGTTACAACCTACTTTGTTTATTTGGTGACAAGCTAGTGGAAGGCACTTTTTATTATTATTATTATGGTGAGCTTATATAGCGCGAACCACAATTAACTGTGCTCTCCGCGCTTTACATATTAATTTCTGCCGTGTGAAATGGAATTTTTTTACAGACAGACAGACAAACAAACATTTTTTACACACAATATATAACGCATTCACATCGACCAGCAAACCTCAAGCCTGTTAGGCGAGCATTCACCTTTTTAGTGCTTGAATAGTACTGTGATGCACATTATTTATCATTTCAGTCTAGTTGTACTCATGATTACAACCAATAGTTCTTGTGATCTTGTACAGTTATGTGATGTCTCTCAGTCTTTTTCCTTGAGGCAAACCATATTTCCTTTGAACGACACATACTTCAGTTTGACCATTTGTTTTCATTTTTGTGTTCTTGTTGTATGCAACTGCAAGCACCGAGCTGTCATGCTTTGTGTCTGATTTCAGACCATATTCTTTGGGCCATTTGTATGCTGAAGTAGTTTTGTTTTTCTGCCACTTCTGTCAGATTGTGTTTTTGCAGTGAGATTCATGTTCAAAATTTTAGACAAGATTAAAAGAATGATCCTGTTTCTTAAATGCCTTTGTGTTCCTGGTTTGTAGATTATGTGTCACTTGCTGTCTAGTTTTTCAGTGAAATTGTTTTGCTAACTAGCTGCAGTATCACACTTTGGTTTATGGGGATATGAAAAAGCTACATTAAAACCATTTCTTCCTCTCTCAGCACATAAAGTCAAAGCATGGTACAATCTTTTTTGTTCCATTTATACTTATGAAGAAAAGCAGCATGTCATTTTCAAGTGCCCCCCACGAAGTGTTTTGTGCAAATGTAGTTGTCTTTGTTGACTTTTTCGATGTTGAACCTGTCGATCGTTCTTCCACATAGTTTAATCCATTTTCGGCACTTTTCTAAATTTCTAGAGGGTTTGGAAAACGGTACCCATCCAACACCGGCCATGTGTGATCTCTCACGGTCTCTTAAATCACTTCCACACACGCCATAACAGCAATGTTTGTGCACCATCGTACAGCTCCACCATTCAAACAACGCGCAAAAGTGGCTGACTTTGCCCGAGGCACAGCGGGCCAAGGTCAAGGTCGCCTAGAATAGCCTTGGTGTAAAAGGCCCTATTCAATATTTGTGACCCTCCACCACGGAATGAGTCGCATTTACATAAAGAGTTTTTTTATGCTCTATCCAGTGGTGAAAACCGTTTTAGAAAAGAGCAAAAACTGTTTGAGTTATAAGCCTGTGACTAAGGTGACCCTCACACTGATACCAGACACTCCCCGGACTTATATTAAGCCTAGCGCAGAACCGCGCGATGTGACATGCGACTCATTTCGTGGTGGAGGGTCACAGATGCAGTCGAGAGAGAGAGAGCAGTCAGTTTTTCATCAAGTCTTGCTGGATTCAGCACTGCTGCAAATTTATTTTTCTTTCGGATTCAACCGTTCTACGGGAACGAAACTAGACAATTTCTTGAACTTGATCGACAGTCATTGTTGACTTTGATCGCTAGCGCGGTCACAGAGAACAATAGTTGTTTCGATCACTGTAAAATAACAAATAACGTATGATATACCTGTTGCTGTGTCACCATTAAAGGACCACAACAGGCTATTGTAGGTGTCAAAAACGCGTGTATTTGCGTTTTGGCGTGACTTAGGTTAACCAGACATATGCATGCCGTAGGAAATTGTTTTCTCACCTTCCCTCACAGGGTTTAGTTTATTTCGGAATCGTTTAGGCCATAATCCGACGAATTTCGTGGCTGAAGCGAAGCGTTTTCGCGTTCCGATCTGGCGGCCATTGTATCTCGAACGTCCGCGAGAGTACGGAAGTGGTGAATTCTGGGTAAAATTTTCGATGACGTCAGAAGCCGTATTCATAGAAGCAACTTTAGCTGCTGAACCTTACAGTTTTGAGCCTGGGAGTTAAAATCAAGGGTCTGCGCGCGCCGTGATTTGTAATCATTTTGTGCTACAAATCACGTTAATGTCCCCGATATCTTCGTGTCATCCCAAAAGTCAAGGCACAAAAACAAAATCCCTTGACTTTTGGGGTAGCGCGACTCCGTTGGCGTTGATTTTGTTTTCTTTCTCCATATCATTACTAGATTGTCCCGTCGCTGGGAAATTCGGATCACTTCCTCCCAGTGGAAAGCTAGCAGCAACAGAGTCGGGATAAACCAAAGTCAAGGGAGATCTATGAGCTTTTTCTTCCTTTTCTTTATTGTCCCATCGCTGGGAAATTTGGGTTGCTTCCTTCGAGTGAAAAGCTAGAAACAACAGAGTCGCGCTACCCGAAAGTCAGTGAATCTATTAGATTTTTTTTCTCCATTTCTTTATTGTCCCATCACATTCCACAACTTGGACACATACCAAAACTTGGACACATGACGATATTACCACGTCTTTGACACATACCACAACTTGGTCACATACCACAACTTGGACACATACCACATCTTGGACACATACCACAACTTGGACACATACCACATCTTGGACACATACCACAACTTGGACACAGACCATAACTTGGACACATTACCATAGCTTGGACACATACCACAACTTGGACACTTTCCACATCTTGGACACATACCACAACTTGGACACATACCACAACTTGGACACATACCACAACTTGGACACATACCACAACTTGGACACATACCACAACTTGGAGACATACCACATATTGGACACATGCCATAACTTGGACACATTACCACATCTTGGACACATACCACATCTTGAACACATACCACATATTGGACACATGCCATAACTTGGACACATTACCACATCTTGGACACATACCACAACTTAGACACATACCACATCTTGGACACATACCACAACTTGACACATACCACATCTTGGACACATTCCACATCTTGGACACATACCACATCTTGAACACATTCCACATCTTGGACACATACCACAACTGGGACACATGCCACAACTGGGACACATACCACAACTTGGACACATACCACATCTTGAACACATTCCACATCTTGGACATATACCACAACATTGCACATATTGGACACATACCACAACTTGGACACATACTACAACTTGGACACATTCCACAACTTGGACATTTCCACAACTTGGACCACAAGCGCGACTCTGTTGCTGCTAACTTTTCACTGGGAGGAAGCGATCCGAATTCGCCAGCGACGAAGGAAAATAACGAAATGGAAAAAGAAAGAAAAACAAATCTAATGGATCCCTTGACTTTGGGGTAGCGCGACTCTGTTGCTGCTAGCTTTCCACTGGGAGGAAGCGATCCGAATTTCCCAGCGATGGGACAATAGGCTGAATAGAGAATTTTTTTTAATTTTTTTTACAAATCGCGGATTTAGGTTCGACGTAATTTGTACAATATTTTTTACATTTTTACAAACCACGGGTTAACAGCTCAGTTGGAGGTTTAATTGGTGCCAGTGTGTAGACATACAGGCTGGAGGAGTGGCTTAGGAGCGAGCAGATAGCTGTATCGTTATCAGCGTCTGTTACTGGAGATCGTTCTTACAGCGGCGTCCGAGTTGAGACGGAAGTGTCCCACCTATTTGGGTTGATAATCGGGGATTAATGTAGAATTGTATCCTCTTAGTCAGGTTTGAGACCCCCCGCGGGTTAGGGGGAAGAATTTACCCGATGCTCCCCAGCATGTCGTAAGAGGCGACTAACGGATTCTGTTTCTCCTTTTACCCTTGTGAAGTGTTTCTTGTATAGAATATAGTCAATGTTTGTAAAGATTTTAGTCAAGCAGTATGTAAGAAATGTTAAGTAGAGAAAGGGGGAATGTACGTTCTGGCTCACCGATTCCGACAGACCCTAAATATTAACGCAAAATAGGCTTCTGGACTAAACTTTTACTAAAATGAAACATGCGACAAAATCAGAAAAATACTGCATAAATCCATACACCAAAAAAAATACAGTAAAGTAAGGTTGTTTTGAACCAATGCCGGGTCTGTCGGAATCAGTAACCCAGAACGTACATTCTCCCTTTCTCTTATACAACATTCTTAAGCTCAATACGCTCTCTCATTTACAAACTTTACTTCATATGTTCTTTCACTGTTAGAATTATATCTGATACATGCAATGTGACTGTCTAAACGAATAGTTAACTCTTTACAAGTGATTCTATTTTTACTTTTTCTTCCCGTCCTATTTGAATCCCCTTTTTTAAAAACTGCTTTTTCAGATCTTCTATATCGAGTGGCTTGTTATATTCAGCTCGTGTTTTTGTTTGAATACTTGCTTTCTTACTTTTGTAGTCATCAAAGTCTGTTTGTATCTGTTTGAATTCTTCGTCAGAAACTTTTGAATCTTCAAGTGCTTTACTGATAGACAGTTTTAGGCTAGACAATTTTGATGATGCAAGAGTGGAAATGGATTCGTGTTTTTCAAGCTTTTTCACAATTTTTTTCATTATAGCTGATGCTATAAATGATAAACCACCAACTGCTGCTGCGACACCACCTAGGATTAGAGAAACTGGAGTCCCTACTCCGGTAGCTAACAGAATTGTTCCCGTTACACCTGCAGCTGATGCAAGGATAGTAAAACCAGTGCTGGCATTAGAAAGGCTGTTGTAAGTTGTTGAGTACTTACGTCTAGCGCGAGAATATTTTTCTAATTCATCTTCTAGTTGTTTTTGTATATTACTAATGTGTGCCAGTCTGAATTGTTGACTTTCTGCTGCACTTTCATCAATATTAGGATAAAGCTTCACACTGCTAGTCATCTTTTTAATGCAAAATATAAAATATTTATCTTAATTCTCACTGGCCAGTGTTTCTGCTAAGCTTTGAAGCTGTTCATTGCTTAACACCTTATCTGTATAGTAGAAAGCAATCAAATCAAGATAAGTAAGATTAATACTTCTTATTTCTGTTAAATTATTTATATCTGCGTTAACAACAACATTTTGGTTTGACGTCTGTTTTTTTATTGTGTTAGAATCCTTTTGAACAGCAATAAATACTCTGACTTCTTCAACATTTAATGGTCTCCAGTTGAGATTTATTCCTCTCATTAGAACAGTGTTTGTGGTTTCTTCCCTTTTCCTGACAACTATATCAAATATCATAGTTGCATTCTGCCCTATTGGAAGCTTGGGTATAAAATCGACAATGGTGTCAGCGTCCTTTTCAACACTTTGTTTTCTGTGAATGAGATAGTTGTTCTTATGGAAAGGTTTAACTGCAACTTCTCCCCTGCTGTTAATCGCAGGAGCAAGGCTAACAATTAGTGGTTTAGCATTGATTGACTTACGGAATGTGTCGTCTTTTCCAACAAGAGTGTATGGACTCACAAATTCAAACTTCATTTCCCAGTCAATCTTTTTTATAACAGGACTAAGTACCCATTTTTTATTCTGATGTTTCCACATGTAGAATGTGTCATCGACAATTGGATCAGGTACATTAACATCACGGATTTGACCTAGTTTGAGAAATCTTGGTTTCTTTTCATCGTCGATTTCCTTTCTCTTGTAATGACCAGTGTCTGTAAACTCGAATGCATACACTGCACCAACTTCAGCATTGCTCTCAAAGTCGATAGCGTCTGCTAAATCTTTCAACTCTATAGTTGAACATGCAACAGGATAAGCTATTGTAGGTCCACTCGACATTTTAATACTCAATATTTTATGGAACTATTTCCAATGTAATGTTAAACAAACAATCAACTGGTTGTCCACTTTGATTTTTCAGATCAATGTGTAGGAATTCATGACACCCTTCCTCCAAGTCCTTGAACTGAAGTGTCTTAAATGTTGGCACGTGCATTTTACAAAAAGAGGCATCACTCGGTGGAAGAATCCTAAGCAGATCAGAACGCTGATCATTAAACAGATTATAGGATGTGTTAAGCTCTCTCATGTGAACAAACAGTACACTGTTAACATCCATGTCAATGGGACGTGTTCCCTTGTATAAATTTGTAATTCCAAGCATATCAAGGAGTTTGGTTGGAAACTCAACGTTTACTTCTCTAGTTTTGGGCATAGTAAGAGTAGCAATGAGACTTGCATGATTTAAACTCGCTGTAATACCTACTGGAGCAAACAATTCTTTCTCTAAAGTGCAGAAGTCATAGTAACCATCTTCTACAGAATGTGTTTTACCATTAATTCTAACCCAGTTGTTAGCCTTTTTTTTACTGATATTATACCAAGTAACCTTGTACATAATTTCATGCAGTGCAACTTTCATTCCTCCATTTTGATTGTTGATAGGGTTTGCAAGTTTAACTGGCACACTAGTCTTCACATTTGTTAGTGTGATAAACATTTTTTATTCAACAACAAAAATGATTCAGTATAAATTCAACAAAGACGTTAAATACAAAACTGGACCATATTACAATCCAAAGACTATTTCTTTCCATGAGTTGGACTTTGCTGTAACAGAAACAGAATCCATTCGCGTTAAAGTGCCTGACCCATTCCATTCTTACCTAAATCCCCCAATCAAAAATGATAGTGTTCCAAAGATGTGGAACTCTCACCCAATTCAGTTCTATCAGAATCAGTTAAACTTTGCAATATTCTGTGCAACCACAGGATGTGGAGTGTCCTATGCAGACCACATGAATAATTCAAACTTACTGACAAAGTGTGTGTACACATTTCACGTTTACTATCAGTGCAGGAGAATCTTGTCTGAACTTCAGGCACCAATGCCGCATGAAAAGAGCTGGAACCCATTCAACAATAGGATAAACATGAAAGTGTATGAGCGTCTCTGCAATGAATTCAATATAGATTTTAAGACCGACTTTAGGCAAAAGCAAGACAAAAACCATGGCATGGGAACACTATATTTATGGGGTGTCCACAGGAGGTATAATTTTGATTACTGGCCAGGTCATACATCTTTTTCTTCAAATGTGCAGGTACAGTTAGGATCAATAGAACAAGAGCACCACAATGCATGGACTACTTTTATATTAGACACCGGCAAAGGTTTCACTGGATCAGGTGTTGAAAGGATCAATGAATCTATCCGAACATATGCGTGGTGCTTGCTAGGCTCGCAGGCACAGACACGATCAAACATAATGAGAACAAGCACAGGGTTTGGTGCACAGAAACAGTTGTTATCAAATTTAGAAGATGTCATAAACTCTGCAGTTGATCTGCCTTCCAGCATCAAAAGGTATCAAGACTCTCTCCGTTATGCAAGATCAAAAGTTGACTTTGCTGTTGGTAACGGCCTTTACATGTTACCTTCTGATCTCCAGCTGCAGATTGGAACAATAACAAATTATAACAATGAAATCATTATTGCTAGTGACACCCAGCCGCTTGGAAAGGGTGAAGAACTGAATTCAGAAATCAGAACGATGCTACAGCCATATCACAATGAACAGAAACAAAGCGTGACAAGTGAAGATCACGCTGCAGGTGAAGATCATTCTGTCACTAGTGATGATCAAGCTGTTAGTATTAGTGATGATCATGAATCGCAGAAGACTGCTCTAGTAATTGGTGGAGTGGGTGTAGGCTTACTTTTGCTTTATTCTCGTTAGCAGAACACCCGCAATTAAAACTATTAGAGTCCAGAGATGTTCAGCCATGAAACCAACAACTTTACCTGCAAAAGATAACAGCCAGCTAACAATTGAACCAATGATTCCTGGAAGTGCATCCAAAGCTTTTGCTGCTAGTTTCTTTAATAGTTCTGCAATGTGTTTGAGTTGTTTCTTTACCCATCCCGGATCAGATGGAGATGAAGGTGAAGGTGGAGGTGGAGGTGTGACAGTGCCACCTGTGAGTGTTAACACTAATGTGCTTATTGCAAATCCTAACGCAGTTAGTATACTAGCTATTGTGATTCCCTGCTCTCTGAAAAGCGTTCTAATTCTTTCAGCAAGAGTTGTGTCTTCGTAAAGGATTCTTTGAATTGTATTTTTTATTCTGCTGACCTGTGTTCTCAGTTGTTCTCTATTGTTACTTAGAACTTCTAACCTTATGGCTTTCTCCTCCTGCAAATCTTTTAAACGCTTAGAAATTCTGTTTTTTACTTCTTGTTCTAGGTTCAAATCATCAGCATCAGCAAGTTTTTGTTTCTCTTTGTTTATATCTTCATCCAGCTGACCTAGTTTTGACAGATTATTTGCTATTTCACCTCTGATGGTTTGTAGTGATTGATTAAGGGCTTCTATTTCTCTCATAGGTAATAGTTCATGTGGAGTCTTCAGTGAAGTTTCCTCAGAAAAAGAAGTCTCTATCTCTTGTATAAGTTGATCAGCCTCATCTGCAAGTTTATTAAGATCTTGCAATGGAACAGATTCTATTTGAGTAGCAGTTGGTAGTCCTAGTTCTGCTTGTTGAAGTAAGGAAACAACATGGGAAGATGATGACCGTGTGCTAGGCACAATATCTAATTGCCTAAGTCGATTAGCAGTAAGTTTTTGTTTTAGTGAAACTTTTGATAGAAACTTAGCAGGATTAGATTTATATGTAAGTTGGACTTTTTCTCCTTTATCGCTAGTTGTATATAAATGATTTGCTTCCATTTTGAACTGGTTTGGATCTAAAACATCAGGTTCTTCTCCTAAACTTTTGTAGAAATCTCTAACTTTACCTTCCAGAAGTTCATGTCGTGCCACCTCATAATGCAGTGAATGATGGTAGGGAACCAAAGGGATTGCTTCGCTCATGTCGTCCGCTGGCTCAAATAAATCTTCAAATCCACCTTCTGCCATTTGTAACTTATTTTTTATTTTGAAAATAAAAAAAGATGGCACAATCGTTCGGTTCTGTTCTTGATCCTTACAGAAGGCTGAAAGAACCTCTCGGGGTAAAAGGAATAAGGCAAACAGTTATAGTCACAAATAATCCTTCTACTATTGATCAGAATGAAATACTTACTGTTAGGTTTCCTAATCTAGGTAAGAACGATGTTATTGTACCAGGCACTGTAAGACTATCATTCAAATTAGAATTAGAATCTGGCTCAGATGCAAATAGGACTTTGGCTTATAATGTAGGAAGAGCAATTGTGAGGAAGATTACTGTCAAACTGGAAGGGCGGGAAGTGATGTCATTGAATAATGCAGATGTATTTTTAGTTTATGCAGATAATTGGTTGACTGACAATGAAAAGAAAAACAGAGTGTTTCAAGGGATTCAGTCAGACAATGGGATAAAAGTTAGAATAGGAGCCGGAGATAAAGCTGACAACAAAAAAGATAACGCTGTCAATGTTGCTTTTGGAAACAAATTTTGTATTCCACTTGACTTTGAACTCATAAATTCACATCCTCCCTTCTATCAAGGAGCATTGCGTGACAGGCTGTCATACGACCTGACTTTCAATAGTTATGATCGTGTTATGCTTTCAGAAGACCCGGAAGCAAAGTATAAGGTGTCTGGAATTTCTTTAGAGTTTGATGTTGTAAACCATCCTGAACTGGCTAGACTTATAGAAAATCAGTACAGTTCTAAGCTGCCTATCTATTATGAAAGAGTGTTGAATCACAGTACACTTTCAAAAAGCCAGGCTGATCCAATCTGGAACATTAACTTGAATACACCAGCTAGGTCAATGAAGGGAATACTTATGTTGTTTGAGGAACCAAAAGATTCATATGAAAGGCAAATAGAAAAGTTTTACAATCCACTAATCAATAGAGTATATTGCACAATTGAAGGGCAGCCAAACCAAATATTTGCATCTGGCATGCTGCCATACCAACACTATGATGAAGCAAGAAAGTACTTTACTGGAGGAAGATTGAAAGACCCAACATCTGATCTTGTGGCTAAAGATCTACATTTACACGGTGTTGGCGTAGAAGATTTCTTGACAAATAAATATGCGTTATGGCTGGATCTCAGAACAACTGACGACAACAAACTGCATGGAAGTGGAAGGCGAATTGAAAACGGATCAGAAGGAATCACAATACAAATTGAAAAGGAAGTAGGGAGTAGTAGTAAATCAGTTAAGATCTACGTGTTTGTTGTGTCAGATGCGCAGTTAAACATCTCTGAAAGCAGATTACAGGATATTGTTTATTGAACGTGTTAAAATGAAGTATCTAGATTTTCTTCCAAAAGATCCACACTGTTCTTTGATTTGTGGGGCAACAGGTTGCGGCAAAACAAGATATGTTTTGGATTTATTACAGACTGTTTACATAAATCACTTTGAACACATAGTCATATTCTGTCCAACCATAAAGCATAACAGAACATACAAGGAGAGAAAATTCATATGGTCTGATCAAAATATATTTATTGTAAATCCTTCTGATCGTCTAAATGTTTGCTTGGAGCATTATTTCGATCTTTTTCAGAACACGCCAACACTGTTTATTATTGATGACTGTGCAGCAGAACGTGACATTGTTAGAAAGAAAAGTGCACTAGCAAAGCTTGCATTCAGTGGACGACATGCATTAATATCAGTTTGGATATTAACACAAAAATACAATGCAGTTCTGAAAGACTTTAGAGAGCAACTCAAAACAATAACATTGTTCTATTCAAAGGACCGTGACAGTTTTGAAGAGTGTCTTCGAGAAAATGATGTCATTGAAAACAAACAGGAGAGAGAAAGAATAAAGAATAATCTGAAATCTTCTAAGCACTCGAAACTGGTTTTAAAAACTGATCAACCAGTTCAGTATGTATGTTTGTAGAAATCCTTGCTAAGTTCTTGTCAAGTTCTTACTCAAGTTCTTACCAAGTTCTTGTCAATTTCTTACTCAAGTTCTTGTCAAGTTCTTACTCAAGTTCTTACTAAGTTCTTACTCAAGTTCTTGTTAAGTTCTTGTTAAGTTCCTACCTAAGTTCTTACTCAAGTTCCTACCTAAGTTCTTGTCAAGTTCTTACTAAGTTCTTGTTAAGTTTTTACTCAAGTTCTTGTTAAGTTCCTACCTAAGTTCTTACTCAAGTTCCTACCTAAGTTCTTGTTAAGTTCCTACCCAAGTTCTTACTCAAGTTTAATTACTAGATTTTTATTTTATTCTGCATCAAAATAAAATGAACTGTGATGAATTGCTGATGCAGACTTCTACAGATATTGAAATCTGTGACAGTAGGACTATACCTGATAAAAAAGAAAGATTGTATTCACTTGCTGTTTGTGGAAAAACAAAACACTACCTTGGGCGGCAGTTAACTGTGGAAGAAGTACAACATCTTTCCTCAGAAGATATAGAAAAGTATCATGGACGGTATGAATCAGTGCTTGGTTCTAAGATGGTTAGAAGTATTGGACAGACTGTTATAGGTTTGTACACAAAGATTTTTGGACATTTTACACCTCTCGACTCGGAGGAAGACTTAACACATGATCTAACTCATGACCCTGTTGTTTCCAAGTCCCTCGAATCTCTTGCCTGTGGCCTGTATTATCGATTTGGTGCTTTATTAGTACCATTTGTTGCTGGATTAATTACTTTCAAACACATTAATTTTCAGAATAAAAAAGATGACAGATCAGTTGAAGCAGACAGTGGAGCAGACGAAAATACCAGAAGTGAACACAGTGACAAAGAAACCTGGTAGAGTAGAAGCAGGAAAAAAACTAGCCGAATGGAACAGACAAAAAAAGTTAAATCAAAAGGCAAAGCAGAACATTATGTCTGAAGTTGAGCAGACACCAAACATTCCTGAAGTGACTAAGGTCACACAAACTGATCAAGAATTAAAATCTTCATTTCTATCATACAGAAAAGTAGCTGTAGCAGCTGTTGTTGGAGGAGGTGGATACTTGCTTTACAAACTTTGGCAAGGCAAATATAAAGTGTCAGAAACACCAAAATCAGAAACACCAAAACCAACAAACAAAGCAGTACAAACAATAAAAAAGCCCACAGTAGTACCTGCAGTGGATTCATTTCATATGGAATAATTTTAATATTTTAATTTTGATAACATAAAAATGAGTTCTGAAAAGACAATAGTTAATCTAGTTTATCACGCTGCAGTGATTGGAGGCTTGAGTGTAGGTTACACAATGCTGGGTAAAAGTCTCCTCAGAATGAAACCAGCCGACTTGGGAAAGTTAGACTTCGAAGACGGTGCTAAACTAATTGGTGTTGTGACAGCTTCCTTTGCAACAAAAGACTTCCTGGTGAAGCAAGGAATTATTCCAGAAAATATAAACATGTAAGACAATAAAATGGCTAGCTTGGTTATGATGGTGGGAGGTGCGATTGTAAATGCGCTTGCATTTTCTGGCAGCAACTATTTGTTTTCTAAACTGCAAAATGGTGAAGAGAGGGAAAGGCACAACAAAGCCATGGAACAACTGGCGAAAGCACAGGATGAATACGAGAAGAAACGAATTGCGCAGTT
The DNA here is from genome assembly GCF_037325665.1 of Littorina saxatilis. Lineage (NCBI taxonomy): Eukaryota > Metazoa > Mollusca > Gastropoda > Littorinimorpha > Littorinidae > Littorina > Littorina saxatilis. Next base: position 415,114 of record NC_090252.1, on the reverse strand, counting down.
AGACTTTATGAATGATAAACTCAGGCAGCAAGGACATGCAAACAAAACCTTTGCCAATGTTGATGCAGCCATTCAAGAATACTATCTTGTAACTGGAAAGAAAATGAAGACAAGTGCTCCTCCAAAACTGGGTGACTTTTATCAGCCTTCAGAAGAGCAGAAGGTGGGCGAGATTGTTTTCATTGTTATTGGTATGGCTGTTGTTTACTTTATTGCGCGTGCTGTCAAATCTTAATATTCTGTCATTTAAAAAACCATGAGTGATGCTTTGTTATCTAAAATATATTATTCCCCAAAAGGATACTGGAAAGGAAGAACTGCTATTGACAAGCTCAGTGACGCAGCAGGTGTTTCTCAAGATATAGCAAAGAAATGGTTGTCAAAGCAGGCAGTTTGGCAGATCTATTTACCTGCACCAAGAAAAATTACACGACCACACTTTGTTAACATTAAACCGAATGACACTCATCAAATAGACCTGCTGTATTTACCGCATGACACAGTCAGAAGGAAGAAATATAAGTATGCACTGACTGTAGTTGATGTTGCAACAAGATACAAAGATGCTGAACCGTTGACAGAGAAAAGTGCTATAGCTACAGCTGTTGCCCTGCAAGAAATTTACAGACGTGGACCACTAAAGTATCCCAGAATGATTCAGTGCGATGATGGTAAGGAGTTTAAAGGAGCTGTCAACCAGCTTCTGTTAAAACATCATGTTACAGTGAAGAGAGGTATTCCAGGAAACCACAGGTCACAGGCTATTGTTGAGAGCTTTAACAAACAGTTGGCAGAAAAACTGTTTTCATATCAGTACCATCAGGAATTTTTGGACACAGAAAGTAAATTGCGTAACACTGAATGGGTCAAAAGATTACCATCAGTACTTAGAGCAATGAATCTGGAGGTATTTAAAGCTACAGGGTTAAGACCAGTTGATGCAATCAAACAGAAAACAATACCTGTTGCTCCAAAGTCAACAACACCAGTGGCATTACTACCTTTCAATCAGAAAGTCAGATATTTATATGCACCCGGTGAAGCTGAGGGTGACAGCAGGAAGCGTGCAACGGATCCAATCTGGAGTATTGACATTCATGAAATCAAGAGAGTAGTAGAGACAAATCCACCTATATATTACTTGAGAGAACCAGCACCGCAAAGAGCCTTTGTAAAAGAGGAATTACAATTAGTTCCACGTGGTACAAATGTTAAATGATTTTTTATTTCAGATTTTATAGTGTTAACAAAAATGGAAGCTCTGAGAAAGAATTGCAACTTCATTTTTTTAATTTATATTTTTATTTTGAGTTATAAAATCAAACTCACAGCGATGGAAGACTCTGTATTAGAATCTTTATCGACAGTATTTGACACCGTTGAATTACAAGTAACGGATCCTCAAAATGTGCAGTCCAGTGTGCAAGACGCCATTGAACAAATTCCAAACAATTTGTTGATTGAACCTCCAGTAAAAGTGCAGATAGTCAGTTTAATAAAATACAAAACAGTCAGTGATGAGGTGCTAGAAGTTCATGTTTCAACCAGACAACTAGCACTTAATTCTATGGCAGAATTGAATGGAAACTGGGCAGATGAAATGATGAAACGGTTTGAGCAAGCTGCAGAGGATGCAAAGATGAAAGGATCCGGATGGTCAGAAGGTGAAATTCTAAAAATAGAATTGAAGCTAAGTAAATTTGCCCCCATCAGAGGTAGAAGTTACATACCTTTACCTCCTGCTCTTGTCAAAAAACGTGCTGTGCTGAACATAAAGAATGATGATGACAAATGTTTTATGTGGTGTGTTCTGGCAAGACTGTACAGTGTAAAGAAAAATGCAGAAAGAGTGTCTAACTATCATGCATACAGAAATAAACTAAACTTTACTGGTATTGAATTTCCTGTCAGCATTACAAGCATTGACAAATTTGAACAGCAAAACAAACCCATCACCGTAAATGTTTACACGTGGGATGAGGAAGATGAACTGAAACCAGTCAGAATATCAAAGAACTCACCAACGATTGGTGATTGTGATACTAACCATGTTGACATGTTACTAATGACTGATGGTGTAAAATATCATTACACTTTGATTCGTACAATGAGTAGACTGATGGCGAGCACAAGCAATCACAATAGTAAACAAGACTTTTGTAGGCGATGTCTCTTGCGTATTCCATCAATTCATGCAGCACTTATACACAAGCAACATTGTAAGAGCGTTGATGATGCGGTTGTGAAGTTAACAACACCACCGCCAGACAGCAAAGTGTATTTTAAGAATGTATGCAAACTACAGAAAAGTCCTTATGTTGTTTATGCTGACTTTGAATCTATCATTGTGCCATATGAAGGACCTTTACCAAAAGACCTACCTAAAACAGTAACTCTAAGTAATCATCAAGTCTGTTCATATGCATTTATTGTTGTTAGTTCAGATGGTAAACATTCTAAACCGCAATTGTACAGAGGACCTAATGCAGCAAAGAACTTCTTACAGCAAATGAACCAAGTGCGAAATGACTGCTCCAAACAACTGAATCTTTCAGACATTGTTATGAAACCTGAAGACCAAGAACAGTTTAACTCTACCACACAGTGTTGGATATGCGAACAAAGTCTAACACCAAACACAGACAATCCAATAGTAAGAGATCATGATCATGTAAGTGGGCAGTTCCGAGGAGCAGCACACAGCAAATGTAATCTACAATTAAAGTTTGATCCTAAGACTTGGAAGCTTCCAATCTTCTTCCATAACTTGCGCGGTTATGATTCACATCTGATCATGCAGGCAGTAACTGATGAATACAAAGCAAGATGCATTGCGCAGTCTTCAGAAAAGTACATGGCCTTTACTCTGAATAGTTTATACTTCTACGATTCTGCTCAACATCTGATGGGAACACTTGAGTCTTTATCTTCATCACTAACTGCTTTCCCAATCACATGTAAGTACTTTGACAGTGACTTAGTTAGAAAGGGAGTCTATCCATATGAATACATGGATTCGTGGGAGAGGTTTGATGAAGATGAGTTACCACCAAAGGATGCTTACTTCTCACGGCTGAAGGGTAAAGGTATAAGTGACGAAGACTATGAACACGCTAAGACTGCATGGAATAAATTAGGATGTAATACAATGGGTGATTATCATGATCAATATTTGTTGGCTGATGTTTGTTTACTTGCAGATATATTTGAGAATTACAGAAGAACATGTATGAAGCACTACAATCTAGATCCTTCACATTACATATCTGCACCAGGCATGAGCTGGGATGCATTTCTTAGATTTACAGGAGTAAAGATTGACTTGCTATCAGATCTTCCTACACTTCAGATGATTGAAAATGGACTACGTGGAGGAATCAGTATGGCTTCACACAATTACTGCAAAGCCAACAACAAATACTTGGACGACTTTGATCCTATGAAACCTTCTAATTACATCATGTATCTAGATGCAAACAATTTGTATGGTTGGGCAATGTGTCAGACGCTTCCACTTCGGAACTTTAAGATCTATTCAGGACCATTTTCACAATGTGTTGTGCTGACAATATTAAAAGCAGGCCCAGACAGTCGAAAGGGATGGATACTAGAAGTTGACTTAGACTATCCACTATCACTTCATGATCTACATAATGATTATCCTTTAGCGGCTGAGAGGTTAAAAGTAAACCCAAGAGAACCTCCAAAGCTGGTGCCCAATCTGTTTCACAAAAAGAAGTATGTGTGTCACTACAGACTGTTACAGTTTTACATTAGACATGGATTAATTTTGAAGGCTGTTCATCGTATAATTTTATTTGATCAAGAACAGTTTATGAAACCTTACATCATGAAAAACACAGAACTGAGAACCAAAGCCGCTGATGCATCAGAGAAAGACTTTTTTAAACTGATGAACAACAGTTGCTTTGGTAAGACAATGGAAAACCCACACAAGAGAAAGGATGTTAGACTTGTTACAAGAGAAAATGAGGCCATCAAGCTGACATCCAAACCACAGTATCAAGACTTTAAATACTTTCATGAACAGCTGTATGGTATCTTAATGAAAAAACTTGTAGTCAAGCTTGACAAACCAGTATTCATAGGCTTTACTGTGCTAGAGTTGTCAAAACTGTTGATGCTTGAGTTTTTGTATGATTATTTGAAACCAAGATATCCCAAATCGAGAGTACTTTACACAGACACAGATTCATTCTTACTTGACATTCCAGCGGATGACATTTACAAAGATCTAGAAGCTGAAAGTCCTGCAGTAAAAGGAAAAGATTCTTTTTATGACACTTGCGACTACCCTAAAGAATCACCATTGCACTCAAATGTTAACAAGAAGGTTATTGGAAAGATGAAAGATGAAATGAATGGGAAGATAATTAAGGAGTATGTTGGATTGCGTGCAAAGATGTACAGTGTTGCAAGTGAGAAAGGGGTGGTTAAAAAAGCAAAGGGTGTAAGCAAACAGGTTGTAAAGTCGAGCATATCGCATGATAACTACAAGGAAGCACTGTTTCAGAAGCGAGTGTTTCACCATGACAACCCTAAGATCAGTTCCGCGCTTCATCAGATCAACACAACTATTGTAAACAAGAAATCTTTAGATGCTAATGACACAAAGCGCGTTTATTCATCACCAGAATATTCTTATGCAATTGGACACTGGAGGACAAACGCGACTCCAAATGTGTGTAATAAGAATTTTTGTCAATCGGGAAAACCCGCTATGACGGGGAAGTGTTTGTGAAAGGGGAGTAGGCTTTGTTGAGTTTCAAAGCAGCCACCAAGTACACTTTTCAAAGCTTGATTCAATAAACAAGTTTTAATATTCATGAACCACGTGATACACCAGAACCAATCGTGGTGGAACAATATTAAACAAGTCATTTGCATAAAGTGCACTCGGTGGCCGCCTGAAAAGGCAGCCTAAATATTGAAGCGTAGTGAAGCGAAGCGTTGGAACAGAGTGACCCAAGCCGCCGGTTTACCAGCAAGACCTACCGTTCACGCGTGAACGGTACTATTTTTAGAATCCTAGAATTCTTGAGAATTTCGGAGCTGGCTTGTTTCTGGTACACATACAGGCAAAATTGGTCATCACTGAGTTTGTGTAACACAGGAAGTTGTGAAATACGTCACCCTATGGGAGGGGGAGACGGCAAAATTGTTACCAAAAACATCATAGATTGTATTGTGCAGGGTCAACTGCAACAAACTCAAACCGAGCCATTCATACCTAACTGTATTTGAGCGACTTATATACCAACATTTTTATGTCTTATTTTGAGCACAGGTGTAGGAAAAATCATATAACAAAGTCTTATTTATTTTCTAATTTAACATTTTTTTTACAAATATGACCATGGTCTTTTAAACATACAGTGACATTAAACATTGTTATGTTAAAAAAAAGAAAAAAGAAAGAAAGCTTTTGCGCACAAATCAGAAATACAGGCCAAACCGTGAGTTTCTGTGGCAAAGCGCGACAGAGGAAATTGCACTGGTTTTATTTTTAGATCAGTGGGAAATTTTCAAGAACAGACGCTTGCATTTGGATGTGTCCAATGATAGTAGGTTTGGTTGTGATCAATCAGAATAATGTAGGCAGGGATGTCGTTAGGCGTCGGACATATAACGATGAAAATCCCCAAATGTCAGATTCACATTGCCGCATGTCGGTCAGATGTCCTATCGTTTTAGCCTGAGCGTGGTCATTGTCCGATATGTACTCCATTCCTTCGGACAGCGCGATATTCGTTAATTTTCATTTCAAGATACAAATCTTCTAAAAGACCGAACGCTCTCGTGTTCAGCTGACACTGAAGTTGCCAGTGCCGTATTGATCTTTTCTTTTGTTGGGAATTCCCGAACCGTCTGGTGCAGCCACAGAGATCTGCAGCGCACTGATCTAAACTGAATAGTGCATGCTACAGGAGTACGGGAGACAACTCCAACTGACTAAATTTGTCGTCTGCTTTTGTTTTCGATACGAGACGATTATTTAGCTTGAACACCTGCAACGGCTTGTAATTTCCGTGGTTGTATGAGAGAAAGGGGGAATGTACGTTCTGGGTTACTGATTCCGACAGACCCGGCATTGGTTCAAAACAACCTTACTTTACTGTATTTTTTTTTGTATGGATTTATGCAGTATTTTTCTGATTTTGTCGCATGTTTCATTTTAGTAAAAGTTTAGTCCAGAAGCCTATTTTGCGTTAATATTTAGGGTCTGTCGGAATCGGTGAGCCAGAACGTACATTCCCCCTTTCTCTTAAGTCCTTTGTACTGGAAACTTGCATTCTCCCAGTAAGGTAATAATTATATTGTACTACGTTGCAAGCCCCTGGAGCAAATGTTTGATTAGTGCTTTTGTGAACAAGAAACAATTGACAAGTGGCTCTATCCCATCTCCCCCCTTTCCCCGTCGCGATATAACCTTCGTGGTTGAAAACGACGTTAAACACCAAATAAAGAAAGAAAGTCAGGTTTGAGGCACAAAGTGTACGAGGAAAAAACATTCTCTCTCAAGGGTGGAAGTAAAATGTCTGCCAGACTCAACAAATAGATTAGGCAGCCCATGATCACTGTTGTGATTGTAGTTGAAGTTCTATCGGATTTGTTGTTGGCTATGTTGTTGAAGACGTATAATTATGTTCTCGAATTTAAGTTGATGTTGTTGTTGTCGTCGTCGTAGATGAAACCAAGGTTGTAACGTGTCTTCTTCTTCTTGGTGTTCGCATCATTTGCGTAAGTGCGTGTACCCGTGGTTTGTTAGAATGCGCCGTGCGGCCCGGGTCCTCCGTCTTCAGCATTCGGGGTTTTCTGTCGGGGTTACCTCACCCTTAGCTCATGGCCCGTACGTCCTACCCTGAGAGCACAGGGGGGAGGATTTGCCGGGATCCCACCCGGAGCCAGTTTGGTCCGCGGCCGCAAGCGGCTGATTTCCATATCTGAAGACCGTTCCCCTATCCGCCACCCGGGGACGCGCTGGGTTGGGGGTGGTCGCCCCACTGAAAATCCCACACTGGGTTAAGAAAGATCAGCCTGTCCCAGGGTTGTAACGTGTCAAATCAATCGTGTTCCACCTGCAGTTTATCAGTGTAAAGCTGTTGTTGTTGACATTGTAGTTGTTCTTGGTTTTCGAGTTGTTGTCAGTGTTATTGTCGTCGTTGTAAAGTTGTTACCCAGTCGGATAGAAACAAATAAAAACTCAAGCCTGAGTCTTTTTTTTGCAACTCCGAACATTCGGCAGCAGCACACTCTCTCGGCATGATGTCGGGAGCACGCGCGCATCCACAGCTGCAGCAAAGACGCACACCGAGCGTTGCTACTTTCGCTTCTGGTTCCCCCTTGTGACGTCACAGCCAAGGGCTTGCCGCCGCGGGGAATTTGAAGTCTCGCGTAGCAGACGAATTTGGTCGCTTTTTGAGCATGCATTTTGTGTAAAATTAGACTGATGCAACACAAAACCTGAGATTTACTGATCGGTTTTTGCATATGTAGATGCTTACCTATATCATTAAATCAACCCCAACTGCTTTATCTGACCTTAAAAAAGAGCCTGTTATGGTCCTTTAATTGTAAACCAGGAAGTAAGAGAAGGGGATTTTGAGTGTTACATAATAATCAACTCAGATCATATTACAGGGAGGTATACGTGCCGACAAAGAGGAAGTTCTCCCGTACCACGGGCACACATGTTGGTATCACTCTCCGTCTGATTTGTTTCAGTAATATACGGCAACCAGGCGTACTTGTCGTAAGGTATGTCTATGTTTGTTTGACTTTAATTCTGAGTGAGTGTGTGTGTGTACGTGCGTGTGTGTGTGTGTGTGCGTATGTGTGTGTGTGTGTGTGTGTCAGTGTGTGTGTGTGTGTGTGTGTGTGTGTGTTTGTGTGTGTGACAGAGAGAGAGAGAGAGAGAGAGAGAGAGAGAGAGAGGGGGGAAGAGAGAGAGAGTGAGGGAGAGAGAGAGAGAGAGAGAGAGAGAGGGGGGAAGAGAGAGAGAGTGAGTGAGAGAGAGGGAGAGAGAGAGAGAGAGAGAGAGAGAGAGAGAGAGAGAGAGAGAGAGAGAGAGAGAGAGAGAGAGAGAGAGAAAACAATTGAACTAGCTCGGTGCTCAAGGCAGACAACTCTACAGGGCAGCTGCTGTGACAAGGGGGAATACATGCGACACATGTAGCCACGGAGGATGCAGAGACCGACTGACCACACACAAGGTTGGCATAGGGTCCAACAGTATCACCCCAAGAGTGTCCGGAGAAGACATGGCGGCCCCACCACTGCCAACCAAAACCACCAGCAGGGGCTCAAGAAAACTCGATATGATCCGTCTACATCAAACCAAGTGAAGCTGGTAAGTGTTTTGTTAAGACTCAATTTAAAATGGCGGAGTCGACTTTGCAAAGCTTACTGCCCAAAGCTGGCCACACGGAGCGTTTGCACGAAATTGTCGGACTCAATGAAGAACCACCTTTAGGCTTTGTTTGCCATTGCTGCCATTCTTGTTCAAAAGGTCCTTTGGTCCGTGCTATTTGCTATCGTGTCTCTTCCCACGCTTATATATGGATTTCTTATAAATAGCACAGCGATCACAAGACTAACACGTACATCTGAAGTACAACCTATATGACAGGCAGACAGACAGGCTGTGCGAGGTGAAACACAGATATACAAATATACGGAGAGAGAGAGAGAGAGAGAGAGAGAGAGAGAGAGAGAGAGAGAGAGAGAGAGAGAGAGAGAGAGAGAGAGAGAGACTGAGAGACTGAGAGACTGAGAGGCTGAATAAATGAACAATGTATGATTTACGAGGATAACAGGTTAAAGGAACAACACAATTGTCCTAAAACCTTCATTGGACAAAAAATCCATAACCCACCCAACAACAACCTGCAACATTTGAGTGGGTGGGGGGGGGGGGGGGGCAGAGTGAAGGAAGAGAGAGTTTTCCCGACCAATTTGTTTTTCTTTTGTCACACAGAGGTGTATGTCTCAGTGGTCGGCCCACATTCACCGCCAGTACCCGCACCCTCACAGCAGGGCTTACATTGTTCCTCCAGTGCACTTCAACCGCTTGCTGTACCAACACGTCACTATCGGCAGCCAACACGTCACAGTACCCAAGCCCACAGAGCAGCTCAGTGACGTCAGAGAGGACGAGTCACAGCAACGTATTCACGCCGTACTCTCTCGCCTTTGTGACGTACACGGCTCTGATGACGTCATGCTCATTATCTTTAACCTTGACTTTGACAACTACCTGAACACCCCAGACACTGCCGGCGACGGGTGTGAAGAACGCAAGAAGAACACTGATGCAGAAATACAAGAAACTGAAGGAGACAAGAGAACAGGGGCAGCTCAGTCCAGTCATGCTTCACACAGGGAAAAAACACTACAACAGAACGGACACTGTTCGACGTCTAACCCAGACCACAGAGGAACTGTAACAGAAATATATGTATCTCAATTCCCAAGACCGCGTGACCAGAACAGAGAGGCAGCTCAGTCTAGTCAAGCTTTACGCAGGGAAAACACTCTGCATCAGAACGGAGACTGTTCAACACCCAACACAGACCATAAAGTTACCGTTACCGAAGCAGACTTATCTCTGTTCCGAAGACCTCGTGACCTTGACAGCTCACTACAGCGCGGGAGGTTCGACATCCTCATCATCCACCGCAAGAAAGGGGTCATCCTCTTGAAGGTCAAGGCCATGGGAGACGCTTTCGGCCTGTCCAGTGACCTCGACATTGGCGGGCAGTTTGCGGTGATCAGGAAAAAGGTGGAGCGGTCATTGAAACAGTTGGACAAGGAGGAGGCGGTGGTCAGGCAGCTGGTGGGGGACGTTGTGGACGTGACGTCACTGCCGGTCACCAAGGGGCTGGTGCTGCCTAACCTGGCCAGACAGACAGTCCGTGCCGCCCTCATGCAGGACAGGACGCTTTGCCAGGTAGGAGGGAGGGCTGGGTGAAGGTGGGTGGAGGGAGGGCTGGGTGAAGGTGGGTGGGGGGAGGGCGCACTATCCGCACAATTATCGTGAGATGCCATACGTGTGTTGACTAACTTCAAGGCTAGACAGCATATGGGGGAAGTGGAGGAGCGGGCGGTGTGTGCGTGCGTTGGGGGTGGGGAGGCAAGACAGCACGTGAAACAAGTGCAGAAGAAGAAAACAAATGGATTAAAACAGTGCAGTCAGTCTGTGTAACCCTGCTGCACGACGCTAAGCTTTGCCAGGGTTGGTGGGTGTGGGGTGTGGGGGTGGTAAAACAGCATTTGAACAAATTCAGAAAACAATAAAACCAAGCAGACAATCTGCATCCTCCTGCTTCATATGGAGAGGGGGGAAGGCGGGTGAACTATCGGCAGAATTATCGTGCGATGTCATACGTGTTGGTCGGATTTCATGATAAGACAGTATTTGAAACAAATACAAAAGAAACATGAACACACATTTACCTGACCGAATAGCTCTGTAAGATAGATTGGGAAAAGGGTATGGAATGGACTGACAATGAACATTGATGGCTTACACGCCAGATACGGCACTGAAGTGAATCAAGCCATGGATGACTGAGCGGCAACACAGATTCCACTTCTTTCTCGTTCCTGAGGAAAACATTGCCTCACAATGTAAAGCCTAGCCACGTGAATACGACAACACACAAACACACAAACAGAAACAAGCACAGCTGCCAGGTCGCAGTCTGCTGTCTCCCCTGTGACGAAATGAATCCTTGATATCGGCGTGGTTTTGTTCCAGTATTTCTACCAGAGTCTTGGAGTGGACGGCCTGGAAGCAGCACTTGACCGGTGCATTTATTCTGAGCAGTTGCCGCCCATCGGCCGGTCTGTTGACGTCACTAATGACATCATGAATGACATACGTCATCAGTTTTGGGCGAAGCTAAAGGAAGGTGTACAGTTTGAAGGATTAAGTGACGAAGAATACGAGTCCATCATTGCGCGGTAAGTGCCTTGTTTCCAACATATTGACACACGTATGAGAGAGAAAGAGACTGAGAGAGTGAGAGAGAAAAAGAGAGAATGGGGGGGGGGGGTGGGGGGTGAGAGAGAGAAAGAGAGGTAGTGAGAGAGAGAGAGAAAGAGAGAGAGAGAGAGAGAGAGGGGAGGAGGGAGGGGGAGGGAGGGAGAGAGGGAGAGAGAGAGAGAGAGAGAGAGAGAGAGAGAGAGAGAGAAGACAAGACAAGACAAATCTTTATTATCGAGGGTAATAGATACGCAAGAATATTGCTTTTTTACATCCAGCCCTAGCCCTAATATAGGGTCAACAAGAACAGAAAACAATATAATCAAAGAACTATCACATCAAACTTAACACATTATACTGTATATACAGATACAAATTTAAAAATAAATTGTCATCCTGCATTTTTAGTGCAATTGTCAATGATAAAAAGTGTCACATTTTAACATAACTTAATTTAGATCTGAATATTATTACAATTTTGTTTAACATGCATATACATTTTAAATGAATTGATGAACCATTCAGCACATGTTTTGTTGCATTATGTATTTGAGAGAGAGAGAGAGAGAGAGAGAGAGAGAGAGAGAGATGGAGAGAGGGAGAGAGGGAGAGTGAGAGAGTGAGAGAGAAAGAGGGGGGAGGGAGGGGGAGGGAGGGGGAGGGAGGGGGAGAGGGAGAGGGAGAGAGAAGGGAGAGAGACAGAGACAGAGAGACTAAGAGAGATTATTTTACAAAGGGGTAATTTGGATCATCATAAATCATGTTGTTTCTTTGATTACCAGTGTGCCCCAGTGTCTTCAAGACAAATCATTGTGTGTCTGTTTGTCCCAGGCTGTGCGGACCCGCCACCCGACAGTACGTGATCACAGCACGGACACCACGTGCCAACGTGGCGACACTGTCACAGGCCGTCATGGAGACCGCTCTCTGCTTCTCGGACCGCGTCCTGACTGACCGACAGGTAATGACGTCATTCTCTCTGTCTGAAAGGTCTTGTTGACCAATGTCGGTTTCTTCTTTAACTGTCTGGTGTTGCCCCTCAATCTTCTTCATCCAACCGTGTCCGTGTTCGTTCCGTTCAGTGTTGCTTGGGCTTGTTGTTGGCCTTTGTTTTTGTCTGTTTCCTGATGAAGCTTTCATGAGTATAGAATTATTTTGTTGTTTAACTTTTTGGAAGAGGTGGATATTGTTCCGAGTCGAAAATAAGTTTGAAGGAACCTTCTACCTTTGACTGTGATATGCAATATAGAGAATATGATCAATGCTGGGCTCTTGAGTCAGGCAACACACATACAAATAAATATAGCAATCTAGCTTACTTCCCGGTTAGACTGTCCGATTCACCGCCATCAATATTTGTTGTTGTTGATAATTTGGACACATACACAGAACTGACAGCTCTATTGAGATTGAACAAAATGGTGTTGAATTGCTTTCGCAAAGTACACCTGTAATAATCCTCAATATTATTTCCATGAATGTTATGCAAGGCTGAGCATTGTGGGTATTGGATCAACAGCGGTCCTAACTTGGTTCACTTAGAAACATTGAAAGACACGACGGGCGCAGTGGCGTGGTGGTAAGACGTCGTCCTCTTAATCGGGAGGTCGTGAGTTGTTCGAATCCCGGTCGCTGCCGCCTGGTGGGTTAAGAGTGGAGATTTTTCCGATCTCCCAGGTCAACTTATGTGCAGACCTGCTAGTGACTTAACCCCCTTCGTGTGTACACGCAAGCACAAGACAAAGTGCGCACGGAAAAGATCCTGTAATCCATGTCAGTTCGGTGGGTTATGGAAACACGAAAATACTCAGCATGCCTACTCAACGAAAGCGGAGTGAAGCTGACTATGCTCTCAGAGCATAGTGTGGGGAACCCAAATGGGCAAACGAGCTCACACGTAATCAGACAATTCTGGAAGGCTGAAGAATAATAATTGAAAGACACACAGTATATTTTGCTCAACAGGTGCAAGTTCTGAAGGACTCATACCGCCGATTGTTAGTGACGGGACCAGCAGGTACAGGCAAGTGGTTGGTGCTGTCACTAAAAGCCTCGCAGTGGCTGGAGGAGGGCAGGACAGTGGTCATCGTCAGTCTGTGGGAAGGCAGCGACACTGTCTCACAGCTCATCTTCTCACAGGTACACTTCGTTTTAGTTTACTTTTACATCTGTTTAAACTTGTCACTCTGTTTTATTCTTTTGATTGTTGGTTTGGATTAGAAAAATATATACAACAGATACAAAAGATACAAAACTGGAACTCTCGATGTATCAGCGTTTCAAATTGTTAAGCCTTTCTTTTATAAGTTTTAAAAAACAACACCATTCAAACAAAACTGTACTTTTTAGAAATAATCCTGAGAAACTAAAACCACAATTTCAAAACCATCCTGGACAAGTGAACAATCCATCTCTCATAATTTCTGCACTGACCCGGTATTATTAACAATGTTTCACTTAACGAGTGGCCATCAACTGCAATAATCTTGTTCCAACTAACGACCTGGGCGTTCGGATTGTTTTAAGCTCGAGGGACAGACGAGAGCACACGGCCACCAGCCTCATCTTGTGCTAAGTGGACAGGGAACGAAAAATCTAGACGATATTCTGACGGAAATCACATCCTGCCGCGCAAACAGAGACAACGCCCCACACACGAAGCAACCCCAGCAGACGTTCTTCCAGCAGCGAACAGGTGAGTAGATCTATGGTCATAGCTCCACCTCTCTCACAGATTCGTTTAAACAATGTTCAATTCTGTTTACATAGTCATGAAATTTACAAACATGTATATATATGTAAAACAACAACACACCTACGGTTTATTGTGGTGTCTCACAGATTCGGACATAGAGGAAGACAGCGAGGAAATGAGTCATATTCAACACAACCACACAATCCCACTGCTGAGCAGAACAAACACTACATTTGACCAGCCAGCCTGGGGGTTGGAGGTAAGTAATCACTGCGGGATGAACGGGGAGGGGATATCTACTGACTTCAACCAGAGCATCCAGGTAACGAACAGTACAAAACACAACTCAACCAAACCAGCCCAGCCAGCCCAGCCAGCCCAGCCAGTTCGAGACACACATGAGACCATTCACTGCGTGCTACCAGAAGCCCCCTGGTTCCTCCAGCACTTTCTTGACAGACTGGAGCGCGCGGTGGGGAGGGAGAGGGTGGTGGTGTGGGCATCGTCATCGCGGTCCACCACGGTCCCCACCCCTTTCTCCGATGTCACCCTGACCCAGCCCCTTCGCTGTCCCCCCGTAGTCGTCAAGGAGATTGAGAAGAGCGTGACGCACGAGATGTTTCAGAAACATTGCTACACCCCACTCGACACCGCCTTTCTGTCCGGTACGCCGTTCCCCTCTGACGGACCTCCGGTGAAGCGGATTAAGCACGTCGGTGACGGACACAGCGGAGAGGTGTGGTCCTGTCGGGCGTGTGGACTGGAGGTGGCGCGCTTCCTCACACATGACTTACAGCTTGGTGAGTACAGTGGAACACCTTTAACACCTCCAAACATCTGAACAATCTGGTCTTACAAAGGAGGGAGTTTTTCAATGGGTGTACAGTGGCTGTGATGTCACAGAGAAACCGATAGCAATATTCTGTGTTTTGTTTAGAGCTTCCCCTACATTCCCCCTTCTCAATTAAATACATTTACATCGGCCAGAATGAACCAGGTTTTTCAGTGTTGTTTTAAGGCAGGAAAGTATCAACATTATGTTAGACATTGTTCTGAACAGATGATGATCGCATTGTTTCAGGTTCTCTTCAGTCCTCTACAACAACCGGAGAGAAACAACAGAAGTCTCTGCGCTTTTGTGACGTGCTCATTTCGGGCTACATATTGCGTCACGCTGACGGGGACCACAGCATCACAACACGCCATGTGACGTCAGCACGAGACATGGACACAGATGAGGACACTGCGTCCTCCCAAATACCAGGGTTTCTCACAGGTCTCAACACAGGGGGCGTTCTGTATGACGTCATCGGGGGAAGCGATCCGGAGACAGTCGATCATCTCATTGAACCAGTAAACCCTGACCTCGTGCAGGTAGCAGAACCAGAGAGCATCATTGGACTTGAACGTCCAGTCGTGGTTGTCATAGGAACCAGTGACGTCAGGAAGACGTACCCGCGTTACGTGGACCCGACCTGTGACGTCATGTCTCGCTGCACGGCGCAACTGGTGCTTGTGGGCGAGACGGGTCCAAGCCTAGAGAACATGTTCACTGACACTGTACGTCTTCATGACTGATTCGACTTACGCACAGCTACACTGCTTGTGCTCTGAAATGTCGACAAAGCCAGCTCCACTGTCGAATGACCACTTTTTGAGTGTCTACAATTGCCCACAAACTTGGCTTGTTCCATAACTGAAACAGTATCCAATGTAGGCTACCTTCATTCTTTGCGTGTATGCTTTCATTCATTCAGTGTATTTTCATTCATTTAGGTCTGTTTGTATTCGGTGTACCTTCATTCAGTTAATATATTCTTTATCACTTGGTGTACACTCATTGTTTAAGGACTGATTAAGTGTACCGTCATTTATCGACTGTATTCTTCTTTCAAGTTTACTCTTATTCATTTCGGGAGTTTAGCTTATTTGGTGTAACGGTATTGCAACCCTTTATCATTTAATTTGCTTTTTCATGTGGGCCCGATTGGTATGCTCTCATTAAATTATTGGTACATTTTATTCCTTAAGGCTGGAGTCTACCCCCTAGAACAGGAAGTAAACAGAAATGGTAACTCATACAACAACAGAAAGGTCCAAAAGATAAACCAAATGCAACACAAATGATTAATATCAGGTATTCATGTTTGGGGACGTTTTTACATTTAGTCAAGTTTTGACGAAATGTTTTAACGTAGAGGGGTGAATCGAGACGAGGGTGTGGTGTATGTGTGTGTGTGTGTGTGTGTGTGTGTGTGTGTGTGTAGAGCGATTCAGAGAAAACTACTGGACCGATCTTCATGAAACTTGACATGAGATATCATCAGTATGGTATCTCCAGACGGGTTTTTTTCATTTTTTTTTTAATGTCTTTGATGACGTCATATCCGACTTTTCGTGAAAGTTGAGGCGGCACTGTCACGCTCTCAATTTTTAAACCAAATTGGTTGAAATGTTGGTCAAGTAATCTTCGACGAAGCCCGGACTTTGGTATTGCATTTCAGCTTAAAGGCTTACAAATTAATTGATGAGTTTGCTCATTAAAGTTGTCATTAAAATCGATTTTTCGCAAACAGATTTAAAATTGATTGCATCGTATTCTTCATCACATTCTGAATCTAAAACAATATACATATGTCATGTTTACTCTTAAAATGTGATCACAATTAACGAAAATAGATTAATTAATCTTACGATTAAAATTTGAGAAATCGATCCAAAAATAATTTCATCTTATTCTTTATCATTTCCTGATTCCAAAAACATATAAATATATATGATAGGTTGGATTCAAAACAAACAAGCTCAGAAAGTTAACAAGAATACAGAAAAGCGCGCTTACCCGCTTAGCACAATACGCTACCGCGCTAATCTGGCGTGTCAATATCACTACGTTTTGCACGTGGAAGGTGAGCGATTTCCTTCACGCGGGGATTGACGAAGCTGTACTGTCTTGGTGAAAAAATACAGTGCGTTCAGTTTCATCCCGTGAGTTCGACAGTTTGACTAAATGTAGTAATTTCGCCTTCCGCAACTTGTTTGTTTCTTTTCAATGTTACTTCAGTAGTTTATTCTTATGCAACAGTCCGATACCCCATATTCAAGTTTCTTATTTCTTTAGTGTAATACCCTTCATAAAGTGTATTATCAATCACTAATATCTGTCCATACATTCAGCCGACAATCGTATTATACCTCATAACCTGTGATGCATATAACTTTTGTTAGACTTTGCTCAAATATCTGTCCGCATAATGTGTGTGTGTGAGTGTGAGTGTGTGTGTGTGTGTGTGTATGCGTATGTGTGTGTGTGTGTATGTGTATGCGTGTGTGTGTGTGTGTGTGTGTGTGTGTGTGTGTGTGTGTGTGTGCACTCTCTATGATTGACCAGTTTCTGTGATAGTTATGAGAAAAGATATTTTAGCACCTTTGTGTGCAAAGTAATATTGCTTGCTTGTTTATGTGCCCATTTTAAATTATCCATGGATACGACATCGCGGATTTAGAAGAATATGCAAACTGTGATACATATTTTCTTGAAAATCTCGTTGACGTGTTCTTAACATATATATCGTGCCGAATTCACGGAATTGCCAAATCCGCGGAAATGGCAACATGTGTGCCCATTTATACGTGAAATCGGCAGCGTTTTGCCGAAAATGTGGAACTTACTTACTTACTTACTGCCTTTCACGCCTGGTGGCGTGTAGGGCAGCGAAAAGGTGGAAAGGCTTCTAAAATTTGCCCATTTCGCAAAAGCGAAAGCCAGTCTGTTACTTTTTGTGTCACCAGAACATTGCATTAACATTGCTTTACCTCCCTACTATATTTTGTATGGTCCTGCCGATTTCGCAAAATGGGCAAATTTAAGAAGCCAAACACTGCGGATTTCACGTATTGGGCAGCGTTTTTGCGGAACTGGGCAATTACGTGAATCCGGCACGACATAGACACGCCTCTTGTTTTGAAAGTGGGGCAATTTAGGTGTCCTTTGCCAAACAAAAACTTGTGTTTATCTAAAGATGAAAACAATTGTTTCTGTTGTCCGTTATCAATCCCAGGACAATGCTTTTTAAAGTTGTTATTCCATTTTTAATTCGGCAACTGCGACAGTTGAACTACGTCAAACAATGACCTAATGACTCAATTGTTTTGCTTTGTTGAAGTGTCTGTGCAATAGTTGTGTGCCAATTATTTGTAGCGTCAGTTATGTTGATCATAACGTGTTGAAGATATTTATTTCCCCGAACATCATTATCTCGTGTATGATAAACTTGTAACGCTTGCATCCGAGTATAATTATGTATTATGCATTTAGGTGAGCAAAATGTCAATGAAAAGAACAGTACCTTGGTTCCGCGTCACTACATATTGCCCGGCACATGGAAGGTGCAGATTTGATATAACTAGCCTTAAGGCTACACTTAATTGAGCCTGAAATTGACTTCGCGAAAAGTCAGTGTCAAAGATCCGTGCAGCAAGCTTTGTCAAGTTGACATCGCTAAGTCGATTTCTCCCAAATCATATCAGGCTCAGAGCATGTGTTATCTAGCACAGAATAACACAAGTCCTCTTTTTTAGATAATAAAAAGAATATGTAACAAAACGTAACGGGCTCGTCCGGATCAATAAAGGCTAACAAAACAGACTGCCCTCTGCTGGTGCGAAAGTATCGACTAGCTTGATGATGTCTAAGAAAAGAAATGACGTCAGCGAGAGAGAGAGAGAGAGAGAGAGAGAGAGAGAGAGAGAGAGAGAGAGAGAGAGAGAGAGAGAGAGAGAGACGGACGGACGGACGGACGGACGGAGGGACGGACAGACAGGCAGACAAGACATACGCAGAGTCAAGTTATTTTATGTACCAATGAGGAAGCTCAATGAGAAGGAAACGTATCGACCAGGGAGAAACAAGCTTAGGCCCAGCTGGTGGGTAAAAACAGATATGTCGTAACGATGAATAGACTGTGCCGATTGCACAATATGTCGACTAACTGTGCACCAATACCTCGGTCAGGTCAAGGCCACATCTCTAGGACTACTAGGCTACACAGGTCGTGACATAATGAAGTAACGCTTAATGCCAATGCTTTACATAGATCTGAAAAAAAATCAGCTATCATTGTTCTCGTTCCGTCGTACACGATTGCAATTAATTGTACCCAATAAGCGGCCTGTGCAGTTAATCAGGTGTAAAGAGCATTTCTCCCTATCAATGGTGTCTGCGGAATTTTGCTCGGACTCTTTTAGAAATGGCCGCGCCCATGCACACGCAGTCAGCTCTCCTCCCCCACCCCCTCCTCCAATGCGAGAATAATTCTCATCCCACCGGCCTATGCGTCGTCATTAATGCACCATTTATACTCAACGTAAAACTCGATTCAAATGACATCAATGGGTTAAAGCACAAAAAAAAGTGTCGCCACACCACGAACATTATAACTGATCGTGGATGACTCACCTGTCACTGGTTGACCGGTCACGGTAGCAGAGAAGTTAAGGTACTTTCCATTAGTGGCCGCTGAAAACAGACTTGCATAGCGTTCCTCTGCTAGATTTTGTGCAGTTCAGAGCTGAGGTATATATCCCTGGTGCACACATCAGTCGACAGACCCACACTAAATGCGACACGTGACACTGCGCACAGGTAACTTGACAGCAGCGAGCACGCTTCCTTGTGAAGAAAAACATGTAGCTAACACAATCCGACATCATCGTGCCTGTCGAGCCGTTCCAGAAGAAAATGCACAGTACTAACTCAGAACAGACCTTGCTCTATCTATAGCTCTCCCGATGACCCGTCCATGTAGCAGAGAATTACGGAAAGCAAGCGCCGGTTACACGTCCTGTCATGTTGGTCCGCAATCATTCATGTCAATCAATAAAACAAGCTTAAGCCGTCAAATTGCTCATCATGACATCATTGTTATTTGTGGGCGGGGATATAGCTCAGTTGGTAGTGCGCTGGATTTGTATTCAGTTGGCCGCTGTCAGCGTGAGTTCGAGCCCAGGTTCGGCGGAAATTTATTTCACAGAGTCAACTTTGTGTGCAGACTCTCTTCGGTGTCCGAATTTCCCCCCGTGTACACTACATTGGGTGTGCACGTTAAAGATCCCACGATTGACAAAAGGGTCTTTCCTGGCAAAATTGCTTAGGCACAGTTAATAATTGTCTACCTATACCCGTGTGGCTTGGAATAATAGGCCGTGAAAGGTAAATATGCGCCGAGATGGCTGCAATCTACTGGCCTTATATAAAATTCCATCTCACACGGCATCATTGCAGAGCGCCTAGAACTGTACCCACGGAATATGCGCGATATAAGCCTCATATTGATTGATTCATTGATTGGACCTTTTTACTTTGCTTTGATCTGCCAATAAAACAGTATACTGATTTAAGAAAGCTGTTTAATGTGTGTGCATTAGTGCGTGCGTGCATGCATTGGTGTGTGTGTGTGAGTGTGTGTGAGAGAGAGTGTGTATGTACGTGCGTCGGTGTGTATGCGTGTGATTGTGTTTGTGTGTATGCATGTGTGTGTATGCATGTGTGTGTGTGTGTTTCTGTGTGTGTGTGTGTGAGTTTCTGTGTGTGCTTGACTCTGTGTGTGCGTACGTGCATGGGTGTGTGTTTCTCTCCCACTCTCTCTCTCTCTCTTTCTCTCACTCTCTCGCTATCTCTCTCTCACTCTCTCTCTCTCTCACTCACTCTCTCTCTCTCTCTCTCTCTCTCTCTCTCTCTCTCTCTCTCTCTCTCTCTCTCTCTCTCTCTCTCTCTCTCAAAACTTGCAGAAGTTGCATTGCCGTTTAAAGCTCAGTGTAGCATGATTTATTGCGTCACGTGCATTCGTCTTTTCATCCATCTCAAGAACATCTAAAAATCACCCCGAACAATACCCCCCTCCCCCGACAAACACTCCCTCGTGTGTTGTCGGTGATTGTGTTAATTTTCGTTGAACACTCTTTGTCCTATTTCAGTCTCTGACAACAATTACAATGTGACCTCTCTTCTCCTGTTATTCCCGGGACCACATTTGGACGCCGTTTTACGCTCTATATAAGGCCCGTCCATACACTCCCGTCCGACCCTGTCCACACTTGACTTATGCTCAAAACGGCCCACGTGGGAGCGCCGTAGCGTGCCATGATCGCGAAGCGTTATTTGCAGAAGAATAGCGCGTGTTCTAATTTCTATGACACAGACATAGAACGACGGAAATTTGACCAATCAGAGCAAACCAGAGCGATGACGTCAGCTGCTCGCGGCGCGGCAGTCGAATGCAACTGAAGAGAGACCCGCTCCACTGATACCGCGTTGTGAAAAAAATCGTCGCTGTGTGGCCACTCGGCAATTCCCGCGCAACGCACAAAACGGCCTGCGACGCATAGAGCGTAAAACGGCGTCCAAATGTGGTCCCCGCTTAAGCGGGGACCACATTTGGACGCCGTTTTACGCTCTATGCACCGCATGCCGTTTTGTGCGTCGCGCGGAATTTGCCGAGTGGCCACACAGCGACGATTTTTTTCACAACGCGGTATCAGTGAGCTGACAAGAAGGTTCAGTTTCAGAGAGATGCATTCGACTGCCGCGCCGCGAGCAGCTGACGTCATCGCTCTGGTTTGCTCTGATTGGTCAAATTTCCGTCGTTCTATGCCTGTGTCATAGAAATTAGAACACGCGCTATTCTTCTGCAAATAACGCTTCGCGATCATGGCACGCTACGGCGCTCCCGCGTGGGCCGTTTTGAGCATAACTCAAATGTGGACAGGGTCGGACGGGAGTGTATGGACGGGCCTTATGCGCCGCAGGCCGTTTTGTGCGTCGCGCGGGAATTGCCGAGTGGCCACACAGCGACGATTTTTTTCACAACGCAGTATCAGTTGAGCGGGTCTCTCTTCAGTTGCATTCGACTGCCGCGCCGCGAGCAGCTGACGTCATCGCTCTGGTTTGCTCTGATTGGTCAAATTTCCGTCGTTCTATGTCCGTGTCATAGAAATTAGAACACGCGCTATTCTTCTGCAAATAACGCTTCGCGATCATGGCACGCTACGGCGCTCCCACGTGGGCCGTTTTGAGCATAAGTCAAGTGTGGACAGGGTCGGACGGGAGTGTATGGACGGGCCTTTAGCGAACTACTAGTTTTGAACGTAGTGCCCAAAGCCAGTGACGTCATTATATCCACGACTTCTTTAGTTTGATGCTCATCAGTGTTCTTTGTGGCGTCATCTCCTTCATTCATGACGTAGTAATCTGCATTTTTGTCTGCAGAAGTGATGCTATTACCACTGGCCGCTATTACGTCAGTGTCACCAGCGAGTGTCGCTTTTATCTCCCCGTTTGAAAAGGAGTGATGCACATGAAAATCCCTGTGACCACTTCTCGCATTGACGTCATGGTCCTCAACCAGTAACGTCATTATCTCTACGTGTCCACAGGAGTGATTGTGTTAGGTCTGATCATTGCCCGCTGTGACGTCATCACCCGCAGCTAACGACGTCATTTTCTTTGTGTGTCCACGAGCGTGATTGTGTTATGTCTGATCATTGCCCGCTGTGACGTCATCACCCGCAGCTAACGACGTCATTTTCTCTACGTGTCCACAGGAGTGATTGTGTTATGCCTGGTCAATGGTCGTTGTGACAGCGTGGTGGTCATAACGTGGAGCCCTCTGGGTGTGGAGTTGGAGCGGTGAAGACGACCACTGACCGCTCGGTGGACAGCGAAAACCACCATCGTCACCACCGTCACCACCACCGCCACCACCATCACCACCGCCCCTATCTCCGTTGTTGGCCGCGTGGACTTTCTCTCTGTGGTGACAGAAGAGGCCGGAGGGTAGAAAGAGAGTGATACAGGTGTGTTTGTGTGTGTGTGTGTGTGTGTGTGTGTGTGTGTGTGTGTTTTGTGTGTGTGTGTGTGTGTGTGTGTGAATGTGTGCGTGAATGTGTGTGTGTGTGGGTGTATGTGTCCCTGTGCGCGCGTGTGACAAATTGGTAAAGGTTTGTGCGTTTCTGCACATCTGTGGCGTTGAAGTTAAAGGGAGGCAACACACTTTAACCAATATAATGGTAACATCGGTTACCTCCCTTGGTTTAGACAACGCCTGTGTCTCGCATTCCTCCACCCCTACCTTCATATAATTATTCCCACAGAAAACTAGCGCCCCTCTGAACAGTATAAGAATTGACTGCTTGTGAGACTCACAATGTTAATAATCTTCAAGTTACTCGTTTGTTAAATGTTCACACATGAAGGCTCCTTTACTGGACGAAAGAAGGGGTAGTTTGTCTGCGCGAGTTGTTGTTGTTGCATTTAAGCGTTATTTAACACATGTCTCCAATGCTTATAAAGTATCTTTTACGAAAATAAACGTTTTCTTTTAAAACCCTATACCCCCAAACGCATTTGGAGACAATGGGTGAAAGCCCAAACATACAAACATTACATTGCGTGGTAAAAGAACCGATATTTTTTTTAACAAACTTGTATGATCATCACTCCTTTACCCACTCCGTCATCCTCCGCTTGTTCTCACTTTCGTACACAGCATGTCACCAACTCTTGTCCCTAATAGAAACACTGCCTGTGAGGACGTAACGGATCCCCTAGCTAGTCTCCAATGTTTGTACACAGTAACGCTAAACAGTATCGATTGTATAATGATCTAACTGCCTCTCTACTTCTCTGTCTGTCGGACAGCTTCTTTGTATATATATCTGACTGTCTCCGTGTGTGTTTGTGACCCGGTTGTGTTTGCACCTATGAACAGATGGGTGTGTATGGCGAACCTGTGATCGGGAGAACTTGCGGATCGCGAAAGATCTCAATGACACAACGGAATTCTCAGGATCGTTGTGGACGTTGGCGTGTGGAAGAAGACAGCTACAGTGGGCTTGTTCGAATCAAAACATCACACCAAATTCTCAACGCAGGCTTATTATCAATACCTGTCCCAATACAGGCCAGTTGGTCTGAGAGAATGTTAAACTCAAATATTCAAGTCAAGTCGGTTTCTACCTGGCTGTTTACTTTGCATGGCACATTTTGTCACGTACCTCTGACTGGCTGAACTGGCCGTGCGCGAACTGGTGTGTTTGTAATAGACAGTATAGCTTCCCTCGTCCCATGATCAACCGTCGCGATCACGTTGTTTGCAGCTGTCGTCATTGTTGATGATGTCAGAGAGAAATTTACGTCACTGTGTGTCGTTGTTATTGTACTCGATGATGACGTACGCTCTGGTTCTGCAAATATAACACCCACAAGAAGTACTTTATTTATTTATTTATTTATTTATTTATTTATATGGGAGATTTATTTAGCGCTTGACATTCTCTAAGCGCTTTACATATTAATTACTTCTGCTACAACTACTACAACTACTACTGCCAATTAGAACCGAAAGAGCGTAAAGGATACATATGCTAATAAACAACAATTACTATTTGACTCATTTAGTTAAACACGCTTTCACCAAAATGCACTGTATGTCTACGAATATCAGACATAGCACATCAGTATTATTAACAAGTATTAACAAATCTTGTAGCACACACAGAAACTAAGCAGATTCCTAGCAAAGTAAGATCTTGAACCAGGAACACTAGCACGGACACAGACACCCCGCGATACTGACCAGCAGGTGACCAGGTGGCGCAAGACACGTTAGAGACGTCCCTGTAGCCAGCACAACATCGAAACGACCACCTCCTGTCTGACATCCCCTGTGACACGCTCAGTACAGAGGTCCAGGCTAAGTCACAGCGGTCGATGACGTCAGGGATGACGTCACTGACGTTATGGTCAAGGCCCGTGGTGATGTCTGTCCAGGGACTGTCAGCAGAATTTCTGCTTCGCCAGGACCATGTGATCTGATAGACAGGGTTAGCGGAGACATGTGGCGGTGTGAACGCTTGGGGTTCTTACCTATAGATATATGTCAACAAGATTATGTTGTGTGGTGTGCACGAGCAAATGTTCAGTTGCGTTGGAACCAAGGTCGGACTGGTTGGGAGTAGATTTGTTTGAGATTTCAACTATCCGAGACAATGTTAGGCTCACAGCCTACTGGGTACTTTCTCGTGCACGCCGCTGAACTGAAAGTTCAAGTCAATATGATTCCCTGACTAGAAAAAATAATGCACTTTGCGCAAGTTAATGCTTCACGTAGTTATACACAAAGGTAAAATATTAGCATTGATGAAACAAACCGCATAAGTGAACATACCTCGACTGTGGCGAAGACACTGCATTGAACCTCCCTGCGGTGCTTCAGTGGACCGTCATATTCAGCTGCTATGGCAACTTCACCAGGATACACTGAATATGCAATCATACGTGGATAAGTGAAATTAACTCCCACAGTATGTGTTTTACTACTACTTTATTTGTAATACAGTGGAACCTTCCTGTTAAGATCCCCCCCCCCCCCCCACAGATACAAGACTCCCTACTTTTAAAGACCAGTTTTTCTCAGATTTTCAATTCAAAACCTTTTTAAATTTACTTTTTTGTTTTACCCCCCACTTCCTTTTAAAGGAGGGTTTCACTATAATAAAGCAAAGCTGCTTTGGCTTCGATTTTAAAATGTTGTGACACACTTTCTTAAAGCTTGATTTCTGCTCATGAGTCTTATGAACACTACACTTTTTTCTTGCGAGAATAACTGTTATCTATCCAGATTCGAATGAAACAATACACACACACACGCACACGCACACGCACACACACACGCACACGCACACACACACACACACACGCACGCACGCACACACACACACACACACACACACACACACACACACATACACACACACATACACACATACGGACGAGGAGCACCTTAGGTACCGGTCATACGCAGACGGATCTGTGTGACTTCTGTACGTACGAAATCCACATTAGGTACCGTTTGGCTATACACAGTGTGTAACCCGTACGGACGAAGGCGTTAAGTACCTGTTTCCTATACACACTGATGGTTGTGTATAGTGTCAGTAAAGTGTGAATAGGTGAGGATGGAACTTTAACCGTCGATCACTTTACATGTATAACCTCAATTAATATGTTGCATGTTTTGCTTTTGATTTGTATGTTCCTTACTTTGTCATTTTGTTGTTTATGTTTATTTGCTTGTTTGCTTACTTGTCGATTGTTTGCTGGTTCGTTCGTTTACTTTGTTTATTTGTCATGTTGCTTTACTTGTTTATCATTTATTAGACATTTGTATTAGAAGTAAGGACCGGTTGTAAGAAAAGGCGTCACCTTAAACCTCTATCCTTGAAAAATAAAGTTCCATCATCATTATTATCATATATCTCTCTCTCTCTCTCTCTCTCTCTCTCTCTCTCTCTCTCTCTCTCTCTCTCTCTTTTTACATTTAGTCAAGTTTTGTCTGTGCCGGTGTGCGTGCGCGTGTGTAGAGCGATTCAGAGTAAACTACTGGACCGATCTTTATGAAATTTGACATGAGAGTTCCTGGGTATGATATCCCCGGACGTGTTTTTTCTTTTTTCGATAAATGTCTTTGATGACGTCATATCCGGCTCTTTGTAAAAGTTGAGACGGCACTGTCACATCCTCATTTTTCAATCAAATTGATTGAAATTTTGGCCAAGCAATCTTCGACAAAGGCCGGACTTCAGTATTGTATTTCAGCTTGGTGGCTTAAAAATTAATTAATGACTTTGGTCATTAAAAATCTGAAAATTGTAATTAATTTTTTTTTTATAAAACGATCGAAATTTACATTCATCTTATTCTTCATTATTTTCTGATTCCAAAAACATATAAATATGTTATATTCGGATTAAAAACAAGCTCTCAAAATTAAAAATTAAAAATTATGATCAAAATCAAATTTCCGAAATCGATTAAAAAACAATTTCATCTTATTCCTTGTCGGTTCCTGATTCCAAATCATATAGAGTTTGGATTAAAAACACGCTCAGAAAGATAAAACGAAGAGAGGTACAGAAAAGCGTGCGGGTATGCAGCACAGCGAAACCACCACCGCGCTAAACAGTCTCGTCAGTTTCACTGCGTTTTGCGCGAGCGGCGGACTACGGTCACTGTAAAAAAAATGCAGTGCGTTCTGTGAGTTCCACAGCTTGACTAAATGTAGTAATTTCGCCTTAAGCGACTTGTTGTTTTTTTTTTTTTTTTTTTTTTTTTTTTTAAATTGGAGAAAATTTGTTTCTTTTTTTTTTCTCTTTTTTTTTTGTGGTTTGCATGGTTGTTTATACAAAAAGCAATTGAGGAGCCATACATGGTTACTTTTTTTTCTCCTTTTTTTTTTTCTCCTTATTCTCGTCCATCCGCTCTCTCCCACCCCCCTCATAATATTCACAAACGCCATATATCACTTCACCTAGCCTCATCTCGACTTATACATTACTCACATACTTCCAATGTACATTTCATTTTCCAATATACTATTCAAATCGTATCTATCACCATACTTATATTTACTAATACACATTTTTGCAATCAAAATAATGTGATTAAGTACCTTATTATTTTGGCATATATTACTAGGTTGATAACCAAACAAGACATCGTGTTCTGAGAATATAATGGACAACATTTTCCCAAAAGCTCGTCAACTTCTCACATTGCCCAAAAAAGTGTTCAACATAATCAATGTGTTTACAAAATGTACATAATTTTGTTTCTCTAATTTTCATTTTTTTTAATAATATATTCGTGGGATAAATATTATGTAATATTTTCCATTGTAACAATCGCAATCTTTCTTCTGTTGTACATTTGCTTGCTAACAGCCAATAATTGTGATCTAGTTTAACCTGATATTTATGTAACCAAAATGTAACAGCGCAAGGCTCGCTCGCTTTGGACTGGACAATCAGCATGCGAAACTTTCTCGCGGAGGGGTTAATGATCACAGGGTTCCGTGTGTCAAGGTCATTATTGTGTTCGCCTGCTCGCGGGCTGGCTGTGTTTTTGCGAAGTGCAAGCGCTCGCACAGCAGTCTTTGCGCCGTACTAAAAAAATCTAGAGGGACTGTATCCTATCTTTGTGCACAGCTGGTTAAAAGGAATCATATCTCCGTTAACCCAAATATCTTTCACCGTATCTAAGTGCGCTTCTATCCATTTTTTTAAAATATAAGCTTTTATTTTTATAAACCACTTTTATATTGTTCCACAAACATTGATCGCCAAAGCGATCTTCTCTCTCATAAATCAATGCTTTATTATGGATTCATTTTAAGAGAACTTCTGTCCAAAAGTTTGATCGAATGCATTCAATACCTTGGAACAGTTTTAGTGGTGTTGTGGCTTTAAAACAAAGTAAATTTCTTCCCAATACCTGATAAAGACTTAATGGAATCGTTGTCCACGTTTCATGTTTTTGTTGTTGAAGTTTTGCTGCCCATGTGAGTAAAAAAGAAGTCTGCATATCGTGGACGTTTATCATGTTAATACCACCTTCTTCCACCACATTACACAATACATTTCGGCTTTTGTATTTGAATACTTCCTTTTCCAGAGAAACCTGAACAAAATAGTATTCAACTTATCGAGAACTTTAACAGGGGCAAGAAGCGCCTGCATAACGTACACAAATTGTGAAACTAAGAAGGACTTAATAATACATAATTTGCCGCTTATACTTAAATTTCTTCTTGACTATCTGCAAATGATTTGTTCAACTTTTTCAAGTCTTTTGGACCAATTTTCCATAATTTCAGAGGCCGGGATGTCCTTTTTAAAACTGACTAATTCCCATGATTTTAACCTGGGTATTCCATTTAATATCGCAATATTTCTCTTGACAGTTTATACGCGATCCCAACCACATTGCTTCCGTTTTACTTTTATTTAATTTTAAGCGAGATATATTGGAGAAATCATCAATGATTTTCGTTCGTCATTTAACTGAGGAATATTTGAATTAAGAACTTTACTTTCAGCATCCTCCTCAACAAAATTCCCATTTTTATCAAACACGTTATTGTAAAATCTCACTTGCTCCTGTAAAATTCCTTTTTGCGTCGTTATTGAGAGCCATTTTCATCAATTAATCTGTCCATAAATTTTAAATTAGCTTTCACTTTTTCCATATTTAAAAAATATAATATCCCTCCACATGCACAATTCTATATAACATATTACAACCAAATACAATAGCAAATAAGCAAAAAAACATGGTTTGAAAGGGTAGCTGTATTGGGTTTTTTTCGAACGGGGAGAGAGAGGGAGGGGGAGAGAGGGAGGGGGGAGAGAGGGATGCGTGGGGCTGGGGGGCCGTGAAAAGGAGCAGCTAGTCGTAGAGCGGTTCGACTCGCGCAGTGGCTATACATTACACGGTTCGCGTGCCATCAATTAGAACGTCGTCAAGCAGGTATCCCGCTGAGAAACCTACTGGAGAGCTAGAGAGACAGCTGGACGCATTCCTTGTTTATGGTCAGCAGATTAATGTACTGCCACACTGAGATTGAAATCGCAGAGGCTTACATCGGACTGGGTGGCCGAGTGGTAACGCACTTGCGGAAGAGAGAGGTTGCGAGTTCGACCCTGGGTCAGGGCGTTAGCAATTTTCTCCCCCCTTTCCTAACCTAGGTGGTGGGTTCAAGTGCTAGTCTTTCGGATGAGACGAAAAACCGAGGTCCCTTCGTGTACACTACACTGGGGTGTGCACGTTAAAGATCCCACGATTGACAAAAGGGTCTGTCCTGGCAAAATTGAATAGGCATAGATAAAAATTTCCACCAAAATACCCGTGTGACTTGGAATAATAGGCCGTGAAAAGTAGGATATGCGCCGAAATGGCTGCGATCTGCTGGCCGATGTGAATGCGTGATGTATTGTGTAAAATAAATTCCATCTCACACGGCATAAATAAATCCCTGCGCCTTGAATATGTGCGCGATATAAATTGCATAAAATAAAATTAAAATAAATAAATCCCTGCGCTTAGAGCTGTACCCACGGAATACGCGCGATATAAGCCTCATATTGATTGATTGATTGACATCCTCGTATAGTCACAGTATACTGACACCAGTCCTAGCATGATAGAGCGGCTGTCACTATAGGTGTCTCTCTTTGTGTGTCTGTATTATATTACTTGTGATGAAAACAAAAAATGCCTGATGGGAAACAAATAGAAAAAAATGTTATGACAGGGATTCCCCTAATATTTCCGATTGTCATCATTTTCACGAGTTTTCATTCACAAGCACATGGGAAATAAATGTCATGTTCCCCGGGGAATAAATCCCCGGTTACCATAGTTGCAGGAAGCCCTATTACATGGATAATCAAAAGCAAACCCAATAGAAACGCTCGAGGATTCTTCGGCTCTTTTCATTGGCGTTTCCCCAGACCTAAACAGACGACACTGCTTCGCCAAGTTCCAAATACGAACTGGCAAACTGGCAAATGTAAACAAAAAACAAAACTACCTCATCAAAGGTCATACATTTATGCTTTATCGCAAACAAATGAAACCTATCGATATGTTTTATCTTCTCACAAAGTCATGGAGTGCGTGTATCTCTGTTTGGAGGAACACGAACGTCAAGTTTAAGTCAAACCAATTGACCCCTGACACACACATTTTGACCCGTGCACAAGACGTTGTATCGATAAACTAAGCGCAAATAAAAAATAATAATGAAAAAGCAAAGAACATAGCAACAAGAAATGAAGACATCTGACAAAGCCGAGCAAGCAGAATGACAAGTCTAATGAAAAACAGAGAGGCAATGAGAAACAAGATCGCGATTATCTTTCCTTCGCGGCACGACGCAAATCGTTTGTGTCCTTTGACCCAATTCGTGCAGTGCTGCACGATGCAAATCTTCTGTGACCTTTGACTCAACGTAGCTTCAATATTCGATTACTAATATTTACCACTGAAAACCGAGGGGTGGAATACCGAGAGGGGCAGGGTGGTAGGGCGATGGTGAAATGTAATGAAGAGACACGTGTAGCAATAAGAGAAAACCGATTCTGCAATAACACAAACAAGAACAAAAAATCCAACACTGACCTAGATGAATATTTAATCAATAATATGATCGTCTGCGTTGCAGGTGTGCAAGTGAAGGGTTGGGGGGGGGGGGGTAACTTGATCATTAATTTGTGTGTGTCAGTGTTTGTGTTCATGGACTGATTGTGAGGGAGGGGGAGGGTGGGGTGGGGTGTGTTTCAGGTTTTGGTGTGGGTATGAAACGAGCAAAACAATACCCACACCACAAAATCTTGGAGGCAAAAAACACTCGCCGTCGCATCATTTTGTCCGCACAATATTATATGCACCAACAACCGGAAAGAAAGGTGACAATGGAAAAAGACTCATCTTTGCTTCCTGCGATTCCTTGCCCCCGACTCGAACGTCGCACGCTAATCCACATAACAGATCTGTTGTGAGATGGTCAACGCTGACTGTGCAAGCAAATCACCTCGTTTGAAATACGACAATCCCATCGCTCGAATGCAACATGTGGGCACTATCGTCTCAAAGGCGCTTACTGTTGGTTTCACACACCACTCTGTAGTCGGAACCTACAGAACTTCGCATCCTCAAACCTGACATACTTGTCTCAACATTATAAACTCAAATCACTCGCAGTAAGTTGCTTTCGCACGCCAGCTTTGAACAACGTGCTGGGGCCTTGAACATGCATTATAATAACAGAACTCGCGTTTCAAACCATGGCTCCCTGTGTTGATTTTTCACTTAATGTTGAACCACCAAAATGATGACAAAAACGATGTTTGATGGTTTGTTGCCAGACCAGCTTTTTTGTCGGTCCTCGGGGGGCATATCGACTTTTGTTTCATATTTATTGACCGCGGCCTTCGGCCTTGGTCAATAAATATGAAACAAAAGACGATATGCTCCCCCTCGGACCGACAAAAAAGCTGGTCTGTCAACAACCCATCAAACATCTTATAATGTCATTTCTACAATGACGCTTTAAATAACGTCTTGATGAAAGTTGGTTGACGTGAAATGTGGCTTGAAAAAAACAAGAGCATTACAGCAAGCAGAGAATGCAGAGAATAGGGAATATTATCTGTCATAGGGGTACGGTACCAGTTAATCACGTTTAACCGAATGTTTGGAGATTCGAGAGTGGAAGATAAGTAGAGTGATATATGGGGGGTGTCATTATTGAAGAGAGAGAGATGGAGAGAGTAAAGTATCTGGGGCTGATAGAACATATGGACCCTAACGGGTGTATGGTCAGCAGTATATTAAAACCCTTCATGGCCGGATAATATGGTACCTAGGGTCACCAAAGTTCAGAGCTTCTCGGCATCGACTCCGATGAGCATGCTTCCTAATAGTGGTGTCAACAGTTTTATCAGTTTTGGAGAAAAGTGGGTGCAAACGAAAACATTTAAACCATGCCTGACGGGATAATGTTGGCACTAGGATCATCAAACTACAGAGCAAATCAATATCAATCACCACAAAC
Source organism: Littorina saxatilis (assembly GCF_037325665.1). NCBI lineage: Eukaryota > Metazoa > Mollusca > Gastropoda > Littorinimorpha > Littorinidae > Littorina > Littorina saxatilis. The sequence goes on along the minus strand of NC_090252.1, from coordinate 382,959 downwards.
TGGGGCCTTAAATTCGGAGAAAATAACTGTGTCCTTACTGGAGACAATTGAGTTTGTTTGTTTGTTTGTTTGCTTAACGCCCTGCCGACCACGAAGGGCCATATCAGGGCGGTGCTGCTTTGACATATAACGTGCGCCACACACAAGACACAAGTCGCAGCACAGGCTTCATGTCTCACCCAGTCACATTATTCTGACACCGGACCAACCAGTCCTAGCACTAACCCCATAATGCCAGACGCCAGGCGGAGCAGCCACTAGATTGCCAATTTTAAAGTCTTAGGTATGACCCGGCCGGGGTTCGAACCCACCACTAGGCGCCTTACCACTAGGCCAACCGTGCCGGTTAGACAATTGAGTACATGTATACGAAATAGCATTTCCTGGCGGGATAATTTTGAGTGACACCAGGGTCATCAATCTGCAGGACATAATTATGAGCGTTTATTCCCATGGACCTCGAGCTCATAGCCAAAGTGAGTTTCAATAGCTTTACCCATTTGGGAGAAATGAGTACATATATATGTTAGTCATATTGAGAACAGACACAAGTCAAACGGGATAATTGCACTATGATCAACAAACTACTTCGTTTGAATGCAAATGTGTTGTTGTTCGTCACCCAGAGGGTGGACGTTTGCGTTTGTTCCGGTCAGTCTATATGTCACAAAAGTCACTAAAATATCACTCACGTGAACTGTCAAGACGTAAAATAGATAAGTTGGTAAATTGCTTTCCTAACGTGACAAAACGAAAGTGTCCGAGGCAGGAGATTGAATTCCATTGGCGTCGACTTTTTCGCGACGCGCCGCCCGAATACAAGCGTTCACTGATCATGCCGTTGTCAGCACGCCGCCAGAATCCGTGCGTAAGGTGCGTGAGTCGCTTCGCCTCACACCGCCTTAATAGTAGCGTTGGAAGTGGAAAATACCACGCTGGGGATTTTCCATACGAAAACCCACGTCATAGGTTCAGAGGTCGGCTGCATTACCATACGCGACAAATAACTCCCAGAACAGTTGATTTCATTGGTTAGTTTGGATACTACAGGTCATTGACGGGACCAACCCATGCCTTAGTTTCATATTTAGGATTCCAAAATGTCGCGAGTTGTCAGTGTTGTTGCGAAGCGAAGCGGCGTGCAGAAGGAAGGTAGTGACTGTGTGTGCATGAAACAGTGGTGTTGTGATAGATGGATAAGTGAGTGATGAGGGTGAATGAGCTATTAGCCAAATCAAGAGCTCGAGGTGTCAATGCTACTTTGGCCAAAACCCAATGCAAGCGGACGGACGCGATTCTGGTGCCGGGAATGTTCCGGCTGTGGCCACATGGCTGTGGCGCTTTGTGTTGATCCGTGCTTCGAAGTGTGGCACACAAAGAAGGATGTTCTCCGTGCATAAACCGAGTTCTAAACAAGTCATTTATACAAAAACTGTAAATACTGTGACAGCAAGTGTTTCTTTTCTTCTATGGATAAAACCCAACGCAATGGGACTCGATTCTGGTGCCTGGAATGTGGTGTGGCGTTTTGCGTTGAGCTGTGCTCTGTGGCACTGTAAATACTGTGACAGCAAGTGTTTCTTTTCTTCTACATGGATATATTCATCATAGTCATCACCCAGTCATCTCATTGTATCATTCAGGTTAGTAAATTCTTTTTTGAGTATTCACTAACAACATTTTGTGCATATTTTCAAACATGTCTGTAGTATTTATGTGGTGCCTCTGGACTTTTTTTTATTTAAATTGTTGACATTTTCAATAGCATACCACACAAACACAACAAGCCTTTTGACAAATACAAAGTACATTTCTGAAACAATGAAAGATCTTTCTTTAATTGTGTGCAAAAAGTAAGTCTCCACATGTACTAGTTTTTTTACAATATTTTTTTCAAAATACAATATTTTTTTCAAAATTTTCAAATTTTGGTTGTCAGCAGGCTATTTATTGACATTTTCAATAGCATACCACACAAACACAACAAGCCTTTTGACAAATACAAAGTACATTTCTGAAACAATGAAAAATCTTTCTTTAATTGTGTGCAAAAAGTAAATCCCCACATGTACTAGTTTTTTTACAATATTTTTTTCAAAATACAATATTTTTTTCAAAATGTCCCAATTTTGGTTGTCAGCAGGCTATTTATATGCTTTGGCGCATGCGTTCTGAGTGTATAGTCATGTCATAGGGTGGACGTGTCATTGTCCAAAATTTAACGAACATAGAACCATTTTATTCAATAGTCTACCAACGTACGCTCTGGATTGCAAAACACTTTTGTTTGGCAATACTGATTTAACTATATCTTTGAATATGAAAATATTTTCTGCTGTACAAGATTACGTTATGTCAACTGATCGCTTCGGCTGATAGTATATTAACAGTGACAGCAATAGATGTAGCAAAGCATTCTCTCTCTCTCTCTCTCTCTCTCTCTCTCTCTCTCTCTCTCTCTCTCTCTCTCTCTCTCTCTCTCTCTCTCTCTCTCTCTCTCTCTCTCTCTCTCTCTCTCTCTCTCTCTCTCTCTCTCTCTCTCTCCCTCTCTTTATTTGTATAAAATATTATGAAATATTTTGAAAGAAAAAGGTTAAAGTTATCACTTGTTCGCCATGTCTTGTTATCAGAATGTGTATTGATAATTAGTTTTGGAACGTGTCCATAAGCAGTCTGCTTGTTAACGTTCTTAATGTTGTTACTGTATATAACATGTATACAAGAAATTAATAAAAACACGCTTAAACCAATTTTAAAAAAAAGCTTACTGTGTGACGCAGGGGTTTGTCGGACCTGTTCTTCTTAGGGGTTGGGGAGGGAGGAGGTGTTGCGTTGTTGTTGGGTTTTTTTTTGGGGGGGAGAAGAACATTGCAGTTATGATAAAAAAAAATTCTGTCAATATTTGTCCCGCGCTAATCTGTGTGAAATCGCTTACCGTTGCCAATTATAATTCATATATTAATACAGGTACTGGTAGCCTCAGTCACACGAAATTGCTAATTTCTGTGGTACTGGGCAACTTTCACGTTATTCCTTTTGCATGGGCATAGTGGAGGCCACCTCGATCACGACTGGCTGAGTCTAATGTGTTTATTTTTTAATTAAGTGGGTTTATTTGAACATTAAATATTTTTACCTACCGCCGGAAGCCCTTAGGCACCCCTGAAACTCGACATGCAGCCGTCCGGGATAAAACTGCCCGAGAATCCAATAAACACTTTAGACAACACAGTATCATGTCAAATCAAGTTTACTCTCAAACCTATCAAGTTGTTATCGTTGTTACTTATTGGAATGGCAAACACGGGAACATCCATTGCCTATGGTTTTTGTAATGTCATAGCTGTATTTTTCCCTGAAACTTTTGCAAATTATTTGTAGGCCAGTTGGTTAGGACACTCTTGCTTCATCATGTTCTAATCACGTACGTTCGAATCCACGCGGTGTCACATTTTTTCTCCCTTTCCCCTACGCTACATTACTTTTCAGGGAATGTGTGCTGTTCATTGTTATTTTATTTTACTGATACGTTTTTTATAATTTAATTCGTCATCCAGCGGGAACGTTTGCGATTGTTCCATTCCGTAAGTATGCATGTATGTATGTCACAATATAGGAACTGCGATAAATCCTGAACCGCTAAGTATTTTTCAACCAAACTTTGTAGGTAGATGTAGACACACGATAGCCTATTGTGTGCAACATTTATATTGGATATGTCAAAGGTCAAGGTCATTACGGGGCCCGATGGTCAAAATACATAATCAGCCATATCTCCCAAAGTTCTGGGAATATTTCAATGAAACTTTTTTCATTACATACTCTGAGGAAGGGTCTACAAAATAGCAGTACAAAATACCAAGTCACAGCGAGAAATGTTTCAGAAATTCGAGTTAATTTTTTTTAAGTTGAAGGGACTAATGTGCTGCGTCTTCATGTTCAATTTCATAAAACATGGTTGGCTGGTTCCAAAGTTATAAGGGTTTTAGTGTTTGATTCTCCAATGCATAAACATCCATATCTCCCAAAGTTCTGGGAATATTTCAATGAAACCTTTTTTATTACATACTCCGAGGAAGGGTCTACAAAATAGCAGTTACAAATTACAAAATCACAGCGAAATGTTTTTCGCAGAAAATCGAGTTGATTTTTTTCTCTTTTGAATTCATGAAGGGACTAATGGCCTGCGTCTTCATGTTTAATTTCATTAAAAAAAAAAATGGTTGGCTGGTTCCAAAGTTATAAGGGTTTTTACCATCATATGTGTGGTTATCATATGACTGATAGTTAAATAAGGCTTCGCTGATCAGGGGAGCTAATCTACTCCAATCACCGTCGCTTTGAAGCTATGAATACAATAATAAATCAGTCATGATTCAGACAAGATAAGTCGACCATTGCAACAATAATAGCAATTGATCATGGGATGGATTCGCATATACACTTTAATATCCACACCATCAGTGATTAATGAAAATCATAAAACATTTGTTACATCCCGTGAGGAGCACGAGTATTGCTAGTGATAATAATAATAAACATTTAGAATCCGAATACTTCCTAATGCAAGGAGCCCTAGTCGGTTACATAAACCGAAGATGGGGAGGTAGAACTTTTCTCTCCCTTCTTCAATGCTAGCGTTCTTGGCCAGGGCACGGTAACTTGATCCCAACACGAAAAGGAACGCTGAAAACATGGTCCTGTGGCGCCGCGAACCGGTGGTCAGCATCTGACTTACAGTGCTAGCTCGCGAAGCCACGGCGAAAGGGCTACGGCTGTAACCCGATAACGGCACCGGCTGATAACAAGTTCACGCTGATATCAATGGCCTTGCTGCATCGCCAATTATCCTTCTGAGGCTCGGGCACCCCGCTGCACCAGCCTCTCCTTTCACCTCTACTTCTGGTGGCCCAATCGGAGGGAGGTTCCTCTGCCAGCCACCGATGCTGGTTGCTTCGCCTTTTCGTGATATTTGACCTCCTTGACCTTTAATAACATCTAGCCTTGTGTAGAGCACTTGCAAATTGGCGATTTATCACAAAATCAGGACTATCATAATGTAAGACAAGTACTATACACTTATAACTTTTTTCGTATTTTTTTGTTGCTGTTTAATTTTATTATTATCATAAAACTATTAATATTATAATTAAGTTCTCATGACCCACAATCTTGACAATAACTGAAGTAATGACATCAGTGACTATGCCTTGAAGCTCTTGGACAACATTCAAGTGTGTGATATTTATTCTGATATTACTGACAACCTTGAAAAATAACTGTGAAGTAAAACAGCACCCGAGACTATTAGCCCTGACGTATATTTGACAATGTTCAAAAAATGTTTCTGCTACTATGGGAATAACTGAGGTAATGGCGTGAAGTAATTAATATGTGTTGTTCATAAATGTGTAATATTGTGTTTCACTATGGCTCTCACTGATTGTACACGAGGGTCCATAACTCTACAGTCTCGTGCCCTGTTCCCCACTGACGCTGCTGCTCCATTTAGCGAAACAGTCATGCCTAGTGAGTTAGATAACCTGCAGACAGCAGCGGCACCCCCCACCCCCCACCCCCACTCCTCCGAAAATAAACAAAAGGACCATAAGGACCATTAAACCGCCCGCTTATTACCCCACCCCTGGAATGAAATAAAAGAAGACCCCAAAAATAAATACAAAATTAAAAAATAAAAACACCTGCCAAATTAAAGAAGTTTGTAACATGAACTATAAAAGATGATTAACCAACAATCAAAAAACAAGAGGAATGGGTTCAAAGGGATCCCTGCGTCACATTTCACACACAAAAAATAACATGAGATTTAACCCACGGCAACCTTGGAGACCACAGGCGAACATTGACATACCAACTACGCCATAACGGGTTACAATTATAGATTGCGCTCACAACTGTTTTTGTCTGCCTTTACCTCGCGGGCTTTTACGGGCTATGTAAGGATCATTTTGTTTAACTTCAACTAAGAACTTGATTTACAGACACATTTTTAGCGGAAACACCCTGAATTGTTTCAACAGAGTTGAAGGGTCGTCTTCTGAGTATGTACTACAAACATTTTGATTAAAATATTTAAAGAAGTTTGGGAGATCTATTGATGTTCACGTGTATGTGGGGTTATGGAGTCGTCGAGTCGAAGACTGTGCGGAAACGGTACGCCGATTACATCATGTTAGATACACAACCTATATACTATGGCTGTGTAGCCTAATCACAATTAAATTGGACGTGCACGAACCATACATTTTAATATTTTGAACCGAGTGACACCAAATGCTTTGATGTTCGAGTCTGTACTTTCAAGCAACACAGCATGATTCATCCCATGTGTTTTACACCATAAGTGTAGCAGAAGTCCCTATACAATCTTCATGTATCATACCATTATATAATCTATGATATATATTAATTATATATGTATAGATAAGGCTATACACTTATCATTGCTTGCATTAAACCAGACAAATAGAGACAGACAGAGATAGGGACAGACGGAGAGACCGACGCGGAAACAGATAAATAAAGACAGACAGGAGGAGAAAGAGAGGGAGAGAGAGGGAGAGATCTAAAGACAGAGACAGACAGCGGTAACAGCATCAAAATACATCATTTAACAACGATATCTAAAAGCATAATACTATTGGTGGTATATGAAGAAAAGTATTGAAAGGAGTGCCTGGCGGAATAATAGTAGGACTACGAATATAAGTTTTAGTTACAATCGTGTGAAGCCATCTTTGAAGGCATACGCACAGATTCAGCTCATTTGACTCTAAAACATCCGTTATCTGAGTACGGACAGTAAAACAGAAGGACTGCGTGACTGTATAGCATTCTGTATACATACTAATTATGCTTATACTGTCTTATACTGTTTAAAACGTTCGCCAGAGACGTTTCTGTTTAATTTTGGTAGCACCTATTTGAGCCTCGTGCTTTTGTGTTTCTTCATCTTGCCCTTTCTATTGTAATTCGGACTTGCGTACTTCTCTTTTTAACTGTCAATAGACACTTTTCAGTGTTCGATGAAACAACGCATCAGTTCAGGCGCAGTCAAGTCCAGACTAGCCCCTGTCAGTCACTCCAGTACACGCGTTCGGAATGCACGACATAGCGTGCTTGACTCGATACGGTTAGTTAAGCACTTCCCCTCTGCCTTCAGGTAACTTGACACTGATAGCGCGGCGGGGAGGTAGCTCAGTTGGTAGCGCGCTGGCTTTGTAGCCAGTTGGTCGCTATCAGCATGGGTTCGATCCCCACGTTCGGCGAGAGATTTATTTCTCGGAGTCAACTTTGTGCAGACTCTCTTCGGTGTCCGAACACCCCCGTGTGAACACATGCGCACGAAAAAATCCCACGTTCACAGCGAAAGACTCAGGGCTTGGAAAACACGAAGACACGCATGCATCATCTCTCGTCTCCGATTATAATGATCGTATTTTGATACTTTGACGAGACAAACCCAATGCTGGTGTGTCGAAGAAGACAGCCACAGCGGGCTTGTTCGAATCAAAGTATCACACCATAACTTCAACGTATTACCAATACCTGTCCCAATATAGACCAGTTGGTCTAAGAGGACGTTAAACCCTAAAAGTCAGTCACACTGATAGCCGAAGGCGCAGCTCCTTTGCCCAGTCCATAAAACAAGAGGCACATACAACACACGCACATGGGTAGAGGAGACGAAATAGGTGAATAAGAATAATCAGATATGTAATAGCTTTACTGCATTATAACAAACATTTAGGTGTTAATGCTGCTATTTTAAATTAAAGCCATGCTTTTGTTGTTTAAACTGTGGCGTCATTTTCTGGTTTTGTTTTTGTATCCGGGGTTGTAAGAATTTACATGACAAATACAGGCATGTGATCATGCAGCCGAGTTGCAATGAGAAAGGCAACACAGATTCAGGCAGTTCGAGTTCATCATTAAAAT